>NC_091100.1:14290000-14637500 GCF_024713975.1 Paralichthys olivaceus | reverse complement strand
ACTGATGAAAAAGAATTCAATGTTAAGGTGAAAACATCCATGTATTTTCTGGTTAGGTTAAGGTTATGATGAGACTCAATGTAGGCAAGTAGTATCTGTGGTTGAAGTTAGAATAAGTCTCCATGGCAGGAACTTGTTCCAAAATATTTGTGGTCCAGGTATTACTCATGTTGTTGGGACCTAAATCTGTTTACACAGACACATTATGAGGACTTGTCTTCTTTATGGGGACAAATAGCAACGTAACTTTTATAATACATTTTAAGGTGAAGACATCTTTCAGGTTTAGGTCAAGGTTGGAAAATGTAATGTCCTCTGAAGTCATGCAGCGACGTGTGTGTGTGTGTGTATGTGTGTGTTTACACTCACGTCCTCTGGAGCCATTGGAAGGACGTCGGTACTTTCCAAAACCTCGATCTCCTCACCTTCCGCGTTGGCCGCCACCGCCGGGGAGCAGTTCACCGGCGCCTCCCGGGTGCCAGCCGTCATCCTCGGGCTGCTCGTCTCCATACACTCCCGCCGAGAGCAGCAGACACTCGGTCCTCAGGAACGAATCCACATTACTGTAGTTTATAATCCCTTATGTCTGTCTCCCAAATATATGCGTCAGCAACGACAGGAGGTAAACCAGCCAAGCACCATTACGCATCCAAGTTGAATTTTGGCACAGTCAAATGAGTGCAGAGGGAATCACCAACACAGCTTAAATAAATCAAGGAGAGTATTTCCAATGGACTTCCACAGACAGGGCAAAGTTTACAACTAAACATTCACGCTCAGAGTAAAAGTTGCTGTAGTTCTGGAGCATAAATCCTTCACTCCATCCTTACTCAGCAGGGACAGAGGTTTGCAGAGGAGCCTGAACACACACTGCGGTCCAAGTTAGTGGAGCCGGGGGCGCACAGTTGCAGAGAACTCGGGGAGATGCGACGGCGGCGGAGCGCAGATCCATCTGAGAGAAATAATGACATCATCAAACACTGGCACCATCGTGAAACGCAGGACCGGGATGACGCACAAGTCTCACACGGATCCTCCATCAAGGGGGAAAGTCGAGTTTAAACCACACACATGGCAGAGTCCAAAAAACAACTCTCAGCAAGTGGCCACTTTTTCTTGGTGCGTCATGATACCTGGCACGCTTCTGCAGGGGGCGCAGCGCGGGGACAGACGTCTGCTCCTCTCCGCCGAGTGCGGGCACTGAGCCTCCAGAAGCCGGGGAAAGGAGGGAGGGAGGAACACACCGACCGCCTCCTCCTCCTCCTCCTCCGCTGGGGATGTTTGGTTTAGCTCCAGGAGACGCCGCCGAGACTCGGTTTGGCTGCTCCACGTCGCATGCGTCCCGATGGCGGGAGAGAGAGCGGATGGAGGAATGGATGGATGGATGGATGGGGGCGGGAGATGGAGGCAGAGGGAGGATTCTTGGCCCCGTGGTGAGGAGGGATCACCAGCCTCTCTCGCTCCGGGGGGTTTTCGAGGAACTCCGGGTCTCTGCACTGACTGAACAGCTGGCTGTCACTCTCTCCCTGGCTGTGAGGGTGGAGGGGGTGGGGGGGTCGTTAGGTCATGTGTGCCTGAGGGTGAAATGCAGCAGTTGTCTCAATAGGAAAAATATACAAATGTTAATAAATAATATGGATCCGCTTAAAACCTTTAGTTAGATCATGATTAGAATTGACAGATGTGGAAAAATCCATTTTGCATTGTGTTGTCCTTTGTTTCTTAATAATGCAGTAAGAAATGCTAATATCCCAAGTCATTAACTTATACTGTTTTTATATAATAACATCTGTTTATCATGTGAAAAGATGTATTAGTAAGTAAAATCTATAGCCTTCAGTGTTTTAAGTTTAATTTCATAAGATAAAAGTTTGTGCCAGGATCATATATTTGGTTGTATTAGTAACTTCAGAGAGTTGTCAGTAGTGATTCAGGCTGACAGATGAAAGTCACACATTGAGTTTCCAGAGTCCGTTGAGGGTCTTTTTTAAATATTGTAGAAAAACTCCATTTCATCTGTTGTATAGTTTCTGTCTAAATGGTAAATCAATAGCCCTGTGTGGTTTTCCAGTGGATGTTTGCTAATAAAGCCTGATTATACCCTGTTTTCAAACCACACAGTAATAGCTCTGTTGGAGATGAGCACCTCCAATCAATCACTATCTTCCAGATTGTTCATATTTTCCAAATACTGCTCGATAATCCCCAAGAGAATTGCAAATGTGATCAAGACCTATGTCCTACAGATCATTCAATTCACTTGTAGAGAGAGGACACAGTTAGTATTGGATATAATTAATCTAACACATTTATATTCCCCTTGTTGACAGCATATTTATAGTTATATTAATTGATTTTGATTCCTCTGTGGGCTTCATTCACATTTACTGAAGTAAGCACCGTTAAAGAAAATGCATAAAAACAATATTTATATCATTAGCTTAACTGAAATATCCGGTTTAAAGTCATTTTTAACTCTCTGTAATCTCACTCAGTAAAGTACACACCTTTGCCAAGCACCAGCAGTCTTGAATTAAATCAAGCAGCATCAAAGTTCACACACTCACACATCAATCCTTTAAATGTGCCGGATTTCTTTCATCAAGATCCATTAATTACTCCCTGGGAAAATTGTGAAACTGTTAAAAAAAACACCCCATCTTCCAACATTAAATAAACGAATGGATCTGTCCCCTGTAGCAGATCTGCACCAATATTCAGTGAGTTCTTCCCCTGACCCATACTGCATCCTTCCACCAAGTTTCGTGTTAATCAGCTCAGTTGTTTCTGTGGGATCTTTCTTACAAACAAACATACAAGCCAACCAACAAAAAAATATACTGCACTGGAGTTCATCAGGGTTATCTCATGTTATAAACACTAACGAATCATGTCCAAAAAAAAACTGCTGCCTTTGAAATCTCTGGGAGGAGGGAGCGGCCCATGCAGGCTTGTAAATTCCAGGATATTAAAGGGAATATAAACAGTCCCCTCCAGGTCGTATAGCGCTACAACGACCCGAATGATGGGGCCCCATTTCAGACAAAAACCCACCTATTACCTTAGGAGACATCAAACAAAACCTTACAGCTGGGTGGAAGCCACGTAAGAGGAATGATGTGATGTCACTGTGGTCTGCAGTGTAAAGGTTGATCAGGATCCAGGGAAACTCCCCCCATGGTACAGTAGCTATGTGCTAGCATCACCATGGAAACAATACGGCCAAGTGATATTTCTAACCCTGGGGGTCTTATGACTCCTACACAGCAGTGTTGGGTTAAATTTGTGTTCTGTTGTGTTGTGAAACAAAAAAAGACCCCGGAGCAAGTCTCCATCAGGGGTCAGAGGTCAGAGGTCAGAAATCCACAGTCGACAGTTTGGATTCTATATTTAGCGATAGGGAAACAAGTTTTTTGTTATATATAAGTTGTGTTGATTTAATGTGGCATCACTCACCATACAGAATTGAAAAGCATCATAATAATTCACTTTCAGAGTGAACAGGAGGGATACTGAACACCTGCTTCTGTTGGAGAAGTCAGCTCGTGTATAAATTATATATATGCTGTGTATAAATTAACAGCCAGCGACAGGAGTCTCTCTTCGAGCAGTTTGCAGGCACCAACTGTTTTCCTGTGTGACTTAACATCACTGATGAACTCATACACTGGAGACTATGAACTCCACCATACCTCTTCATTGAAACCCTCTGCCATTTTCAAATGTGTTCATTTAAAATGATTCTAAACAGATAGAAAAAACTATAATGTAAATATAAAATAAAACTATACGAATCTAATGTTTTTCCTTCAATTGATCTGAGTTTACATCAGTTCAGTCAAGTTTGCCAGTTTAGCTGCAGATGCTGGATATTTGATCTACATATAATTTACTTTTAGGAAACTGTTCAAACCATTAAGACTTATCCATTACTTTTTAACTGGTTAATTATGCAATCTTAAACAAGGTATTTCAGATATGAACTGCTTTAAGCAAGCTATATCAACTATTAATTTCAAATAATAATTGATATTTTAAGCATTTCAACAATTTACCCAATACTTTAAACTAATTATTTCAACTGTTATACATCACTGTTATTATTATATCCACCATTTACCCACAACCTTTAGAGAACACCTTCAACTTTCTTCTTCTGGTTTGCTTATATTTCAGGTTCCCCACAATCGAATTCAGTGGCAATACTTTCAACACTCCATTCAATTTGGGATTCTGCATATTTGGATTGTTAGTTTTGTGCCATTAATGGAATAGATGAACATACAGTTCAACACTGAAAGATACTCAAACAACATGGTTTCTAATGGGCCACTAGTGAAGATTTCTTAGCAATGCTGCCCTCTTGTGTCTCAGTAAATCTTGACATGACAACATTAAAGATATTTCACGTGGTAGGATATAAGATACAAAAGTTCTAACAGTAATAAAAACATGTATAAAGTTAATTTTCAGTGACTGAAATACAGGACATCATCTGCACCATGTTCATTATATTTAATACACGTCGTCTCTTTAGATGAGTGATGTTCAGAAACACACAAAATAATGGAGTGATAATGGCAAAATCTTGGTAAAAAGAAAAGATTCCATCCAACTAGATGTAACAGACATTTATTGATTGTAAACTTTTGGAAAGGCAGGGCGGAGTAAATACATCAAACTGAACCTTGTGTCAAACCACATTATTGCATCTTCTGTGACCATGAGAGCTGACCAGGAATCACAACAAGACTCAACTGTTCTCCCATCAGTAAACATAAATACAACCCTGGATGTTCGGCAAGCAATGTAGAGTTGGCATGGCCATCTTTTGTAAAGGAAGTCTTAAAATACTTGAATGTGGTTGGAAATTGCATGCAAACAGAAAATGTACAGTAAATGCACCCACAAAAGCTGTTGGAGTGATCGATGCGTGAAGAAGAGAGAGAGAGAAAGAGAAAGAGAAAGAGAGCTTTCATTCCACACACTCATCCACTAATGACATGCTCAGATGTACGAACACAAGAAATAAAAAACGTGCATCTGAGAGCGTGGCCATGAAACACAAATCAATGTTCTGTCAAAATAAGTGATAACTGCTAACGTTTGTGCAAGTTCGTGATGTGACTGTTGGTGAGTCACACGTGGCCCTTTTGGACAAACAAATGTACAATATACTATGTCATATACATTATTTACATCTTGTTCAGTCTAATAAAAGCATTGCTTCTATGACATACCTCACACACCTAATCCCCATTACAAGTGACACCAAGTAGTTCATCATTCCAATCAGCAAGCAACCAAAAAAATAGCTATATTTTATCTCACTATGGCTCATCAGCAGCTTATGGTAATTTTTTTAATATAAATATAAATCATTACTTTGCAAATACATGTACTTGTAGTCAGACAGATTGAGCAAATTATTTTCCCAATAATCTTCAGGAAGAGAAAATGTGGAATGGAAATGGAAAAAAAAATAAAAATGTGTTTGCTAATGTCTTTTTTTTTCTCCAGCAAAACCAAATTACATTTTTTCTATCAAATCATGAAACAATAACAGGCTTTTGGACAGAGGACAACTAATGTTGTGCCTGGTCAAAATAACTTGTGTGTAGCCATGTACCATGGGTAAAGATGACTGGACCAGAGCGTTCGAGGATCATCGTGATTTGAGCAGCACTCTGTACATAGTTAGGCCCAGCAACGCAAACACCGTGGCCCCGACGCTCGCTCTGAGCCAGAAGGTGGAGCTCTTCAGGTCTGCTTGAGTGACGTGTCTGTTAAAGACAGAGAGGGTTGAGGAGATAAATACAGAGACCAAGTGAAGGGAGGAAGAGTTTAGAGTGAAGACATCAAGATGAAAATAGAGATGACAAAGAGAAAGATGAAAGAGCCTAGTTAGTTTGAGACTTCATCTATTAATCATAACTGGGTCGGAGCTGACTGATCACATCTCTGCACAATTTACAGCTCCTACTTGTTCTCTTTCACTAATGACTCAATTTTGAAATAAAGTGACAAATACAAGGCCAGTATTTAGAGGTGTTAGTGTGAGGATGATGCAAAAATAAACATATAGGGAAAATATGGATGAAGTGATGAAAGAACGGCGACAGAGTCTCTACATGAAGCAGAAGCAAATTATACAGACAGGGGACATGCAGGATTATAGTCATGACATGAGACAACAAGACTAGACATCTCAGACAGACTGAGAAACTGACACCAACTGAATTATAGGGTTGGAATCAAACATGGAAACACTGATTACAATCCTTGTACAAAGAGCGTGCAAGAAATTATCAAGATGAAGCTGTAAAAAAAAAAAACGATGAAAATGTTGATACCAAACATGATTGTTGGAGAAAAAGGGACAAAAATCCAAAACACAACATGAAGGTAACAGAACCGACGACTGGTAATACTTTGACAATACTTTCCATATGGCTTGTCTACATAAGATGGGACGTCTCATGTTGTATGTATTATGGATATAATAAGTTGTCCCTATCCATGATTATTTTTCTCTTTTATCTAACTTGTCTTATGATAACATACGACCACATCATTAATAAATGTTCCTAGTCTGCTGTTGTGTTTGTGTCTACTGGCATGAACTACAGATGGGTTTTTAATGTCTGTGCAAATGAGTCTCAGACTGTTTGATTCAGTACTTATGTATGTAGCAGATGGGTTTTCATGGGATACACTGTTGCCAAGGTACCATGTTAAACCATGTTTATGTTTTGACTGTGCAATACGTGTCGCTATCGAGACACATTATTTTCATATATATTGCTGATACTTATTTCCTGTAAATGTTTTGCCTTTCAAGCCCCTGGAGAGTTTTTAGGCACATTCCCTGAGAAATTCTCCCATAAAAAAAAAAGTGTGGAAATAAAACATAATTAATTTACAAGAGAGAAAGGAGTAAAAGAAAAAAGACGTGCATAACTTTGAAAAAAACTACGAAAAGTCGATGGAAGATTCTTCAAAAGGGAAAGTAAAAAGAAATCGGAGGTGAAAGCAGCCTGCAAACATTAGTCACTTATTAGATTTCGGTATCATTAGTGTTTTCCCAAATGAAAGTAGAGGCAATATTCACAGAAGAGAGCATTTAAATGGCTTTTGGTAATTAATTTAGAAAAAATTTAAAGCCGCCAATATTCATTTACTCTCTATATAATCTGATATTTTACTTTGCCTTTGTGTAATACTGCAAAATGTGATGGCAGTGATTAATTAAGCTTTCCCTTCTTCTGCATGCAGCCATAACATTAAATATTTGATTAACTTCCATTGGTTGTAATTTGCATCATCTTCTCTCTGAACCATGCCTCATCAGTCCAATGCCTCGAAATCAAACAACTTCAATGTCAGAATGAAAAAGAAGAAATGACTGATGGAAGAGAGCACAGATGGTAAAGTTCCAGAAAGGTAAAGAGGACCTTCTGAGTACCACAGCGTAGAGTTTGGCCCTGACCGTCTGGAGCAGCTCAGAGTTGAGGAAGTTCTGACACAAGCAGAAGGTGCACCGGTTACAAGTGCACATGCAGCGCAGCCGGGCGTGGCTGAGGAGAGACACCCACACAAAAACACATCAACCACACACGGTGCGTATTAAACACATACCGCAGCAAATCCAGAAAACACACACAGACAGACAAGGGGAAGAGAAGAAAGAGTTTAAAGACGACTACAACAATACAAGAGTCCAATGTGGCTCATCACATGAAATAAGTCTATAAAGAGAAGTTAAATGTTTCAGCTGTGAGACACATTCAGGGGAAAGTGATATTTTAGTACAATAATTAAAGGGCTTTGTTCATCCACATTTAAAAAACAAGTTTTCTTAATTACTTTCACTTCAGGACTACTACTACTACTCTTGGGACACAAATAAACAGGAGGATACCGATGCATCAAAATGGCAACAGAAATTACCGTCATCTATTCTGAATTCACCAAAGCTTCACCCATAAAACGTTGCTTGCTGCTTGGTAACATTACTGAATTGGTGTGTGGAAAAAACGATGAACAAATGCTTAGATGAAATGTTTGTGTGAGCCTCTGGGAGAGATCAACATGGGCGCTCTGCAGGGAGACTCGTTTAACTACAGTGCGAAACACTGTGCATCAGACTGAAAGCTACATGCCCAGAGGGCAGTGAAACGTAGAATGAGGAGCATGATATCAGACACTGTGACGTGCAGAGAGTAGGAACATGCCCACAGGGAATATGCTTACCCTGAGTGAGGGAATGAAGCAGCAGATTTTACAGAGAGTAGGCTGTAGCTTTTTTTAAACTATAAAATGTGTTAAGATGATATCAACAAAAAACACTCCAACCACAGATTTTGCTCAGATGATCTGTAGCTGTGGATTTACAAAACTAGTTGTCTAGTGTAGTTTTCCATAGACATATGGGAATGTATAAACAAACTACAGATTGTCAATACTTGATACTGTATATCACAGCAAACAGTCAGGTTGTAGCAGCAATTACCAAACTAGAAAATAAATTGTATACAAAAGGGAGCAAAAGTTAAAAATCGTCTTCTGGTGCCTGAGAGTTTGTATCAACATGTAACCATCGTTGTTAACTTAAGTCCACGTCAAATCGTCACACATTAGGGCGGAATCATCACAGTGATGGGAGCCTGACTCTGACTGGTCATACCTCCCTTCACATAGGTCACAGAGAAATTCTGAGTGATTGTATCAGTTTAAGTAGAATTGCAAAAAAACGACATCAAGACCTCCAGAGAGTTTGATGTTTGGTTTCTGAGTCTGTGCTGAGATGTCATTACTTATCAGGAGTGACATCATCATCATCATGTATTATGTTAAAGCAGTTAGAGATCAGTACATGGTCAAGCACATGCAGAATTCCACTACTTTGTGGATTGGCTCCCCACATGTTCTGAATTATGGTAATAAGAATAGTGATTAAAAAAAAGCATTTAACTTTAAAAGGTTTGCTATGACTTTAAAACATTTTTCACAAGAAAGCTGAATCTCATGTTAACAAACAAGTATTTAACTAACTAACTATCATTTGTATGATATTGTAATCAGGTCAAATGAAATATGCCACTTTAGTAATAATAATAATAATATAATGTATAACAGAGCTGCAACATTACAGTTGCAGTAACTCTAACACTTGTGAGCTGGGTGGACTAAATACATGTCAATCAATTAAAAATGGCTTCAGTCCTTCAGCCAGTTAACTCTGTGAGCTAATGTGTAAAATAGGTGGTGGAAGTATAATGACTGGAGATCTAGTGTCTGTATACGTACGGGTACATGGCCATGGTGGTTAGTTTGGTGTAGATGTCTTTGTTGGGTGCTGCTGCTGTGTCGCAGGTGAAGGACTGGGGAGGCGGCATCTTGTGCTTTCTGCAGAACTCCAGAGGACTGCAGCCATACATCTGTTTGATCTCAGGCAGGTCAGACTTCGCTGCGATCATCATACACGGAGTCTTAGTGTCCATGAAGTATTGCTGAGGGAGGAGGAGAGAGGGTGAGGAACGATTGTGTTTGAGATATTAAATGAGTAAACTGTTGATAAAACAGCACAAATGGTTTTACCTTGAAGACTTTGGCACAGTATTCGAAGGAGTAAGGGTTACTGACATCATACAGCAGGCAGACAATATCACAGGCCATATCAGCGTCGGACAAATAGTCGAAGTCAGGGAACACTTCATGAAGCTGGAGAGAGGAAGACAGGAGAGGACAGGAAAGGAAAGAAAAGATATTACTACGTGACTTTTACTGAGCCACAGTCTATCAATCTGTTGATTGGAGCTCTGACTGTGTAGTCCCATTATCCAGATCAGTGGATATTACCCATGATCCTAAGCTTCCTGAACCAGAAGATATGCCACTGGAACAAATACACCAAACTCTGTTTAGAATGTTTCATATGTTAAAAGTTTCCTCTCTGGATTTTGGAGATGAACAATGTTTTTTAATAATGTTTAAGTCTGTTTACCTGATCTACAGTCAGATTCTATTTTATCACTGGAAGAGCTTTATTTAGACACTACAATTACAGAAAATGATAGAAATTTCAATGATATTTGAGTATTAGGGGTTTCTGATACTCACAAGAAGGTATTTCTCCTGACCGTAAACATATGTTGTGCTGATGGCGTAGTAGGATCTGTGTTCCTCTCGAATCGTCTTTTGGCGCTGAAAGGACAGAAAGGTCACGTAAATTGCTCAATATATACTTATCCAACACATGCTAGATTAAAAAAAAAACACTGCTACATGACCTGAAGTATTTGAATTAAATCCTTCCCACATGTGATAATGTAATATTAACTTTTTGGAGTGTCTTAGTGTTGGAAGGCCTGTGTAAGAATAAACACTTTTTATTCACTACAGGACACAGTGAGTTATCTTAGACTGCAAAATATGTAAATGAAATGTGTACGTTTATAACTATAAAAAAATACAGAAGATTTATATTTACAACTGTTTATGTTTGTTTTACCGTGAGGTTTCTACCCAGGAAAGCCTGGAGGAAACCACTCTTGCCGCTGCCAACGTCTCCAAAGACGTTACAGCGAAAGACGCCGCGCTGGGTCTGCTTCTTCTGCAGGTCAATCTTCTTATCTCTCGTCACTGCAGAGGGCAAAACCCACACACAGGCGTCAAAGGATCAGTTCAGACTGTTGCTGTACACAACACATGTAGTCAGCCATCAGCGACAGTCAGGTTAATCTGCTGTTTACTAACTAACTGCCTGATGAAGAACTTAAGGGAAGAAGAAGTATTATTAAACATAAAAAGGGGAAAAGCTATTTGTTTTTCTTAGGAACATTGCAGTGCATTGCTTGTCTCATGATTCATGGTTGTTGTAATTGTTAAATTTGCTGTTATTTATCACAGGATGAATTTATTTGTGATGTGAGAAAAATTTGCATTAAAAGAAGATCAGCTGATCATTTTAATCAATTCTTTTCGGACATGTGGTGCATCATAGATCAGATTAATCGATAGTTGAATAAATATGTGTTCCAGAGTCCCAAACAAACAACAGCTGATGCTGACAAACTGATGTGATGACTGCATGACCATCGAGTAAAATATTGAAATGGAGTTGAAAGCAACTTATATATGAAAACATCGTTCTACGTAACAGCATCTAAAGTTTCCTCAATATAGGCATTCTTGATATATAACAATCAACACAATAAGGATCTATAGGTCATATGTAGGTATATATTAGCTAATATGTGAAATAAAAATGTTACATACCTGTAATTCCTGATGCCTGCGACTCCTGCTCAGCAACTATTGAGTAACCAAGATAACCCAAGTACTCCAGGCATCGCTGGACGTCCAGATATGTTGTCAGCCTGAACATGAGAAAGTTGGAGGTAAACAAACTAAGTAGTCGATCCACTGAATATAGAAATCTGGCATCTAACCAACAGCATCTTTTAGATTTCACCACCAGAGGTTGCCAAAGTCAGATTTTGTTTTTAATCCACACATTTTTTCTTTAAATTATATGAAATCTTTCTCCTTACGTCCACTGGGAGAGATATCCCTGGTAGGTGATCCAGCCATTGTCATTAGTGCAAACTGTGTTACTGACATCGGGACCCCAGGGCATGTAGGGAAAAACATCAAACAGGTCCCTCAGCTCCTCTGGTGACAAGGCACAGTCTCGGTCCTGCTTCACACAAAGAGTTGGTCAGGAAATCTGGAAAAATATGCTAAAGGTAGGAAATATTTCAGTGTGAATGTTAACTGATGGAAGTACACTTGCTCAGTGGATGACAGTATAAAACTCAGTGTAATTCACTTTGTTTGCTGCTTGTAAATCTCTACCTGAGAAAAAACACATGACGGACCAAAGCACACGTTCACAGTTGGACACTGATCAGTATAATAGAAAGCCGATCTTGACAAAGGTCACCGCTTTCACTCCTTGACCGAGCCTAATGCTCCAGTCAATCCCTGCTCAGTGGTGAGGGGTTAAATCATGCCTGGCCAGATGGACAGCGTTGGCTCTGAGTTAGGAATCTGTTTGTGCACGGCGCTGGGTACTGAGCGGCTTCTCTCTGAGGCAGCGGCTACTGTAAATAAAGAACCAGACTCACAGGATCGTACCTTATCATGTTTGTCAAAGACGCTCTGGAGGAAGAGGTAGGCATTGTGGTTGAGCTCCGTGG
This sequence comes from Paralichthys olivaceus, assembly GCF_024713975.1. Classification (NCBI taxonomy): domain Eukaryota; kingdom Metazoa; phylum Chordata; class Actinopteri; order Pleuronectiformes; family Paralichthyidae; genus Paralichthys; species Paralichthys olivaceus. The sequence goes on along the minus strand of NC_091100.1, from coordinate 14,625,297 downwards.
TGCAGTCTAAAGGAACTTTCAACCTGGGGAGAATTAGATATCACAGTTTCCAGTCACATTTAAGGACACAGACACAAGATGAACACAATGAACATTACTACACAAATAAAGACAAAGGAGAAACGTTTCAGTTACGCTACAAAACGCAGCAGTGGGGTTCTAAGGTGGCATATCAGCAGATGTGAATAGAATGTACATGTTAAGTCAACTATTGATCCTTCTTTGCTAAAAACGACAGTGTTATATCAGTTAAGCTGTTTTCCACATGAACTTCAGAAAATGCCTGGAAAATTGGGCCAGGACCTGGAGACTGTCCAGGAAAATGTTTGGACTTAAGTGCATGTCTGAAAGAAGCTTCATTAAATATAGTAGCAAATGAACAACATTGAAAGTTTGACTGCAGGCATCACTGGGGATCACTTTCTCTCCTTCAAAATTAGTTTCAACTCAAACAAAAGGAGGAACATTTTATTTGGGAAAATACAGTTTTAGCCTGTGCCACAAATGTATGCAACCCTCATATATACGGAGAGGAAACAATAAAAAGGTTGTGGACTCACGGCGGAAAGAGGTAGTCCTGATTTAACTCCAGGTCATCGTCATATCCGAACCTCCTCAGCACCGTCCAGGTTGTTTCATGACGGCCTCGCTGAATGAACAGGGTGTGCAGGAACAGGAAGCCTGGAGTGGAAAGACACAGAAATACAGAACAGTTAGAAATAATGGAAAATAACTTGAGTTATTTTATGATTTAAACAAATGAAAGAGGTCAGTTCATTTGTTCCTACCTTTCAGACTGAGTCCATTATCACAAACTCCATCACTTAAATTCTTCCTCACTACATTTTTGACATCCTCTAACGCCTGAGGCTCGAGTGGGGTGTTGAAACATGTCCGCTATGAACAATCAGACAGAGACATTATTGTCAAAAAGTAAGTGAATCAATAAAGAGATTGTCACAAAAAGCTGAAATGCAAAATCTAGTTTTATATATTCGCCAGTTGATTTACCTGGAAGAAGTTGAGCTCAATATCATTAAGAATCCCATCATTGTCTAGATCCGACACTTTGAAGATTCGAGTCAGAGCTTTTACACAAAGCAGCTTCATCTGGAAATAAAGGTGAACAAGTTAGTACAATTAAGATATTTCACACTTTTATATACAAAAGTAACATTTAGCTTTTCAGCATTTAGATTTCAAACAGAATTTGGAAAATTCAGATATATTGTGAAATTCTGTCAAATGTAAATTTAAAGGGATTTTCTAACGCACGCCTTGATGCAAAACAATGGACTCGGTCACAACAGCGGTGCTGACTTTGCATGGTTTTTATTTTTGCTCTTACGTCTTTCCTCTCTGGACAGTAGAGGGGACCGGTGGGGTGCAGAACTGCCTTTTGGGCGTAGTAGAATAGCTCTGAGATGTTCTTCAGGTTTTTTGCAGAACACTATTCACACAACCAGAAGATGAGGAAAGAAAGGAGTGCTGTTAACACATGGATGAATATGGATTTTCAATACTGCAGTGCAGCACTATAACAACCTGCAGAGCCTTGTAGCAAATAAAAAAATCACCTTTGAAAATCTCACTGTGCTGAATATGAAAATAAATGTCTGTAATATCAACAGTTTCCTGGAAAAGTAGGACAACTACTTTTTATCTACCTGTCCCTGTGTGTGCGTATATATGTGTGTATTTACAGTATATGTGGTTGTGTGTGTGTGTGTGAAAGGTGAGTCAGGAGCAGACAGGGTATTAACACATAGGATCTGTCTGAGCATCAGAAAAAAGCACAGGTGAATCCCTATTAGGAGAAAGTATTTAAGTGTTAAAGACACAGGAGGAGGTTAAGAGACAGTGACCCCGTTCAGACCTGAGTTATCCGATCACAAGTAGTCAGCACTAAGTACAACGCAACCATATGTGTGCTGAGATCCAATCACTCAGACCACATTGAGAGATGGACTGGAACATGTGGCCACGTTATTTTCACAACGCAAATGCATCATGGGCCCCAAATGAAGAACCACCAACCAACCATATATTGAGTTGTTGACACTGAACACCACATAATGAATGTTACTGATACTCAAACAGGTTCATGTTTCTTCATATCTGCCCGCAGCTCATTGATTCTGACTGACTGGGTAAAAACAACATTATTTGGTCTTAGCGAACACAAATAACATTTGTGATTATTTGCATACAGAGTGATGAAGTGAGATCCGACCACAAGTGATCACAGGAGACACTCAGGACGGGTGCTAATGAAAAATGTGAACATGTCCCGTGCGATTGAGTTCTCACACATAAGGAATCACCATACAGAGTTCATTAAGGTGGGTCTGAGTTCATCTCAAAGCTGGTGTCAAGTATCAAATCCACCTGCACTGAACATACTGTCACTCAATACTCTAATCTGAATTTCAGCACATTTACAGTTGTCGTACTTCCTCATTGTGAACAATGCATGTTGGACACAGGCAAAAAATTGTATCCACAGAGGAGATGACAGTGTCAGAGAGGATAACATAGCAATAAGCAGCCGAGCAGTTCACAGTTCAAAGTGCTTTGAATTGTTTCCGATTGTTGATAACAATGCATTGTTCCACTCTGAAACTTATTGTTTTATTACTGAGAAACCGTAGCAACAGTAAACAAAGAGACCCGTCTCTCACCTCAACACAAGTCTCTATCTCACTGTACTGGTTCATTATGGGCAGGATGGTCTCCATGCTACTGTGTTCCACCAGGTCCGACTTGTTCCCCACCAGGATCAGAGGAACCCTGGACAACACAACCACAACATTGAATATTAAGAATATTAAATTACGTCAAATGTAGATTTAAATATTAATAAAGTTTCAATATTTTTCATACAATAACAGCAGTGACTCATTTCACAGTGAGTACAGGAGGCTGATTCTGCTCATGGGAAATGCTGCACGACCTCTGCTGCTCAAAGTGAAGCAACTGTGAGACATTTGTCCCACCCTATGTCTACATCACTTCAAGCATGAGTAGAAACTTTAGTTGGTTTTGATGCTGCAGAAAATTCTATTGGGTCGATTGTGCACTAGGAGCTAGCTGTGCTGCGACACGGTCAGAGACATGACAAACACAACTCTGGAATATTTTTTACACTATTTCACACCTGCTGTCCTTGTCCGTGTTCTCAATAATGAGAGGGATCCAGTGGCTTGTCACCTACACAGACCAACACAACGGTAGAGAAGATCAGACTACTGGGACACAACTCTTACTTTATCAGTCACATATTTAAAGTCTAACTGTAATACAAACAATCTATGGAAATCCAAGCAGCAGCTGAGGTAACTCACCTTTTCTATGGACTTCTTGTTGTTGACAGAGTAGACAATGCAAATGACATTTGCCTATGAGAGAGACCAACACAAGTTTTAAGCTTTTACCTGAACACATGTCTTCTCTCTCTGTCACAGAAATGCACTTACTCACCTTAGAGATCTCCTGAAACAGCTGCTCGTCTGTCTGCTCTGCCTCTGTCGCAAAAAAGACAGATGTACGACTGTGAGAATCTAGAAAATGTCTTTCTTTTCCAAGTAGCCAGGCAGAAGATAACTACCTGAATAGTCCACGATGTGCGTGGGAACTCTCTCTGGTGTGACATCTGCAGGTATGGTGATTTCCTCAGCTCGGTAGGGCACCTGGGAAGAACACAAGTGATACAATAGACTATGGCTCAAGTAGACATGTTTACAACTAGCTACACAGCTTCAATAATACTGTTGCGAAGTGTTATCAATTTCTGACATAATAGGTTTCTCTGTACCACATGTGGGAACTCCTCGCTGACCAGGGACATGATGAGAGACGTCTTCCCCACCTTGGCTGTGGAGAGAGGGCGAGTGTGTGAGACCTCCAAAATGATGCAATTTGCTTGAATGCATACTCCTTTACAACTTTTACAATCAGAGGTTACACAGATTTTATGTTATGACCGTAACAAAACATGGTCATTTTTCATGGCTGGTGTGTGATCTATGACCTGCAGGGTCCATCCTGGATCTGATCTGCTTATTAAATTATGTTTCATACCTAACCGATCTGAGAGTAATTTAAAGTTTAGAAAATAAATGGGTAAACAAAATGGATCCATACCCTGTGGAGGTGTGCCAGGCACAAAATATAAAATGAGAGGCAAGTCTAGTTGATAAAATGGTTTAATTGAGCAGAGGAAATAAAAAAAAGGGAAGATGTCACCCGATCGTTGTACGCCGATTTAAACTCAGGTCACAGAGAAATGGCTCTAAAATCATTTTAAAGCTCCATACTTGCCTCGACAGTATGACACCCCCAATATAAAATGATTACACCAGTTGAAATTCAATATTAAAATTGGTCTTTTAAAATATTTATACCCTGCAAGTCATTGGGAGGATACTCAAAGAAATACAACATATACTGAATGGAGTCATTTTTAGGTGAGAGAAGAAGTTTAAAGGTGCAGTATGAAGAATTGTGTGACATCTAGTGTTGAAGTGTCATGTTGCAGCTGAACACCCCTCACCTCACCCTCTCCTTCCAAACATGAAAAAGAAACTGTGGTAGACTTCAGTTGTCATAAAAACTCAAAGGTGTTTAGTTTGTCCAGTCTGGACTAATGTAAAAAACATGGTGGCCTCCATAGAGAGGGTCTCCTCCATGTAAATATAAAGTATTTAAATATAAAGGGCCTTTTCTGGGGTAAAGAATACTACAACTCATACCATTTAGATACAACGAACTAGTGAAAACATCATGAGGATTATATAATAGATCTCTTTCACCTGCATGTTACACACTGGACCTTTAAGAGACCTTTGAATATATTTCTATTGATCGTTATTAAACCTACATTATTGATTGGTAATTACCAAGAGGTGGTTTGAGGTCGAAACATCATCATCATCATCATCATCATGAGACAGTCAGCATCACATGTGCAGCTGGTAGCATCTCTCACTCTCTCTCTCACACACACACACACACACACACACACACACACACACACACACAGAGTGTAAAGCTCGTCTGTACTTACACTCTCCCACTAATAAGATCCTCACGTCTTTGCGCATGGTGTCCGGCCTCAGTGTGAACCATGTATGCTCCTGAGAGGATGAAGGAGACTCACTCAGCTCTGCGGGCCTGACTCGCTCTGCTCGCGGCTGCGTTCACATGTTCGGCTCCGGTTCCCTCAGCAGACCGATACAAACCATTAAATGCGTCCTGGGTTGATTTAATATAGTGCAATTATCTATATTGTCCCTGGTCACACAGTCTGTAGCTCTGCTTGTGTTCAGCTAGCTAACCTCACTTGACTCTGACAGCAGCGTTAGCGTTAGCATGTGTCCTCCGCCACGCCCCTCCGACTCAGCTGACTGTGCAAAGATCGTATATTAACTAAAGAGTCACTTCCTGTTCACTGTCCCATCCCTCTAGTTTAATGTTCACGTTGTATTTACACCGAGAACTACGATGCTAATTTGTGTTTTGGAATAAATCAAGCGATCTGCAACAGTAGCAGTGCAGTATTTCGAACGAAAAATAACTTTTTGCACATGTCACCTGCAGATCACAATATATCCTTAATATTTATGTACACACAGTTTTTTATAATGTGCTCTTTACTTTACAACATTTCTAAACAAACCACTACACTGAAAGGTGTATAGTATAACTTATGTATCTCATCCTCACCCGCCTGCTGCTGTAACAGTAACTGTATCAATAAAGTTTTATTTTTAATCATTTTTAAACTTCCTGCTGTGTTGGTTAGCGCGATGATATTTGTGGTACCAGGAAAACGGCGCAGAGTGAGATGTCTTATATTTTGTCATATCTTGGCAGCACCTTCCAATTTGTACCGTCAGGCAAGAAAAGTGAAAAAGTGCAGCAGCCAGAGGTGCAGCCAGAGGTGCAGCCAGAGGTGCAGCCAGAGGTGCAGCCAGAGGTGCAGCCAGAGGTGCAGCCAGAGGTGCAGCCAGAGGTGCAGCCAGAGGTGCAGCCAGAGGTGCTGGAGAAGTATGAACAGCTACTATCACATCATAGCATTACAAACTTGAATTTACCTCCAGGAATACTTATAGCATACTCCACCACCTTCAAGGTACAACTACATGCAGCACATCCTGTGTGAGCAGGGCAGTTAATGAAGAAGAGATACTTTATTAATCCCTCAAGGGGAAATTCTTTTTTGTTTTTGTTTTTACATGCTCTGAAACACAACCACACACACACAATGTGGAGAGGGATGGTGGAGTGGGAGTAGGGTGCCTTGCTCAGGGGGGCAGGGGACAGTGGGATAGGGAGAGTCCATCTGAGACTCCAGCAAATCCAGGTCCTTATGGTCAAGGTACATCTTTCTTTTTGGGCCATCCTCAGTGTTGAACCAGCAACCTTCACTCTGATTTGTGGTCCACTTAGTCTACTAGGCCACCGCCTAGTGTATCAAAACAAATTAAATTAAATCCCAGATAGAGCCTAAAGTTCCCCTGGTGATAGTAAAAGCTAAAAGATAATAAAGGCACTTCTGCTTATCTCAGTTTACTATATTTAGATTACTAGAAAGGAATGTGCACATGTATTCCCCTAAAACGTGACAAGCAGAAGTGTATTGAACTTATGAAGGGTTTTCAGTTTTAACTATATACAGTACATAACTAAAATGCAAGTGTGAGAAAGATGAATTCAATAAAAAAAAAGTGCAAATGTACTTAAACAGAAAACACAAATACAAAATTACTACAAAAAGAAATAGGAAATTATGTGTGAAAATGTACAGACCCTGTTTTTAATAAATACAACATTTGGTTCCAGTGTATTCATGGTGTCCTACAAGAGAATGCCTTCATCAGTCATCACGGTGGCAAAAACAGTGCAATAATCTCACAAGGCAGGAACGTCTCAGTTTTGTCAACAACTTCTCCAAAGTGTAACACAGCAACCACAGAGGCTGTAGCCTTTGCAAAGTGTTGGAGTTGAGTTTTTTGTCAGTGGAGCTGAAGAGTCCTGCTGGTATGGAAGAGAGTTTGGTTGTACTTCTCTCTGTCCTCACTGGCAGGATTGGAAGTGAGGTGATTAGTGTGTTATGTCCCAAACAAAGGTGTTCTGGTCATTTCCCCCTTCTCAAGTTGGCTTCATCTATATCAAAGATAGGAAAGAGAGAGTTAGGCAGAATCAAATTCACCATAAGTCCGTGTTTATGCCATTTGCTGATCACAGGAAGACATTAGTTGCACTGTATCAGGTGTAAAATCTTACTAGAGTAGTCCTCTGCGGTCATGGGCTGAGCAATGACCTCTCTCAGTGCCTCCAGCCACTCCCTCCGCTCCTGCTCCTGCTCACACATGAACACAAACTGTCTGCCTGGAGTCTGCAGGGTGATGCCACAGTGCCAGCGGCCTCCCCTCGAGCTCTTGCCATTGTTCTCTGAGACAGAGTAGCTGTGGCTCTCAGTGCCAATGAAGACGGCGCCCAGCTCTTTAGCATCCTGGAAAAACAACACGAGTGTAATAAATGAGTCCAAGATGGGTTGAAAGTGTGCACTTTTACATTCTTTGCACATCTTTTTTGTTTGTGTCGTCCTTTATGTGAAATACACAGCTACAGTTTGAATCTTTTTTTTTTTTTTACGTGTGTGAGACCTCCAAAATGATGCAATTTGTTTGAATGCATACTCGTTTACAACTAAGTGTTAGACTTATCTCTAATATTCAAATAAGAATTACACAAAATGTTTGTATGTATTTTGGAATCATTTTGATTATATGATATAGACATTCAGACATATTGTGTGTTCTTTACCAGTGGAGTTTTAAAATACAGAAGTTTTCTGTTCATCAAGCACAGTGTGAACCATCTTTTCTTGAACGGCTCTCGTTGCTGGAAACACACACAGTCACACAGGTGGAAAAATGGACAAGCAGGAAGACAAAGAAAAAAAGTCAGACAGACAGAATAAAGAAAGAAGGATTTAGTTTTTCAGATTTACCAAAAATTAAATTAATCAAATTCATTTTTGTGTTTATATATATGACAGACCGTTGGGCCAGTTTTCTCCATGTATCCCTCCTTCAGACATCGTCTTGTCAACTGAGGTATAAACTGAGTAAAGAAACACAGGTCATATTGTTAACTGAACAAATGTTGCAGTTCACAATGTAATTAACAGTCTATCTGAGATATGAAAAATGTTCTCACGTCATTGTCTTGTAGGGTGGGATGTTTCTTCTGTAGGTAAGCCAAGCGTGTTGCCCGGATAGCATTGAATAAGGACACAATGACCTGTAGCATAAGGCATCAGACAAAGGGCAGTGAATGACAAAGTCTAGTGCTGTACGTAACCATGTGACCATGCATTGTCTGGACAGCCTCAGTCATTGTGAGGGCTCAGTTAGAGAGGGTCAGCTAAATAGTGCTAAGATAACACTACACATGCATTGACTGGTGTCCGTGCTGCAGACTGTGATTGCTGTATTTGCCAGCACACGTCATCTATCTGTCCGAGGTGGAGGTAAAACATTATTGGGCTCCAGCAGCTGACCTCACCTGCCCATTCTCATGGTAAACAAACAGATTCCTCATGTGTTCGTCCTGCAGGTAGGATATCTGCAGACCGTGAGCATGGCCGACCTTCTCCGGCTGGAAAACTGCGTTCAGATCGTTCATGCTGATGACCGCTTTGGGAGCCTTGGACTTTTTTTTGAAGAGACAGTTGAGGGAGGGTTTTAGAGATTAGAAACGAATAGTTCTTATGCTCATAAGATAGAAATTTAGAGAATGATACAGCAACTGAACTACTCACATCCTCTTTAATGAAGTATCTGAGGGTGAAGTCTTTCTGGGACAAAAGAAAGAACCTCTTGAGAAATTGCTTGCTGTCTTTTCCTTTCTTCCACAGTGCTGACTCAAACAGATCTGAATCGGATACATCAAGTGAATATGATTGGTACAGAAAACAAATATTGTCTTGTTTGTGTGATGGCAGGATTATTACCTGAGCAATAACTTTGTTGACAGTAGGTTTTTTCTCCTGTGAATTCTCTTCTTTCATACTTTGCACGGATCCATTGATCCTTGAGAACTCTAAGAGCAGCACAGAATACCCATTAATGTTTCCTCATAGCTGGAACACAAGCCACTGAGAACATGTAGAGCTGACATTGATGAATGGATCAAATTCACACTGTCTATGGTGAAGGAGCTACACCACAGCACCCAACCCTTGTTGGTCCTTCCTCTTTCTGTGTGCAACAGGAGCGCTCCACAGCCATTCATAGAATTTACTGAGTCTTCACTTTCCCTTCCACAGAGCTAAAGAGGTGAGAGTTAGTGTGGTCACTCACATGCAGTCTTTTTGCTGCGGTCTGTAGAAAAAGGCAGGGACACACTTCTCGAAAGTGGCTTTGGCTGCAGAGTTTCCTCTCTCCCGCATGAACTGAAACCAGAGATGTAAAAAAAAAAGAGGGGTCAAAACAAATTGACTAATATTCAGAGCTGTGCAGCTAATTTGGAATTTCCTGCTTTGCTTTTGCAAGACAAAAAACTTGTGAGATTATTGACAATCTAAAAAACAGAGCAGAGCATACGTGTCAGTGATCAGGTATAGTGTTGCTTTTAAAAAACTTCAAATTCTAATGCTAGTGTTTAGAAAAAGAATAAGCATTGAAAAATAAGAATTAGAAACATTTGTCTTGATATAAAAGTTCACAGCTAAACATGTAAGTATAAGTATAAACATGTAATATATCTTGAAATGGCAAAATTTGCAATATAAAAAGGTGAAAATAGAATAAACAAGAATGGCACATATGGGTTCAAACCTCCTTCAAGGCCGAATAGTCCGCTCATGAAACCATAGATTTTTTATTTTGATCTGCGCCAAATTACACACACATTCCCTAAATAAGCCTGATTTGTTTCATCAGGATCCATTAATTATTCTCTGAGAAATCATGGTTAAAGAATTCTGTTTAAAAAAATCCTGGATCCAGCCCCTCATCCGGATCAGCACCGAATTTTGATGGGTTCTTCGCTGACCCATTCCGCATCATTCGACCAAGTTGCACAATAATCTGTGGTTTTGGGGTAATCTTGTTAACAAACAAAACAAACCAGCCAACATACAGGAGTGAGAACATAACCTCCTCGGCTGAGGGATTAATGAATACATGTCATAGCTGTAAATAGAGAAAAGAAGAAAAGAAGAATTCAAACTTCAGAAGCCACCTCTACTAGTGAATCTTCCCAGAGATCCAGACGTATGGATTTCATTCTGCTGATGTCAGGTAAATTACGATGCAACCCTGAGCAGTTCAGACACACGAAGATACCAAGAGTGCACGAGGCCCAGTCCGGCTCTGTAGGCACAATATTGACTTTGTTAGAGGGAACTTCAAGCACAGTGTGAGCCCTGAATACAAACCACAGTGACAAACAATTGTTTCAAATGTGAACAATAAATAACAAATATGTGGACAAACTGAACAGCGAAATAGATCCAGGTAGTTAAGATTTATTTGTGTCTACCAAATCCAAATTTCATTTCTCTTTTCCTTTCACAGACATAAACACAGAGAATGTGATTTATAGGAGGAACAATGAGCTCATTCCACGGAATACACAGCAAGTCCACTTCCCCTCATGGTGGTTTATTGTAAAACGTGGCTTGGTCATAAAATATTATTTTGTCTATACTTTAACAAACAACATCACGTGGCTTCGTGGTACAAGTTGTTTACCATTTTTCACATGTAAGGTGTATAGAGAAATGATGTTTTGCTCAAAAAGTTCAGAAGCAAACATTACACAAAAATGCTGATATACAGATTTTGGTTATGGATATCGTTCAGTGTACTCACCAGGAGCTCCACAGTCAGCACATTTGTTGTTACCAGGCTGTTGCACCAACTCCAGCAGGATTTTGTTGTTTCTCTCCAGACAGGCCATAGGTGCTGATATATCTATTTAGTTTTCTGTTAGAGTGGAGTCCCACCAAAAGATCTGCTAAGTATTAACTTCATGTTGACGGTCCATGCTGCTCTCTTCTGTGGCGAGTGGGAAAAAAGCGTATTTTCTTCTCACTGGCCAGTGGACCAGCATTTCCTCTTAAAAGCACAGCGTCATGCAGTTTATTGTTCTGCACACAAACAGACAGCTCCAGAAATAACACAGAAAGGAAGTGAAACAAGCTTCACAGTGTAACAGGCCGATCGACTTACAGTATCAGGCTGATGGATTTGGATGATAGGTTTGTAGAAATGGTTTCTACATGTTGAGAAATGTTAATTCTACTGTAAATATAGAATTTCTTTGAATAAAGTGGTTTGTTTAAACATATTTTGCAGATGATACATAATTTGCATTTTTAACATTAATTTTACTCCTTTGGAAACTGCAAAAATGTTCACTTTAAACCTGTTTAAGGACGTTTATGATGTTGTACAGGTCCTATGAATCTGGTATGTAGATTTTTTCACTTGTTATGTGTGATTAGAGACGTCTTCTTAAAATCTTTGTAGATGTTAACAGACCGTGCTTGACTGGAACTTGACTTTCCTGATATGCTTTCATGCACTTGTTTAGGCTGAGCTGAAAGCTTTAAGTACAGAAATAAAGAGAGAGGAACAGGAACAGCCATTGTTTTATTTATATTAATGTATTAGCATTACATCAAAATGCAAAAAAATAAACTTGCTTTCAAATGCAAAACTGAAAATCAAACATTTCTAAAAAATGAAAGCACAATTTTAATTAAGAATATCAACAAACCAAATGATTAAATGTCCAATATAAAAATATACTTAGGCCCTTGGTTTGTATGTAAAGTTTAACATACCACACCTTCTCTGTGGTGAAATACAAGACAATACTTTATTTGTAGGGTTGAACGAGCGCTCTCTCGATACCCTTGTTGAATTTGAAGAGAAACAAGTTGACTGTACGTTGCACTTGTTTGCATTGTAGGTCTTCATTTCATGTGACAACAGCATAAAGACAACGAAATTAGGCAATAGCCCCCTACAGTGACATTTCTATAACAACAAAATTAGAAACAATACAATTATATTATATTATACAAAGTGCTTCACTCTTTGGACAAATAGAAACCAGAAAACTAGATGTCAAAGTCAGGAAGCAAATTACTGCAACATCATTTAAAATCAATAAAAAAATTATATCGTACAATGTCTAAAAAAATTACCTTTATTCAACGTGAAGTCCTGCAGATGAATTATACTGAATGCATTCACATTATAAACTCCCACACAGTAGATGGCGCTATACAGCTTTAACATCAGAAGACGTAGCCGCAGCACCCCCGGAACAAATCGCAGCGGTGTTGATGTTTCCACCGGTCGGTTTTAACGCGCCGGACAACAACCGGAGGGCAAATGTGTCCAACCGGTACAATGTTGTAGTTGAAACAAGCGATTCATTATTGAATAAACCACGATGTGGGTCGCAAGAAGGGTTTTGTCATCGGTCGCTCAGAGAAGTCAGTTTTATTTATTTTTTTACAAATGTTTAAAATGGTTTTACTCATTGTTTACATCGATCTCAATAATCCACTGTCCGGTGACGTTAAGCTAATTTAACTTTGCCAGCTGCAAATGATGCTGATTTAAACATTGACAGTAACATTTCATCCACAGTAACATGTCCCTGGTTCATTGTCCCTTTTTGAGAGTCGTTCCTTCCTTTGGTTTGGAAACATGTGTTTGACAAGTTCACAGTAACTTACCGGAGGTCTCTGTCCTACTTTTTAAAAAAGGTTTTATTTTCTGTCCTCGCCGCCTCCTCCATGTCCTCCACAGGTCAGTACGCGGGTCAGTGTGGTCTGTTCCTCCGCCCTAAGCACGGCTCCTTCCCGGAGCTGGAGCTGCGGTACCTGCAGTGCACATGCTGCTGGAGGAGCCGGGTCCCCATGGCCGGCTTTGACACCCTGAACGCCACCATCTCCGAGCCCTGCAAGGAGGAGCCCGGCAGCCCCCTGGACGCCTGCTACACCCCCGAGCAACGAGCCGCCATCCTCCAGCTGCTCAACAACGCCACCCAGTCAGAGCTGGCCGCCGTCAAGCTCCTCAGGGGCCGCAAGTCGCTCAGCATCGTGGAGTACAGGACTAAAAACGGACCTTTCCGAACCCTGGAGAGTTTGGTGAACGTGCCTCTGCTGAAGCACAAGAGCGCCGTCGTCGTCTTCAACTCCATCCTCAACCCGGTCAAGAAGGAGAGGAAAGTGAGGATCCAGCTGGTCAAGTTCATCAGGCCGGGGGTGGACAGGTCCTGGCTGGAGGTGAGATCCTTAATACCGTGGGTTGACCGGGCAGGTTCACATCCCTGTGTTAATGCAAGAATCTCCTCGGCCCCTTCAAACTAAACACTGCTGCTGCTGCTGGAGTCTGTTCACATGTAAACATCTACAGATGCTTACACACTGAATCACTGAGTTCGGCTGTGGCTGAGGGGGTAAAACAGTTGCTCGAATCCCAGCCCATGACAAAGTGTCCTTGGGCAAGATTCATTATTATTAAAAAAACAAACTACTCTCAGTAGAGCAGTACCTCCGCCAAGGTCCGACAATCCCCTTAAATTTAATCAAGCTGCACTAAATTGCACACACTTATAGATATGAGTCCTCTAAATATGTCAATTAAAAAAAAAAAAAAAAAGATCCATGAATGTTTACCTGGGGTAAAAACCTGGATTAGCACTAATATTGTATGGGTTCTTTCTTGGCCCATGTCCCATTCCTCCAAGTTTCATGGAAATCTGTTAAGGAATTTTTGCGTAATCCTGCTTACAACCAAAGAATCAAAGATACAAACAGACAAGTGTGAAACCATTACCACCTTGGTGGATGTAGTAATAAGAGTATATGTTCTTGAAAAATAGATCCAGTTGAGTTCCAGACATCCATAACAACAACGAGCACTGAAGCTGCTCTGACTTGTAGTTGAACGTCACTTCATACATTGGTTTCTGCCTGAGATTCAGGCTGAACACAAGACAATCTGTTCCTGTGGTGTCGTTGGGCGACTCTCGTCACGTCATGTGTGTCAGCAGCACGATTGTTAGATTCAGGTTTCACCTTGTTTCATTTGTCAAACCAAATGTTGAACATGAAAAGAGAAAGCAGGTTTCACTATTACCACCTGTCACAGTTCTGTATTTGTTTATGCAGGATGCCAGCTCCATAGTGTCAATAACATGTGGGACTAATAAAATCGCCTGGGCACATGTGGACCGTGGGATGAACGTACAGGACTGGCAACAGTTGGAATGTCCCAATTTCTTGAGGGGAACCTACGTAGCGTCTGCTTACTTGAATGATGTGAGTATGGAGTCCATGATATTGTCTTTTCACACTGGTTCGATGAATGATGCTGAGGATTTCTTTTGAAGCTATTGATCAACCATTGTCCTCGTTTATTAACGTTTGGGTGAAACTCACTGTTCAGACTCTAATCCCACATCCATCTACATCATTTGAGATTTTTTTCTTTGCTGCCAACAGGTCTCTGCAGTTGTGTCGCTCCTCCCGTCTGCTGACTTCTACATTATAGAGAAATCCTCGATCTCAGTGCAGAATACCGCTCTGTTCCCCGTCATGGCTCACATGAGGACAGTGGAGGCCATGCTGTTTGCTCTGCTGGAGCCTAAGAACTCTGAGCCAGAGACTAACATTCCTCCCAGGTGAGAAAAAAGTGACTTCATGTCAATAATGACTCCTTAACTTCAAAATACACCAAAAAGAACATTTAATATCAAACATGCTTTACTCAAGCTTTAGCTTAGTCACTAACAACAGTATTCCCTCCTTCATTTTCTTTCTTCCTGTGCAGAGTTTTGAACATGATGCGAACTGCTGTCGGACGCCACTTTGGACTCATGGTGGGCGAGTCTCGGACCAGCGGCGCACAGGCAGTACGACAGCTGATGACTGATTCTGTGACACAGAAGTTTCCCAGGATAAACTTTCCCCCAGAGCTGCTGGGCAAGTACAGAAACTACTTCCAGATCGGGAGCAGACGAGGAGGAGAGGAGCTCTGCGACGCTCTACTTCAGGCTGTAGCGTTTTTCGAGCTACTCAGTGAATCTTCCCGTTAGTCCACCTGGACTGAGCTCACGCCACCCAACCACAAACTACATCCACCGAAACAAATCTCCACATGGAGTCAAACAAGCTGAACAGATATGTGGTGGTGGTTGATGGTATTTAAATAAGTGAATAATCTACTGGTTACATAAAATGCTGCCGTACTGTTTTGAGGATGTTGAACATGATGGTCACTACAGTGTTTTCTTATCTCTGCTTTCATTCTTGTTCAACTTGGACACCTGCTGAAAGTACTTTCGCTGATGTTACCTTCTATTGTCTTGAGGACTTTCAAACTTTTTACAATACATTTTTTTTTCATTCTCTAAAAAGGGTGACACCTAATCACCTAATGATTTTACAAGATCAAGTTTATTTACAAAAATAATATTTATTTACTCTTCATGATTGCACTTACATTAAAATAAAACATGATTTCATATCTCAAGTGTGTAAAATTCATTTGATTCACACTAAAAATAAATACTGATGGTATATAGAGTAGACTTTCCATATTTTTCGTTAAGAGAAATCTTCTGCCAGGAGTTGAATCGTTGACTTTGACAGATCCAGGTGTATGTTCCTGAGGTAGTTCACACACATACTGCTGGGAACAAAACAGTTTATTTTAGCTGCAGATTAGATTGCTGCAGACTATTGTCTGGATGTATGATCCTAATAAACGTATGATACCTATCTTTCTGATAAGATTGGTTTTGATTAGTAATTTGATGCCATAAAAACAGATTGAGACGTCATGATAGACAGCTGGGACTGATTTCTGATTGGTCGAGCGTGTGTATCAGCAGGACCTCGATATCACGACTCCATCCTCTGATCGTTACTGGATTCAAATGCACAAGATGGCAGCATTCTTATCTGGGATATTTTAGCTTCATCTCTCGATAGTGGGAGGAAGTGGAGACATGTCATCCACCTCTATAAACAGTCTATGGTCACACTATTATGGAAATCAAATAGGATTTTATTTGTGTATGTTAAAGCTCAAAAGTGAAATATTCACTATTTGAATTGAAGAATTATAGACCTGTGTTGTGTGTGGTTCACCTGTTTGGCTCCTCCTCCTGCTGCTGCGCTCTGTGAAAGCGACAGATGGAGCGGAGGACCGGCATGTAGTCGACACAGACGGCTCGTCTGTTCCCCAGCAGGCTGAAAGATTTACTGCTGAGCACCTTCCTGCTCAAGTCATACCTCCTGTGGGACACACTGGAACGAGAGGCACAAGTGTCTTATGGTGGAAAACAAGATTTTATTTGTCTAGATTCTAGAAAAAATAAGGAAACCGACTCATGTTTTTGTAAATAAAGACTTGGATATATATTGCTGAAAAACATCCACGTGCATCACCTGAAATCTAACATCCGAATGACTCATGAACCAATGTTAAACAGGGCACAAAACCTCTATCAGTCCTGTAACAAACTGAGATGCCAGAGAGAAAACAATCTGAATCAGTATTAAGGGACTTTGGATAGAAGACAGACTTACCTTGTACCACACTGAGGTTGAAAACTAAATCTGAGGCTCTGTCTTTTGGAAGATGTGGGGAGCGCCACTCTCTCCACCAGCCTCTCCCACATTTCGCCCCCCAGCTCACATCTGTGTTTGTGGGCTTCGGTCCACGCCTGAGACACTCGCCACCAGCATCTGTGAGAGCCCAAGCCCTCAGCAGCAGCCTTAATATCCAACAGCCTCTCGTGGCTCCAGCTGTCACCCTCCTCCTCCTCGTTGGTCTCATCCAGCAAACCGTCCTTTATCTCTGCTCCCGTCCAGACAAACGCCTCAGGGCTGCAAGCGCCTGAATAGAGTGGCGCTGCAGCTGGAAGCGAGATATCAAGGTGCGACATGAGGTCAAAGAAGTCAGTCAGGGCGTCTAAACAGGCGACTGATATTTGTTCAGTCTTGTCTCTTGAACTAGGGATTCTTGAATGAACCCCTTGTAATAATAATGAGGCTCTTTGAGTTTCTTGTTTTGAAGCTGATGTTTCCTCAAACACTGTTGCAGTATATTTCCTTCTACTAAGTCTGGAGATATTCCTAACAGGTTTCCTGTCGGTCACTGACGCCTTTGGACTGACGTCTCTTTTGAGCCGCAGGACATGAGGATCACCGTCAGGGGGTGCCAGCTCACTCTGTAGCCCAGAACAAGTCACCTTCTCCAGGTGCTGGCCTGACGTTCTGTTGGGTAGAAGGAGCTCCAGGTTGTTGTAGAGAAGAGGCTCACCTCCTCTCCAGCTCTCAGATAAGAGCCTCAGCAGCCTGTTCATGTCTGTGTCAGACCAGCGCCGACACTGAAGAGTCAGAGACAAATGATTGAGACAATAATTTCATTTGGAAAAAAACCTTATGCAGTTATGCATAGACTTGAATACTTGCCTTTAGAAGGTTCAGCAGTTGCTTGTGGGTGACATGCTGGAGACCTAGCATGGTGGCTGTGCAGCTCGTGTCCCATGGAGGAAGACTGGAATCTGAATGATCACTATCTTCAGCAGCATATGGGTCTAGGTTGGGAAATATGAGAAAATTCAGCCAAATATGTACTGGTATTAAAAGTTTGTGGTAGCAAAATCCACGTCTATAGGACAGCCAGATTGTGAATGATCTAGAGTAACTTACATTGTACACTAATAGGCTCCTTATAACCTCCACTCTGAGCTGCCCGTCCTCCACCACTGAGCGCCCAGAGCTGCAGCTGCAGCAGAGAGCGTCTGACGTCTCCACACGTGTGTCTGAGGAGGCTCCTAACATCGTCCTGTTCCAGTCGCACGTTCTCAGACAAACACACCAGCTGCAGGTAGCTACACACGTTCACCTCGGGACAGATGGAGTACGTTTATGAAAAGGTGGATCATTTTAGCTGTGAAGATTCTGCACATGTGGGACAGTGAGTGGACAGTTGTTATAATACAAACACAAAGTGTGGAGTCGTGTTTCGCTGAAGTTGTACAAGACTGTAGAGAATAGAGTTTGACTTACAACTGATGGGGTTTTGAAAAGGATTTCCTCCAAGCTGCAGCTGAATCTCTCTCTGAACAAGGGATCTGATGAGGACATTTAGTTTTCATCACAACTTGTCTTCAAATCAAATGTATTAATAGTTGATGTGCTCTTTTACCATTGGTGGTCAGAATGACTGGTCTTTTAGTCGTTGCCATGAAAGACTTGATGGCTCCGAGGAAACCAACATCGTCGTCAAATATGACATCGACCTGCAGGAGCAGATGAACGAATTAAACCAGAACGAACATGGGTTACATTCAGTGTCGGTTGCCAAAGGCTTTACCTCTTCAAACAGAATGAGCGATGTGGCCGTCTTTTTGCTCGGTGTCACCGTTTGATCGCAGCCTGGTGATGAGAATTTCTTCTCATCTAGTTTCTCAAGCGGCGTCAGGCCAGCAACATGTAAGTGATCTGCTTTTGCCTTCATCTTGAAGTAGTTGGTCAAAGTGACTGCGGCTGGATTCAATTTTCCTTTGCGACCAGAGCGGCCAAAATTCTTCTTCTTTGAGGTAGAGGTGACAGTTTTAGGTGGTTTTCCCGGTTTTCCTGCTAAATCAATGAAAAATATCTATTAAAATGTGTTTATATAAACAATACAATAACTGTATATATAGATCTATATTTAAACCTTCCATGAACTTGACATCATAAGGTTTTTAACTTTCACAACACAGTCATTGTTGCAAGCTTTTGTCTCAGTATTAAAGAAGTGTAATGAAGACCCCGTCTCTCTCAGCCATCTCTCACCAGGGAAAGCGTCAGCTTTAGGAGTGCTGGTGTTGTAGTTGTTGAGATAAGCTGGTTTCAGTGGATCTTTGCCCGACGTCTCCACCAAGTAGGACTGGGTGGCCTCCTTCAGCTGGGACAGAACGTGGCGGCCGCTGCGCTGTGAGGAGCAGTTCACCTCAAACACCTTTGATTGAAAAGGTAAAACAAACATTAGAGTTATAGTAAAATACTCAGGAGATTACCTGTCATGAAAGACTAGAAAATGGTGAGTGTGATTTGGTCCTAGAGAGAGTTACAAATGTCTTAGGCAAAGCTTAAAGCTTAAGCAAATCAAGTAAGTTGTAATTGTTCCCTCTGACGTGACTTAGAGTTGTGATTGGTGATTTTTACGACTAATCTCAAATTCTTGATCTCTGAGACAAACGAATCAGACAAAAGTAAAATGAGGCATAAATACAATGAGCTACAAGAGCATAAACAAGTTGTGATTCAATTCTGCAAGTGTTAGAGTTTGAACATCCAACCACAAACTGGTTATCTGGATAATATATGGGAAATGTTTAATCATATTATTTTAAGGAATCTTTCAAGGAACAGGTTGGATTAGATTTGATACTTGTACTTATACATGTTTGTTTTATTTCTTCATGGTTCTTAGTGGTGTCTGAATAAATAGTAAGAACTTTCCCCCAACCGAGATTCAGAGTTCAATGTTTCTTTTCTTAGCTGGGTCAAATTTAAAGATAAGAATAATTGATGCATTTATCACACGTTGGCGGTTTGTTTTGAAAGATATTGGAGCTTTTCATAAATTCCAACCTTGAAGCCGAGCTCCTGAGCGCAGGCATACACTGAGGCAGTCTTCCCCACACCCGGAGGCCCTGTGATCAGCATGGTGTTACACAGTGGATCCTCTCTGTCGTCTTCTGCCACAGCCTCACCCTGGAAGTCTCCACAGTCCCACGAGTCTGCAAAGGACAGTGATTACTTTTCCAAACAAACCATTAGTGAAGAAATAAGAACAAAAGTAATGTGGGACAAATACCTGCACTGTTATCTTCATCTCTTCTTTCCTCCACCTTTCTCCTCTCGTCACAGTCAGCTCTTAATTTCCATTTCTTCAACCAACTGAATTTCAGACAAAAAAGAAAAGTTGTATTAACACAAGTCCAATGTGTCAGCGAAAGTGTTTTGAAGCTAATAAACAAAACTCACCTCTGTAATTTATTCACTGAGCCACAGTTGCCGATGACTTCACTTGAACACTGAGGACTGTACTTCTCTGTCCAGAGAACATCCTCAAAACTGGCTTCTGGAAAAATGGATAAAAAGTGTATTTTCTGTTAGTAAAAGGATCAAGCACATGCCTTGGCAAAACAGATCTATTCATGCACGAGAAGGTTTACCTCTGTGGAGAATATCATGGATAATAGGTGACGGGTCGTCAGATTCTGAGGGATTTATCCATTCAGAGTTCAGCTCAGGGTTGTTCACCGAGCCTGTTAGACTCCCACTCCTCTGCTTCAGTGTGTGAGAGCGGCTCAGCTTACTGCTGCTGGGCTGCTTCCTCACAGCAAGGACGGTGCTCTCCAGGATGCCCTGTTCTGATCGGTGATCCAAACCAACGCCAGTCTCTGCAGGGACACCACACCTCCGACGCTTGGACACCCTCCCTGAGCTTTCACCTCCTCGTCTCCTCTTCTGTGGGGAGCTTGGATGCAGGGAGTTGTCTGGTTTGGTTTAGAAGAGAGGGGCATTTCACGTGAATTGCATGAATGGACATGAGAAACTGTTTATAGGATGCAAAAACAATAACCTGAGTGTGGTGAGTAATATCCCTGGTGCTCTTTGGTTTGGGGAGCCAAATGTTTAGACAAGTTGAAGGAATTTGAGGGACTCAATATGGTGGTAGGTTACAAAGCCTTAAATATCTTGTGGCTACTGAAACATATCAACAGTAATCAAGTGACTGCTTACTCTTCTCTACTGATCATACGACCACCAGGTATAAAACAACCCAAGCAAGGCCGTTTCTAATGCTAACCCTGATGAAGGGTTTAAAGGTTCAGTGTGTAGAATTTAGTGACATCTAGTGGTGAAGTTGCATTTTGCACCTGTATAGTCCTCATTTCCCCCTCCCCTTCCCAACATGTAAGAGAAGCTGAGGCCAACTTCAGTTGTCGTGCAAACTCAAAATGTGTTTGTCCGGTTTGGACGACAGTAAAAACTGGACATCACTAGGATTATTTTATATTAAATTTCTACCAAATATCCATTTCACCTAAATCTCACACACTGAATGTTTACTGGCTGTTTACATAATTTGACTGAATCTCACCTGTGGATCCAAATCCCTGCAGTCTTGTTTTCTTCTGCAAGCTGCTGAACACTGTTTGGACTGGAAATGATGGGTTAGATGTTTGAATTTCTTCCAGGCGGCTGCGCAGAGATGAGGGTGACACATGTCGTCTCCTGGGAGACACAGGGTACTCGTCCTCCTCCAAGAGCTGAACCACTGGAGAGGTCGATAACAGATGTTGATGAGGAGGAGGAGGAGGCACTGGCGTCTGCAGCTTCTCTACAGACTGACACAGATTAGCATCACTGCTCACTTTCCTCTTGGGTGTACGTAAGAAGATGGGGGCGATTTGAACGCCTCTCACGCAGCATGTCTCCCTCTGATCCTGACGTGCTGGGACTTTTCTCTCGGAGACGCCTGCAGCAGCTGGAGCTGGTGAATCTCCCTCGTTGGAGCGGCTGGACTCTGCTAATGCTAATGCTAACGTTATCACCTCGGCACTTTGTGCACTCGCTGTTTCTCTGCACGTTTTGTTTCGTTTCAGTTTGTTTCGCATCGTAAAGAAACTCAAAGTCTGTCAGGAGGAGTTTCAAGTTTGGCGCTTGGCTGTCATGCATGTTGGAGCCGTGACGTCAATGTGTGCGACGTCAACGCCAAACTACGCTAAGCTAACATAACTTTTAAATTTTACACGGACCCAGCTAATTAACTCTGTACTCTCACCATATTACACATTTATAAAAATGCATAAGCTACGAATAAACACAAAAACCCAGCGGAACATTTAACGTGTTCCTGTAAATCAAAATACAATCCGAAGTGATTTGTAGTGACGTCAAAAACACGCGCCAGGTTTTGGGTTAGCCAAAGATCGTCTATGTGCAGACAGATGCTTTTTTTTTTAATTTAGTCCAAACGAGGGTGAGACTACATTATGAGACTGCTCTCACTCCAGATAAGGTGAAGCTCATTTGATGATCCTTCAAGTCGAGTGGTTCCACTCATCAATCTGGGATTAGAACCAGGTCATTCAGTCTGTTGTTCTTGAGGTTTGCAGTGAGCCCGTCACTACCGAGCAGAGTCCGTGAGGTGATGAGGACAGGGTGATGCAGTCAGAAGCTCCAGAACAAGTGATTTTTAACTTGAGATTGTTTTGTTGACAGACAAACAGACTGGTTTTCTGGTCTTGACTTTGAAGCTGATTATTCTTTTCAGCCATTTCTTGAACTGGGAAATAAAAGGTTTAGTTTTACATTTAATACATAGATTGCAATTTCTTGTATAAACTGCTTATGTAAAGCAATATCCAGAGGTTTTAGCCCTGAGACTCTTGTATTATTCAGACTGGAATAACAAGTTAGAGGAGGAGACAGGACAGAAAGATTGTAATGATGGCTAATATCCAAAAATCGATCACAAATAAGGTCAAATGTATTTTATTTCTTTAAATATAAAAACCCCTTTAGCCAGAGTGTACAGTTCACAATTTTTAAACAGGTTGTTTTGATAATAATGGTGAATATGTCTCCCTTTTCCTGATGATCACAGAAACCCTCTACTAATATTAGAGGGAGGAAAAAGAAATATTGTTGATTTGGTTGTCAACGAGGGAAATCTGATGAGTATAATGATGCATGATGATGGCCTGTTTATGTGCACACTACAAGACACAACTGCTGCCTTCTTTTGAAAAAACTGGTTTTGGAATGAACAAAAGGAAAAGACCCTAAAAAAATACACAGAACTAAGACTGGTGAAAATATTCCCCTTTGGCATCAACTGGAACTAACAGACAAGTGATGTGGACCTGAAGACCAATCATCCAAATAAAACAGCATATTGCTTTGAGAGAAGAAACGGCAATGTGTGAATTATTGGACTCAGAACAGGACACAGCTGAACATTTGATGGGATATCATGAATACACGTCTGTCAATCAGCTACTGATTCTGTGAACCCAAGTTTAAAAACCTCAATTCTGAAAAGAAACTACAGGTGTGGATTTCATCAGAAAACTGTTGACTTTTATACCTTCAGTGCTATGCACGCTTCACCATACATGTGGTGATGTGCTGCTGGTTGTTTCAGTAAGTCTTAGGAAAAAAGAAAACTTTAGAAAAGTTAATTTCCCTGGCTTTCCTTGAGCTATAATCAACGCAGGCCAAAAAGGCTTCGGGGTTATAAAGTAGGAGTTTAGCCTGGACCCAAAATCTTTATTCTGTTGTCCAGGATCCAAGCTCACGGGTATAACACTATTGTCATGGCAACCTACCAGCAAAACCCACAATGCATCTGGGGGTCCTAACACGAGCTTTACAGACTTTATATACTCTAGAAATCAAGCCAAGTTACCGTTATGTTCTCTTCAACTGTATATCCTTTCAAATTAAAAGTCATTCACAACAGTGAAATCAAATCCACTAACTGTTCTCCACTCGTGACAGTGGAAACGCTGCATTCAACATTTGGCGCAGCATGATTTAAAAAAAAAAAAAAAAAAGAAAAAAGAAAAAAAAAGGAAATAAAAGACAATTTCAATGTAAGCTTTCTAAATACAAACACCAAGTGCTAAAATAATCAGCTAAAAGGATACGTTTTCAACAAGGTTATTGTGTATGTGTACAATAATCGAGACAATGTTACCAGTACAGTTTTAACTGTTGTCATGATACAGTTGTCAACAACACGGACACACCAAAGGCCGTCTTACGTGTCAGAGGATTCTCAGTTTGTTCTCTCTCATCCAAACACAGAAACTTCAGTGGCTCCTACAAAATGCATATTAAGTAGGTTTAACTTGCAACATCCAGTCCTCACACTCCTGCTTGTGTAGCGGTGGGTGATTCACTTTCATATTGTTCATATTTGGTTCAGTTCAAGTTCCAAAAACTTGTTTACCTTGTATACTGGTCTGCTTTAGGTCAGATCCTCCGCCGACCAGTCGCCCACCTATCTAAGCACCATAGGGTTGGTAATGTTCATTGAAGAAGAAAAAAAAAACAAACAAAAAAAAAAAACATGACAATCATTGTTCAATCCATCCAGCCTGCATCAGTCCGTTAGCGCGCTTTTTGTCCTCTTGCCTTGCTTCCCCCCACTGGAGGTGATGGCATTACCATTGCAGGCTCCTGCTGATACCAGACTCAGGTCCGTCTGCTCCTCCTCTACGTCCGGCAGGTCTTCCTGCATCTGCCGCAGATGGGCCATGGCACGGTCGATAGTGGCGGTGCTCACCAGGTTGAAGTCATGCATACTGACTAGATGCAGGAGGAAGTTGCGGCAGAGGTTGCGGCGGATGATGTGAGCGCCGCGGATGTCCACGAAGAACATGATGGCCTGATTCATCTGGTTGTCTGCTATGAAACTGCAGGGAAAAGAAGAGGACAGAGGAGATTAGAAACAACAAGAAGAACAAATATTCTTTATTTGACTTCATTAATTTTGTGTAAATTTCAAATGTTCTTGTTTTGGGGAAAAAAGGTACTACAGCTATGTACAGTGTAAGACAAATAATGCATATTTCGAAAAATTACTCTAATGACCAAAAATTAGGGCACTTTATTGGTACAAGTTCAACAAATTCTCTCACCATAAATATACACAATCATTATTTTGCTTAAATATAAAACAGTATGAGGATGCAGTGATGTCTATGACTACGACACAACATACCCGTGCTTCATGACATGAAGGTTCCACAGCTTCATCACCTCCTTCTCTCCTTCATTCACATCCGTGAACTCATCCAGTTGCTGTGGGAACAAAAAGACATTTATATTTAACATTTATCTGCTTGATAAAATATGAACTCGGCCTGTAAAGCAACACAAAACTAAAGAAGCATTTTCTGTTTGTCCTGATGGTGAAAATAAAAGTGATAGAAACTTGTTGGCAGGTTCAGAAAATCAATACAAACAAAAATGTTGTGTAAGGGTGTAGGAGAAAACTGAGGTAGAGGTCGGAGTTGGCAACAGTTTTTGCTTCAAGCATCTGAAGTTATTTATTTCTGAGGAACAGGAGTCACCCAAATGCTTTGACTCTATTTTGCCATGGGAATTCGATATTTAAATCAAGACAACAAAGCTTTATTTTATATGAATGTCGGATCTTTAGAACCTGTTGCACACAATAATTTTTAGTCTTCTATCTGTCTTATTTATCACGGACTGGTCATTCAAAATTCAATCCACCATTCCCATGTTAGATATCACTACTAGTCTCTTTAGTAACTACATCAACAGCTGCTGCATCAATAGGGAATAACATGAGAGATTTCCTCTTTGGCAACTTTATAGAAGTGTGAGGGCTTATTTCTTTTTTATTAAACACTGAAACCAGCCACAATGATTTAAGTAATGGCTTCTCACCGTGGCAGTCTTCTCTCTGAGCCACTCTGGATCTCTCTCGTCCTCGCTGTCCACATCCATCTCCTGGGGCCGCAGGGGCATGCAGCTGTCACTGTGGAAGTAGAGGCGGTTGTGTCCGCTGACGTAGGTCCTCTGCTGCTCTAACTCTCCGTCCTCGGACTCCAGGAACTCTGACAGACTTGGTTTGGTCCTCTTGGGCCTAGAGGAAGGGAGAAAACCAAATCCTGCATATTAACACACACACACTACACTGGAATTCAAATGTTTATATTCTCTTTTTTTTTAATAGATAATACATACGACTGCTCTACACTCCATCAACCTATAATCCTCACATACAATCCTCACATACAGGCCTGCTCACCAGCCCTAGAACCAGCCTGAGAACCTATGGTGACAGAACATTCAGTGAGGCAGCCCCTGTGGCCTGTACTACGAAGCCAGCTCAACATACCCCGGATATATTTCCATAGTCTGGCTTGAATTAACCTAACATACACAGTCAGATTAAGGAGTCAAATGGTTATCAACTCCTTAAGTCAACCCAGGCTTTCCTACACCAGATACGAGAGCGTGCATATGAAAGGGGAGGTGTTTACAGCATATGATCAATCACCAACATGGACAAGTGTACTGGCAGCAGAGGCGCATATTTCACAAACGAGAAGCAAACTGTTATATTAAAAAATACGAGGAGTGCAAACATTGTTCAGACTAAAAGAAACACAGTTACAGCTGTTGCAGAGCCCCCTGGTGACATATGGGAAAAATATATATAACGTGGCCACAACATAACAACACTTGGGAGTGGAACAAATAACTCAGGGCCACGAGATATGAATCTGTTCTTTACTAACACGACCTGTCGAACTGAACTGAAGAAGCCTCTTGGATGATGAGATGAAAGGTTTCACTTAATCACTTAATGTAGTCTCTATAATGAGCTTCAGTTTGACACAAGGTCTTCACTGACTCTGATTAAGGACACACTGTGGTGGAAACATTTAGCAATTACTATTCAATACAAACATATGTACCCTCTGGCCAATTTTGTGTTTTGGGGACAGGATGCACCTGAAAGTCTGTTGTACTGTGAGCACACTGCTCCTACGTGTCGGGTTGGTTATATACGGCTCCAGCAGTTGAGAATTGGAGATCATTCCCACCGATGAGAATCTTTCATAAAGACAAGCATCAGAGTAGGCAAAAGGATTTTGTTGGTGAAAACAGTGTTTTAGACATAATTAGATTGAATCCATGGCAGTAAATGATGGGATTGGGGGTATCAGATGTAGATGAGTGTAGAATATTGTTATAATGAGAAGTGTAAATAATTATGAAACTGGCAGGATAAATGAGGCCACCACAGTCTAGGTTATTAATCAGACTGCACTTATTTCTAATTAACGCACCGTAAGAAACCTACCGGCTGAAAAGAGCCAATCTATTTGGGGTCACCCTCTTGTCAAATGCCTCAAACTGCTGTTTAATCCAGCTCATGGCTCATGAACACTCCTTGAAAGTTAATTCAGCTGATTAACAATTCATCACCACACAAGCCTATTAAAGTTTACTGATAATAAGTTAATTACATTTTGTGACAGGCAGTATCTCTGAACATGAACACTGCTGTTGTCAAAGGAACCATGTTTACCTGCAGACCAGTATGTGAGTGACAGCAGTCCTCTTGACTGGGCCGTTGCGGCTGAAAGCAAAGCCTGGCTGGCTGTGGATGTCCTGAGGGTTGCCAACATATGAGCCGTCATAGCACTCATTGATAGACACGTCTATCCTTGCTCCTTTGGGGTCAGGCTGCGGAGGGAAAAAAGATCAATTAAATCTTACAGGAAATTTTATTCAGCAAAAACACAGAGGGCCTGCTTCTGCTCAACCTGGCACTGAATGTCAATGTTAAATGTGAGATTTCTCAAAGGCAAAGTGATGACATGCTTTGAATTTAGTGTCTGTTCAGACAGAGGAGTAAGAGGCGCTGCCTGGATGCTGTCAGAGGGCGAGGGAGGGAAGGAGATTAATAGAGAATGAGTAGGAACTGGCTGTGCATTGAAAAATAGGAGGGAAAAGACACATTTTCCAAGACCTAAAACATAACTTGCCCTTTTCTGTTTGACAGATTATTTTAGCTGCATCCCATAAAAAGGTTGAACTCTTCAACCTTTTCTCTTTGCATTGTGCAACAAAATATGACCACACTGCAGTTCTGCCCAAAAGGCCTGACATGAATTCAAAATCTTTTTTCCCCAAGCAACACGAGTTTGGAAAGGGGCTCACTCAGCTGACTTTTAAATCGTGAGCCGGCAGTGTAAGCATTTCAATTTGTATCTAAAGTTAGAATGAAATTATATTATTTACCGCCTTCTACTACGGCATTTATTACAAACTCTTTAAACATATTGCCATTCATTTGTTAGGTTTGTTGTGACATTCTTGCGTCAATTGCTATTTTCACACAAAACTCACAATTAACTTGTCAAGCCATGGTCATACATTTAATTCCAGTCCTGAATGGAGTCATAATAATAGTAATACATAATCAAATCCAATACAGAGTCAAATGCCAATAATAATTTTCCTCAAACCAAAAGTAGAACATGCAACACGAGTTATTATAACATAGAGCATATCCCTCAAAATATCAAAAGGCACCACTTCACTACAAAATTAATGTAATTGTGAAGTTTCATGAAAAAATTCCCAACGCGAGTTCCCCCGAGTTCTGCTACGAAAATATAGGTACACACACACACTGCGTCCCTTACCACGTAGCTGAAGATGAAGCGGGAGTGGGAGAGTTTGAGGTGTTTGAGCAGGCTGTAGAGTTTGCTGCAGTTGAGCGTACACCAGGGACAGTGAAGATCGTCTCTCGCCTCGGTCTGCTGCCGAGTGTTGTTGTTGTACAGGAACTGAGCGAGAAAAGATCACATTAGTAACTGTGAAATAACCTACAGTCTATGTGAATGAATGGGTGATTCTGACAGTGCTACACAGTATTCAAGTTACTGTCACTATTTGGTAACTAAACCCTGACAGGGTCCAAACTGTTCATAATGTAAGCTATGATTAATTTACTATATCAAAGTCCTAATGAAAAAAATGTAAAAGCAGTAAACATTTTCTGTGACAGTAACTCCAAACGTTAAAAAAACACAGCCACCTCACCAAAGGCTTGTTGTAAACCAGTGTCCCAATCCCAGCATGTATTCCTCACTATTGTGTGGTGTACCTGATAAAATATACGTAGCTTCTGCCGTGGATCACACTGGACCTGCTCTTTCCTCGTCTGAATGTCTGTGCTGACTGACTCTTTCACTGCTGATGGAAACAGATGAGAGAAGTTAATCAATGGAGTCACAAAAAAACAAAGAATTCTTTGGATTTAATGCAGTCAACATTCATGAAATTGTATTGCACTGTGGTTTTTTTGCCTTTAAACAGACTGCAGGTCATGTACAGATTATATGTAAATGTTCCACAAAGTCGGTTCACACATAACAGAAGAATCAGAAATGGGGCTGCAATGATTGCGTTTTCAATTCAAACCAACTATATTTCTCACATCTGTCAATATTAGTCAGGGCAATTCTAAGAGTTGTTACAAAGATGTTATCAAAGATGTTTGTTTTTTTTAATTGAGCCTTGATATTGTAGAGATTTACCATACATTTTATTATAAATAAAGAGAAATTCAACCTGAAAGAAAAAACGAATTTTTGTCGGGAGAGAAAGCAAACCAATGCACGTTTTTTTTGTTTTTTACTTTTTTTAAATAAAAGTTTTACAATCAGCAAACATACATGTTAATACCAATATGTCTGTGAATGACTCGTACAGTATATCTGTATATTGATCAGTCTCTTTAAGAGAAGCATAAAAACCTAAACCACAATAACACTACTGCTGAAGTGCTATTTTATGCTTCAATATAACGATGACAAGAGTAAAAGTGTTTACAGCTCTCACATCAGTGATGAATTTTAAATCTTGTTTTGTGGTTAAATGGTGAAAAGGGTTCATTAATGACCATCATGCATCATGAGAGCTGAACAAAAGCTCGACTTTATTAGACATATAGAATTTTGGTGGCCATTTCACACAGCCTGGATAGAGTTGAAAATAAGATGTTGGGGTACATGCTGTATGTGGCCATTTTCCTGGAAATTCATACATAATAATAAAACTAGTTGTAGGATTTCCTGTGAAACATCTACAAAAGAGAGGAATAGAGGCTTTTGTAAGACATTTATAAGGGAAGTTGCCAGCACGTTTATGAAGTGGATCACATGCCTGAAGGTAACTCAGTTATGACTCAGAGTACATTTTCACATTCAGTCACAAATAGACTGCCCCACACAAATATCAGTGGGCAAAAAAAAAAAAAATGCATGAGCCAGTCAGCATACCTCAAATCTGGCATTACCTAAATCTTTGTTTCTTTTGTTTAGTGTTCACTTTAAACTGTACATTTAATAAAGCAGAAAGTGGAATGGTAAACATTTTATGCCGTCCCACATTAACCATCATCTTAATCATCATGTTTTCTTCCTCCTGCTCATAAACTTAATTTAGAAACTAAAAGGAAAAGCGGATGCTTCCTCTCACGATAACTGATAGAAATCCCCCAAATAACTCCCTATTTCTCAATAAACTTGTCTTTAAAACAAAGAATATTCTTTGGTGTTGCCTTAACTTACTCATGAGGGCAGCTCGGTGATTGCTGGTCCTGGTCTCCATGGGCGTGGAGCTGTCCGAGTTGCGAGTAGCGAGGGGTTTTGCAACAGGGGCAGTGGACTTTCCACTGGCATCGCCTGTCCAACGCAGTGTGAACTGCAATGTGGGTCCCTGAGAAAATGTCTCAAATGGTGGCAGTCTCTGTGGGACAGTAATACAGTGGAACGGTCAGTGAAAGGAGGTTAAGAAAAATCAGGATGTAACAAATTAGGTCACAAATTCCTTACAGACACATTCGTCTTACCTTCCCATCAAGAATGGTTTCCCATGTGGCCTGCTTTTTGCTCACAGGGCTGTCCTCCATCCCTTGCATCGACACCTCATACTCTCCATCCAGCAGCTGCAATCTCCTGCAGAGGACAAACCAGAGCATATAAATCAGAGATATAGTCAAAGGAACAGCAAAAAAAAACTACCTGAATTTAAATCACAAAACCTTACCTATTCTTATCAAAGACAGTCATCTGTGCAACATATGTCTCTGTGGTTTCTCCATCTTCTCTATGAGATGAAGTTCTCTTCTTTCTACTAGGAGTATCTGTTACATCTGCGCACAGAAAACAAGAATATTAAGTGTGGTAAAAATACAGTAAACAAAACATTATTCTACCAGCCACCAAATCAGAGACATTTAACATATTCTTTTAGCTGATGCTCCCAGAGAAAGACCAGCAAACCAACAGTGTTTAGAGGCCAAATTCTGCTCCCTTATCGCCTCTCTCCTGGTGCGTCCCATATGCTCCAACCAATTCAAAATCTACTTTGTCAGAGACAAAAACACTAAAGACTTTGATGTGGACTTCATACCAATGTTTTCGTTGGCTTCTCCATTGACCAGACCATTAGTCTCCCTCCTCCCTGTGCGCGACACCCTGAACAGGAGCGAATAGGACTTCACCATGTGGCTGTTGCTGGGCTCAAACTCGTTGCTGGAGACCAGTAAGGATGGGTAGGAGCCAGGCTTGGTTTGGTTACTGTCAGGATTCAAAGGCACCTGCTTTTTACCTGTAGGCACTTGTTTTATTGGACAGCTGACATCCTGAAGGAACACAAACATAACCAGAAGTAAGTAACGGCCAATAAATGGATTTCTACTAGACTGGGTGAATGATATTTTACTATACCTTGCGTTTTTTATGGCAGACTTTGACAAGTAGCACCTCTAAGGACACAGAATTCTGTTCATTTTCTGAAACCTGAGATGGCTTTTCTGTGTTGGAAGGAAGAGCTGAGCATCAATCATTTTGTCAACATTGCTGCTGAGGAAAGAAATGCCTGTCCCTACACAAATGTTTAGCATGCAAGTGATTACTTTCAATAACTGGTTATTGCAGTAATGCCTGATGATGACCGCCAGGATATGACCATAAAATAATGTCAGCTGATTTTCTATGCATTAGTTTCCCTTTTCAAAAATCTACTTAACACAAGCTCCTAATGAGGACTTAACGCTGCTTACCATCCTTATGGAAGAACCCAGTGAAGGTTAACTGTAAATGTGAAGACAAGCTAAAAGAACCAAAAGAAAATGCACAGGTGAAGTTGGGCTGTATTGAACTGTTATAATCAATGGTTGAATGAAAAACCTCTAACCAGCACTTGTAATTTAAACATTGAAGTTTTATTACTGAGCATCCATTTTAAAAGAAATAAATCATTTCATAGTTTCTCTGGTATTTTTACTCCAAAAGCTATCCAGCAAAAAAAGGGCATAACATCTTCTTTTGCAGATCTGTTACCTTGGAGAATCCTGCTCTCCCTTCATCTTCTCCACTATCTGCAGCATATCATCCACTTTGAATGTTTTCCTGGGTGGGAGGATTAGAAAATAATTGCACCAAGGTATCCAAATGAGTCAATAATTCAAAACTTGGTTGGTCGAACTTAAACGGAACACAATGATTCCTATCCGTGTAGGTCAACTAAAAACAAATACCTCTTGGCATTTGTTCGACCGTTTCTGTGAGACATGAAGGTGAGCGTCCTGTGCAAAAATATTGGCTAAAAGGGGTGGGGGGGAAAAAAATGATTGAATCAATACTTTAAAGTGAGGAGGTTGGTTGCTAAATTGACATGGAGAATAGATCTTTGAATATATGACTTACTGCAATCAAGTTCCTTGTGCGGAGAAATCTGTATATCTGTGTGGGTTCTGAAAATAGAAAACAGATGTTAGGTCATTAAATTTAAACACAAAAACACATCCGTCCATCCAAATCTCTCCTATTGCAATTTCTCAGGTGAGGAAAAGATGAGGAGCGCACATGAATTAACACATGAATACTATTACAAGAAATGAACATGATGACAACTCCATTATTTCATATGCAAAATGAAGCCAAATTATTCCAAGCACATGACAACACAAGGCGTGTTAACAGGTGGCAAAACAACCAAATCTGACAATATAAGCATTTAATTCACAGTGTTTGTCCCTTTATTGAGTCCTTCAGTCTGATCGTGTCTATAATAACACAGTGACCGTGATAGAGCTTTCGTTATAACAGAAACTGGAGAGCCAGTTTGACTGTGGAGGCCTGTCAACCAAAACCAGACATTGAAAACAAAATAAGTGATAGTAAAGTTAAGTGTGTGTCTAAATGCTCAGTGAGGGCGCAGAGAAGCTCGTCTAACGTTACCGAAGCAGAAAAGTTACGCTACAAAGTACTGGGGTGAACTCTCACTTTCAAAGGCCTGTAGGAAGAGCTCACGGTCGGCCTGAATCTGCTCCATCTTCGGCTTCTTCACAGAATTCATCATCGCTGATGAGGCAGGATACACGGCGCCGTTAGCTTTGCAACTCGCCCCACTCATAATATGACCTGAGCTCTGCATGTGAGACAGAACACGGTCACACACAGTCACTACAACACAACAACCGGTGGCTACACAACAAGTTAGCTTAGCAAACACTCGCGTTAGCTGTGGGGCTAGCTCGCTCAGCTAAAAGCACAATGCTAACATGCTAGCTATCCTGGTATTTAAGCATCGTATCAATTCGTTAAATTTAACAAAGGATGGTAAAACCTCTGCAATGACATGTAGTAAACATTGGACGTGAATAAAGGAAACCCACCCTGGCTGATGGCATTAATTTGTTAGCCTCGCTGCCTCCAGCACAAGCCTGGCAGACTCAACAGCACAAACCCATGAAGATGAAGGAGGCGACGAGATGCTGCTCAGTTAGCTAGCACAGCTAGCATGGTTTACCCGAAAACGAACCTCCGTGCGCCTGAGGCCCCCACGCATTCAGCTGTCCCAGACACCGCCTGGTGTCAGAGGGGCTTTGATTCTTTTTGGATTAATTTGTGGATTCTTTATCTGTAATTTATTGTCGAAGTGGTTTCCTTCAATTTGTACTGAACAACAGAGCAGCAGTCTGTTGTCGACCAATGGGAGACGCGCTTAGAGAATGCCGCGCTGTGATTGGCCGCTGCGCTCCGGAGATGACACACAACCCGCTCTCGCTTTCTGCGATTTTGCGGGAAATCGAGTTTGTCAGTGTTCACATCGAGAGGAGTCTGCAGATAAAGCTGTTTTTCACAGCCACACTCGTACTGTGAACACAATCCACGCGATTCCTATCTTCATCACAGTCCATCTGATGAGGATGGGCCTTTATATGTATGCGATCACTCATAAATGAAGGTGCAACACACAGCAAAGAGCTGAGAAGTATGTGTTATCCTCTCTCTGTGACCCAGTGAGTTCATGGATTTTGTCTCTTTCACTGCAGAAAACAGTCAGTGATTGTGTTATCTTTAGACTTTATATATTCATATAATATAACACATTTTTAATTTGAATTTTTATCGAATTTTTTTGCTGTTATATCCTCTTGTGAAGCATTTTGTGACTTTGTTCAGAAACATGCTGTACAAATTAATCATATAATAATAATAATAATAGCCATTATTATTACCATATATTTTTCTCTTATTCTTGATATCATATTTTTACTTTATTCAATCTATTCAGCTATTAAACTGCATTGTTTGTTACCTTACTGCAATT
Organism: Paralichthys olivaceus; assembly: GCF_024713975.1. Classification (NCBI taxonomy): domain Eukaryota; kingdom Metazoa; phylum Chordata; class Actinopteri; order Pleuronectiformes; family Paralichthyidae; genus Paralichthys; species Paralichthys olivaceus. Next base: position 14,590,997 of record NC_091100.1, on the reverse strand, counting down.
TCTTAAACTGGTGCCTTGCATTGCTGACTATCAATGTAAAAAAAATCAATTGATTAATAAGTTTTTAAATATTTTCAAACTGTTTTCACACTGGTATTCACTGCATCATATTATTGAGACTTGCAGAGCAACAAGAAATGAGCAAGTGTTGTACTGAGATCTTTTACTAAAGTAAACATGTTGCCACTGTATACAAATACTCCCTATACTAAATACTTCATTTAAGATATAACTTAACTAAGAGTACGTAACTAAGTAGTATAAGTATTCAATATGAAAAAAACTGTGGTGTTGTATTTATCATATATATTATTGGAAATTTATTAGGTGTAAGTGACATTTCAATATTGCTAGTAAGCCTCTGTATTTGAGCTACTTTAAATAGTTTGTATTTTATAGTGTATCATAGTTTATGATCTGATTATGCAAAAATAATTATCTGTAAAGTAACTACAGTTGTATAAATGTAGTACAGTGAATAAAACATCAGTCTGAATTGTCATGGAGTTGAAACATGAATGGAAAGTAAAGTTCACATTTTGAAACTACTGAAGTGCACTACTTTCTGCTGCTGACATGAACATACTGCAGTATACATCAGTATGGGACCTGCTAATAGAAAAACTGTATAAAAATGTTGTTTTTAACTCAAGATGAAAACAATTTATCCCTAGAAATTCTTCAAATATATTTCCACAGCAGTGTAGGTATTTTCCATAACAGGGATTGAGTTTAATTAGGAAACTAAGTAGATGCACTATATAATAGTTATCAAAACCAAAAATATTTCCATTAAATATAATCATTTAATATCTCAATGCAGGGACATGTGCAGTGTTTATATAGCAAAGGGGCATAGTTAAAATAAAGACACCAGTGGAAAATTAATAAAGTTATAAGTAAGAAAAATATCATGAACACAAGAAATATAATACAAAGTAAAACAACATATACAGAATATATTTACAGTGTGGACAGCCAACGGGGAACTTGAATTAAATCCTGACAATAAAACCAAACCTCAATCCTCACTCTCATCTAAACCTAAATTTAATCCTGACATTAAAAACTAATCTCAACCCTCAAAAAACATTTTAAATTGTGTGAACCAGACAAAATATCTTAACACCGACAGTTTGATCCAAAATGTGTCCGCACAACCAGTCTGAGCCGCGCTCGGCTCGTGTTTCCCGACGGTAACCATTAGCAGACGGAACCGGAAATGCCTCAAATAACAACTTCCACCCATGTGAGGAGCCGAGGAGCAGCCTGGTCGCCTCAGCGCTTCTGTCCCACAGTGAAGTTGGAGTCACCGACATTAAGATCGCGAAGTAACGTGTCAAAGCTGAAGCCGTGACAAGATGGCGGAGGTGGTTCAGCAGCGGATCGAGGAGCGGATCCCTGAGCTCGAGCAGCTGGAGAGAGTGGGACTCTTCACCCAGAAGGAAGTCAGGTGAGACACCATCCACCGGGTGTTCACACACAGCCCTCCAACACCACACTGAAGCACTGGACAACACGTCCACCTCTAACAACACACATGGAGGAATATTGGTGACCTGTCGAGAATTTGTCTCGACATTAAATACAGTGAGAAACTGGACAAAATGATCAATTTTCCGCATCTTGATATATTCTACAGATCAAATGTTAATGGAGCTAAACTAAAAAGTGAACACTGGGATGAACTTGAGACAATCTTCACTGTTTCTGAGGAACTGCTCAGATTTATATATGATATATATGTTTTAAGTATGTGTGTTATATGGAAGGTGTGCCACGTTATATAGTTCCAGATCTAGGGGAGGATCAGAATACAATATGATTACTGTATTGAGTACATAATTGCCATTCATTAAAAATATATATGTTGTAAAACTTAAAACAGAGAAAAACATCTAACTATCTTCAAAGTACTTCATAAGTAATCTTACACTAATATAAAATAACTTGTAGACTTTATGGAGTAAGTAATTCAAGGTGAGTTTCTAACTCAAGTCTCCATCTTGTAGATATTTATAAATCCAATTTGAACAGAGTGTCAACAGCATTTTCCACATTAGGGTTTAATGGCCCTTAATAAAAGAAAAGGCAAATATAAATGTCTTTATTAAACATATTCTGTAGAACCATACTACTACTAGGAACAATATTCTCATTATGATTTGCAGTTCAGTATCTCCAGTGTGTCTCTTTCACCTGAGAACTCTTCCCATGACTGTGTGTTGATGTATGTGAAGCTAACATGTTTCTGTTTACTTTTCTAGATCCATAATCAAGAGAGCGACGGCCCTGGAATACAAGCTCCACAGGTTGATCTTAAAGAAAGAAGACTTCATCGCTTTCATTCAGGTACAGCGCCATTATCATGCAAGTTGTTCATTCAGGATTTGAATCAAATAAATTAAGTTGATGAAAGATTTATTTACATATCTTGTTTGATTACAGTATGAAATCAACATTTTAGAACTGGTGAAGAAGAGAAGAGTGGTAAGTGACCTTCAGCGACAATGGAAATGGCATCATTATATCACTTTATGTCCCCTTCATAGTGACTGTGGATTGTATTCAAGTAAAGTACAGTGTTAATGTAGTTAACATTGTTTAACTTAACCTTTCATTTGCAGCACATACAATACCACTTCAAAAGAGAAGAGATTGAGTTCCCCATCATCCACAGGATAAACAGCATCTTCAGAAGAGCAACAAATAAGTGGAAGGTACCCTACACGCATTATTTACTTACTATTACTTACTATTTATTTAAGTTACGGTTAGTTACCCTTTTGCTCAACTCATTGATGATGAATCGAGTTCGGACAATCAAATAAATCATCTAAATCTAACTGCCCTGGCTGTAAGTTTTGATCAAACTTATTTTCTTTAAACCCATGTCATAGTTTTGAAATGCATTTGAGGATCATTATTTACAATTAAATATGATCTGTAAAGTGAGGGGTTTGTTATTTTTTATTTTTTAATGCTGCTCTGAAGCTCAAAAGAATAAATGTATAGCTGTGTTTTACCTTCTCAAAGGAAAACATACATATTCAATGAAATGTTACTTTGTGTAAAGTTTAATATTTGCTCTAAACTGAGTTAATAAATGAAAGTATTTACCATGTGAATTATTACATGTTTTGTTTCCCACAGACTGATGTGCAGCTTTGGCTCTCACATGTGGCTTTCTGCAAGAAATGGGTTAGTACTTTATCATTTGCTGATTCTATCAAAACACTGTGTCCTCTCTTCTAATCTCGGCTTCTTCTGGGTTTCTCCTATCAGGCCACTAAAAGCCAGATCAGTAAAGTGTTCTCGTCCATGCTCGCCATCCACTCTGACAAACCAGGTACAGAAGAACTGTTTTAACTCACATTTATGGCTCCACTATTATTTCTAAATGTAGTGTATTGTCATCTTGGGGGTTTAATAGAAAGCATACTCTGTCAAAATAAGATTGGATGAAAGTGTCTCCTACAAATAGACTTAAGTTGTTTCTAATTTTGACTCCTTAGCTCTGTGGATCATGGCCGCCAAGAGTGAGTTGGAGGATAGAAATTCTTCCGAAAGTGCCAGACACCTGTTTCTGAGGGCCCTGCGCTTCCACCCAGACAACAAAAAGGTTTACCAGGAGGTAGGAGCAGCAAAATGTACACGTTTTGAATTGAAAGTGATTCAGTCTCTTGTAGTTTAAATGAGGAAACTTGGACCACCGGTTCTCTTGAATGACAAAGAAGCTGTTAAAAAGTTCAGACTGAGGATGCATGTGTCAAATAAATCCTTTTCATTTACTCCTGCAACTCTTTGCTAGTACTTCCGTATGGAGCTGCTGCACTGTGAGAAACTGAGGAAGCAGCAAAAAGAGCTGGAAATGGCTGAGATGGACCTGGTGAGTGCGTCATGACGTGAATACAAAGCTTTCACTCTGTTATCAATTACTATTCAGTGACGGAGTATCTGCTCTGCCACTCCTTTCAGGGTGAATATGAGTTTTCTCCAGAAATCCTGAGCGGTAAACTGGCTGAGGTCGTGTACAAAGATGCTACAGGGAAAATCCAAGGTGGGCTTTTTAAAATTGGTTTGTGATTCTGTGCAGAAATAGAAATGCTCAGTGAGTTTTATTGCTGAAATAAAAGATAATCTGTTTCAAGTTCCTTTTGTAACATATTTTTTAGACAGACAGATGTAATATGGTGATTGGTGCAGGTATTGAGAACCAAAGTACCACAGAAGGCACAATTTATGCTTGGGTCAGATGTTCTGTCTTGATTACACATGATGTGATAGTAAAAATTCCTGATTTACATCAGAATATTTTTTCATTTTTATACTCAAATACATTAATTTTGGGGAAGTTCAGTGGAGGGGAGAGCAAATTGTGCCCCACTGCTTCCAATCTAAGCTAATTCTAAGATAACCGGCTGCTGTAGCTTGAGATTCACTTCTTTGTGTTGCTGATGATTTTCTCCCACAGAGGCAGCGTTTGTCATCTCACTTCTGACCATCGCAGCCATCTTTGACTTCACCAAAGAGCTTCAGGACTCCATCCTGCAAGAGTACGTTTTCTTCACTTAAAATATAGCTGCTTTTTCTGTCACACACTGCATTCTTTGAACTGAAATATAGTTTCAGCATTAAGCATGAACACACCCTCTCCCTTCCACTTGTTTCCAGCTTACAGACAAACTACACAGAGGATAGCCTGACGTGGGATTTCATGGCCAAAAGGGAGCTGGAGGCTCCCGGTGCAGGGGAGGAGCTGACGTCCGCCAAAGGCCGAGCGTCAGATATCAACCGCAGAGAGGAGCGGTGCTGCCAGGTCTATGAGGAGGGTGTCAAGAGCCTCAACACTGGTACGATCAACACTCATACGAACACACACAGAGAACAAATGCAAAGGGTTATTAGGGCTAATTTTCCAAAAAGACATTGGAATTTTAATACAGTGACCTGTGGTTTTTATCAAGTATGAAAATTACCCATAAGCAGGAAAAAGTCTTGATTACAGTTACAATAAGAAGAGGATTAGTTAAAAAAAACTGTTGCTGCTGTTTCCTTTGTGTAAAATGTTCTAAAACATCTTAGATTGGACTAACTCCTTTATTAAATTACTGCTGATGTATTCACTGACACCAGGTTGTGCCAGTTTAACAGACGACTGCTTTGCTTTGTGTGCTTTGTGCTGTAGAGCCCATGTGGACTTGCTACGCAGCTTTCTGCTTGGAAAGGCAGAAACGAAAGACCAACGTCCAAGAGCTGAAGGAAAAAGTGAGTCTTTGATTTTTTCACTGAACAATATTTGCATTATTTTATAATACACTACATCATTTACTTTAATAGCAGTAAATACTGACATTTGTTCATGTGTTTGTTTCACAGAGGCAGGAGAGGCTGCTGGGGGTTCTGCAGCGTGCTCACGACTCCTCACTGCTGAAGGAGGTTTATTACAAGAACTGGGTAAGATAACATCTTTATTTAACGACAGTCTTCAGGGTCTTTAGGTCTGCAGGGTTTGGTCTTTCCTCCATTTGAAGACTTCTTGTCAACATGTTTTATTACAGTTGTCCAGTTTGTTTGCAGTTCATAAGGCAACATAACTTTCCTACACTTAAACAAAGGGTGTGATTAGTAAGAGGGGAACTGTGATAACATCTCAAGCTAGAATTAGACCCAAGCATAGTAAAGGCACAGACAAGTGGGACTGTTGGCCAGGAGAAGGACCTTTAATGCATGACTGAATTCTGACTTTTCCTTTTTAAATTTTGACCAGAATTAACACAGTGTGTGTGATTGCACCTGAAGACAGAGTATCTGATGATAATGTGTAGATCTTAGATCCTTGTAACACTTTCCAAGTATTCATTTAAAACAAATATTAAATCATCTATTTATTTACCTGAGTGAAATAATAAGAAAGGCAGTTTTATACATGATAAAGTAATCTTTCTTCATTTAACCTTTTCCTAATAGATAATTATGTCTAAAGGTTGTAACAAACACTCCGTACTGATATTTGGAATCAACTAACATGACGTTTTCCCCCATGTGACCAGTTGCAGATCCTGCTCTCATCTGGAGATGCTGAGGGAGCAGCCAGTGTCGCCATGGCAGCTACGGCGCGCTACAGCCAGTCTGTGTCAACGTGGGGCCTGAGTCTGCAGACGCTCATACAGCTTGGGAGCAGAGATATGGCGAGGCTATTCCAGGATGCTCTCACACACGTAAATCCCAAGGTACACAGTTCACACACACACACACATGCACACAGGCGCATGCACTCACTTTGATTTCACGTAATTTGTTCCAAATCACATCATGTTTGATTAGTTTCTTTTCTTACATTGAACATATACACATCAGTTATGCTCCTATTATGCTCCAGAATAATCCTTAGAGAATACACACACACACACACGCACACACACACACACACACACACACACACACACACACACACACACACACACACACTGTAAAGTGGGCCATCTTCTTGGCCCAATTTGTCTCTATTCAGGCACTTAAGCAGCCTTCAGCTAACATAAACCCACAGATTCCTTATTTGTATACTTAAAGCCAGATTTAGGTTTTCTTTCAAAACTTAAGATAAAAAACATATTTGATCTAACCCTTACAGCACTGGAGGGTCATCATCAGTAAAGCAAATTGATGATTTTATCATTTTCACAAATTTGACCTCTGTGAGTGTTTAACAGTACATGACAGTAGTGTTATACTGTGTGATTGTACATATAAATGTCTTGCTCTGCTCCATGTGCATCTGTAGTAGTGAGCAGAGCAGCTGCTTAGAGCTGCTCATGGTGGGGGTTTCATAAGACTGTGAGAAGTAGCTGTGTGAGGAGGATTACTACTCGCTGCTCATTACGCAAGACTTTTCTCTTAAGATCAACGCTCTCTCTAAGTGGTGGGAAACAGTAAAAACCTCAAGGAGTTCATTTGTGTCTGGCGTGTCAGACAATACAATGGTTCCAGGTTGCACGATAATTACAGATCATTTAACGAAGATAATTAACATGTTCTAATTCATCTTAGGGTTTATATTCATGCACTTCCTAAAAAAACAAAGGCTCTTTAAGGTAATGGAGAATGCATCAACAACACGAATCTCCAGTAAGTGCAGATGTACGTATGAACAAGATAGAGCTATTAGCTGATTTCTATACACTATCTTCTCTTTCCTGTGCTGACAGGAGAGTTTACCACTGTGGCAGCTGTTGGTGCAGTGGAGCGCAGCCAACCAGAGTCCTGAGGAAACAGAGGCCGTCTTTAAGGTAGCACACCTTAGTCCTTCAGTTTGACACTGATTCACAGAACTCTCTTCAGTGTAATGTATTTGATCAGTGACTGATTGGAAATTCACACCTGATATTAAAATCCGTCCTGAGTGATCAGACCTCTCAGGATGGGTGTTAATGCCAGATCTGACCAGGGTCCAGCTGCTCAATGTTCAGGCTTCCAAACTGAGAGTGTTTGTTTTCTTGACTTTTGCCAGAGAGGTCTTGTGTCTGCAGTGGCGGCTGTTGCCATGGAGATGAAGGAGTGCTACCTTGATTGGTCCTTCTCAACCGGAGGCTACAAGAAAGTGAGGAAGGCCTTTACAAGGTAAACACAAACCACATCTGCTGCTCTTGCTGTCCTTAATTTAAATAATAACTAACACAAAAGAAAGACATTTTCAACCTCTTTCTTCTTCTGTAGCCTACAGGAAAACCGTCCCTTGTCCAAGACGTTTTTCACCAGGATGATTGAGATCGAGAAGGAACAAGTACGTACATCAAACTTGTAAACTACACCACACATTCTAAAAGACTTTAGGTTTTAGAAAATGAACAGATTCAACATGATGAGTAAGAACTCTTCACAATATTGGTTATTTTACTCTCTTATCTGTCACTGACTAAATGGATGTGTTTCTATTAAGTTCACTGAAAGTTTGATTGATTATGAGGACACACTGACTGATTGATTAGGATTGATTAGCAAATAATGTTGTTTGTTCTTGTAGGAGAATCCAAAAATGAACAACCTGAGGGACTACTACGAGAGGGCCCTGCAGGAGTTCGGCACAACAGACGATGGTGAGCGGAGTTTAAATTACTTAAAGGAACAAGGGTCAAGAGGAAAAGTAGTGTTAGTCAAAAAATGTTTAATATTGTTATATATGTTATTCAAGTATGAAGGACAACATTTCCATCTTTCACAAAACTGCACACAAAAAACGAAACAAACTGTCAATTCAATGATTTGAAGATATAAATACGCCTCAATGACAATTACTCAAGTTGTTTTTTGACAGAGACTGAAGCAAACACAAAGTATTAGTCTGGAGAAGTTGGAATATAGCAGGTTGAAGAGCCTTTTGTTAAGCACTAATATTTAATCAGAAGGTCCTTGTGCATCTTCAGTTTAAATTTGCTGTTTTTGTTTTCTTAATTCAAGACCTGTGGCTGCAGTACATCCAGCTGGAGCTGGGACCCGGCGGGCAGCCAGAGAACTGTGGCAAGATCCACTGGAGAGCCATGAAGTTCCTGGAGGGCGAAAGTGTGGAGAGATTCACTTCCAAACACACTCTCCTGCAGACTGGACACTTATAACCACATATGTAAAGGTCCGTTTAGTCGAGATCAAGGCCTTTGAGTTCAGATTCCAACAACTCATGTTTGTCAGCTGAAGAAGCAGCAGGTATTTTCAGACAGGGGTTCCTCTTCTTTTCTTCTCTGTAGACGACTGGTGTCATGTCCGCTAATGAATTCCAACCCAGTGGTGCAGTCTCTGAAGTTTGCAGTCAATTCTTCTTCAGTGGTTTTACCGGATTGTTTGAAGAAATGTTCAGAGATGTGATAGAAAAGCTTCTGGTCGTTACAACTTCAATCAGAAGTGTTACACACTTTAGCTTTTCATTTTTGTACACAACACTGCATTGGACTGATGTTGGGAACTTGCACTGTTGTAAGAGAGGTGCAGTTTAATTGCATTGAATTCCACCCGACTGTTAAAATGAAAATAAAACATTGTTTCGTCCTCGCACGTTCTCTTGTGTTACTCCTGGGACAGTAACACATTTACACAAAAATATACAAACTAAAATCAGGACTCCTAATGGCTGCAGTTTCCAATGACTCATCACTCAGCAAGAGAAGCTGATTAAAGTTCTTCTTCTCATGACACATTGATCCAGTGTTTGTAGTCAATACCTATACATCTCATTTAAACATGTTGATACATGGTACAAAATTTTGCCTTATAAAATATTAAGCAGCAGTAGTACTACAGAGCGATTTCACATGTATGAAAGCTGAAAAACTGTGGACATTTAAACATATTTACAGCTTTTAAGGACACTTATACTGCACTGGCACCAACAGCAATGGGGATTTACAGGAAAAAGTACTATACTGTATAAATGAATCCTAATGTTGCACTGAAAATGAAGATGATGCAGAAGTAAACCAATCATATTGTATCATAAGGGATAATATGAGGGTCTTATCAAACACTCCTCAGACAGAACAAAATATACTTATAGTCACAGACAATGTGTCTGAAAGGATTCATCAATCGATAAATTGAAAGAGATGTGCGTTAGAGATCCATGTGGCTAAATCTGGGGAATGTGAGAGACAGTTACTCTCTCCAGACACTAGTTTCAATGGAATTATCGTCTCCTGTATTTTCTTAGGCTTCAAGAGAAATGATTGAAAACATGAAAACAACAAGAGAGAAAAGAATGTGATTTAAGGCAATTGACTTAACTAATTATTATTTTTCAAGTTAAGACAAGGAACTGTGGACACAGTCAGCTGAAGGTTTCTGTAAAGAAATGTTTTTGAATAGTTCAGACAAACACTGTTATGACAGATTGAGTCAGGGTAACTAATAATGTACTGTAAGTATATTTACTGGCTTACTGTTATTTTAAGCTACTTCAACTCTTCTAAACTTTGCAGTTATGTGTCAAAACAATTGTTTCCCGTCATCTTTAAATTACTGACATTTTGGAGTGAAATGTCTGTAATAGATGTAGAGATGCAGATTTAAGACAAATCTGGAGTGGTTTCCTATTTACTCTGTAACTGCTGGCACTAGATAACTTTTTATATATTTACATATTGAAGTCCTTTAATAATTTTCTTTAAATCCAGTCTGTAAAACCTGCACTGAACTGCTGAGTCACAATGTCCTGTGATGATGTAAATGCTTTATTTTATGGTAAAAAAGGTTAAAAATTAATCTTCAGGGGGGAACAATGAATCATTTTTGTGCTTAAGCTATTAAAATTAGGTATTAAATTTAAATTTAAATGAACTTTTAAAGATCCTGAATACTGGAGCATGAAATCTGTCATTGTGATGACAAAAACTGTTTAAACTGGCCTTTAAAAAGTAGCCCGACCCTGTAGCCCCCCCATACTCTCACCTGCTACACAGACGACATGAGCGACCTCAGTGTTTTTCCCCGAAACAGATTTATACAATGTGTGGGACCGCAATGTTGCTTTTTAAAAGAACTTTAACTTAATGTGTCTGCTCCCTTGAAAACTGCATGCACCTTCCAGTTCTTATGAGCGAGTCTCAAGTTCCCAAAGTGTATATTTCCCCTTTATCTGTCTGATCAGTGTTTGTTTTACCACATTCAATGTCAGTGTCTGATTCTGGTCATTCCACCTCTCACACGCCAGCCCCATCACGCCCCTTCACACCTCCTCAGAGCTTCTTGAAGAGGATGTAAGTGAAGAGCGTCAGCACGCCTGCAGACAGCAGCCCGATCACACACTGGTGGATGGTGATGACATTCTCCAGGGCGTGGATGCGCTCCTCCATGGCGTTGGTGTGGATGTAGTCATAGATGGAGGCCCCGATGCTCCACACTGCCCACACAGCATCCACCAACGCTTTCATGGTTGGAGAGACCATCGTGAGGGGCCGCCTGCAGCCAGGCGCAGGACGTACCCACTGCTGAGAGAAGAGGGTGACACACAGAGCAGTGAGGAGGGAGAGTCATGAGTGGGCAATGTGATGGCTTCTAAAACATCATCCACAGATAAATATGTACGACCAACGGTTGTTTGTGAAAATAAAACTAAAACTGTCTGTTAGAAACTTCTGATGGCACAGAAGTAAATAATTGTTTTGCATTGAACTCATGTGATTGGAGTTTTTATATAGTTACTCAATTATTGCTTTTGAATAATTGAAATCACTCACTCACTCAACAAGCAAATTCTTTTGACAATTAATTGATAAAGTACTTGCTTTATAAGAAAAACCAGAAAACTGAAATGCCTTTGCTCAGTTATAGTGCACATTATAATCTCCTTCAACCTGAGGGGATGTTATCAAAGTCGTGTTTTCTTATTCTAGACATCAAATTCACTGGGATTAACAGGGATTTATAAATGCACCATGCTACAACAAGGAAAAACAACAAACTCTTTCATTTACTCTGGAACCATTAAATGATTTGATATTTTTGGCTTAAAAACTGACTTTGATTATTTATTTATTATAAATATACTCGCTGATAAATTTTGTGCCAATTGATGAACCAACTGATCAAGTGATCATTGCAGAATTATTGTCGGAGTCCTGTGCTGTGTCAGGTAAAACTAAGCTGAATGTTTCTTCTGTGAAAACACACAAATTTGTGTAAAACCGATCCTTAAAGGGAAAACTCACTCATCGTCTACTCACCACTATTGATGGAGCGGTGGATGAAGTGTTTCTGTCCACAAAACTCTTCTGGAGTCTCAGGGTTAAACAGTGTTAGAGCAGAATCCAATATAACTGAAGTCAATGGTGATCGATTCTTCAAACGTAAAAAAACCCACCCCTCCATCTGCATAGTAGTGAGTAGATAATGAGTGCATTTTCATTTTTGGCTGAATCCCTCTAAATGCACAGTAACACACAAGTGGTCTGTTATGTGTCACCTTCTGCACTGACTTTATGTCCAAGAAGATATAACTCATTGTTTGTTATTTAAGTGATGTTTTTGCTCACACCATCAACATGTCTGACCTGTTAACTGAAAACATATATAATTGAAGTCATCAGGAAATCAACTCAATGTTTTTAGTCTTCACTTGGTCTTAAAATAACAGCCGCAGAAATACAAAGACACGTGACTCCTGGTTCAGTTGTGTGTCGACTGAATGAACCTCTCACACTGACATAATTTGTCTCCACCATCTCTCTCCACTGTTGCACTGACAGAACCTGGAGTTCAGGCAGGAGAGATGCTTCACAGCAGCTCTTCCAACTATTTGGTCCTGGACTGTGTAGGGGAAGGCTGCTTCGGCACAACCGTTGAGTCCATGAACCTCAGGACCAAAGAGAAGATGGCTGTGAAAATCCTGATGAAAGACCCAGACGACACTAAGCATGAGGTAGACAACTGAAGTCTATGTATAAAAATTCCTGTGCGTTGTATGCTCCATCAGAAAATGTAGCTGATCACAAACTGCTGATAGTCTTGTCTTATCGTGCCTCCTCCATTCTCTCCAGGTAGCCATGTTGGATGTCATCAGTGAGCTGGATTCAGATCGCACCAACATTGTCAAGTTCTATAAACAATTCCAACACAAGCAACAGACCTGCTTGGTGTTTGAGATGCTGGAAATGAATCTCAATGACCTGCTAGAGCAGCGAGAGGGAAAACCCATTCCTCTATGTGAGATCCGCCCTATTGCCAAGCAGGTATGTAGCCGCGATCAATGCACCATGAAACAAATACTCTTGTTAAAGCGAGCCCCAAAACCTCAACCTAACACCCGACACAGGACATGGGAAACAAATAAAACATGTTTTTCTTCCTTCTGCAGCTCTTGGTGGCTTTGGATGCCCTGAAAGATCTTGGCGTCCTGCATACGGACATCAAACCGGACAACATCATGTTGGTTAACATGCAGGACCAGCTGCTCAGGGTGAAGCTAATTGACTTTGGCTGCGCTATGATGGCGTCCCAAGTCGAGCTGGGGATGGAGATCCAGCCGTATGGGTTTAGGTGAGTTCATCCTGCCTGATGGTAGAGTTACCACTTTCTTCTTTGTTTGAGAATTTTATTGGAGCATCTTTCAATCATACTGTTCTCATCTTTTTTTCCTTTTGTTCCTTCAGACAACAAAAGAATTTACTGTTGCTAACAAGATGAGTCCAAATGAACTCCAAAGCCCTATCAACCTGACGAGCTCTTTGAAGGGCCTGGTCCATGTGAGTACTCTCTGATGATTTGTGCAAGTGAAGACTGGATCTGTACCAGTTATTTATCTGTCATTTGGGAGCTGGATCATCTGAACTGAAACCTGTTTTCAAATCCAGATCCATCCAAAATTGGAGACTGCTGATATGGAAGACGGCATGGCATTTGTGTCTTGAAGGGGTTAAGAGGATCTCTCCTCGTCAAGCTCTGCAGCAGCCCTTCATTACCATGAGCCACCTGAGAGAGGACGTCGACAGCGGAGACTAGTGAGTGACCACATGTTGTTTCATGCTGGAACTGAAAAACACATTAAGTTGGATGGACTGATGGTTTTAATTAATTCACCCTGACTGATTTACTAATTGATTGTCTTACCTCATCCAGTCTGATCAACTCCCAAACTGCGATGAGGGTCTGCCAAACTGAGGATTGCGACCACTCTCAGCAGCAGATGTTGGTTACGCTGGTTCCATGAACAACGTCTCCTGGTGCTCTGACAAGGCTCTAGACGTCACCACTGCACCCGCAGCCTCCTCTGGCGGCAAGAGAATAATGCTGAGCAGAATGACAAAATTCTTCTCAGGCCTCACAAGCTACTTCCATCCAAAAGTGGAGGACAGCAGAAGGAGATCCAAACCGTATTCCTGAGGAGGCCTTTCAGCTCCACCAGGCCCGTTAGAATCAAGACACTCATCAGTGAAGCTAACGTGACCTGAAGCAGTCAGCGGGCGTCACCTACTGTATACACTGGTTTGAAGGTGACAGGTGAACTGTTAATCCTTGGAACAGAAGACCATGAGTGAGAAAGGTACCATGTGTTTGTCTGCACCCTGGTGCCACAGGGGGAAACGACAACACGCTTTCCTCTCTGCAGTCTGATATTGATCAGCTTTTGTGCCACAGATTCAGTGTTTTTGTGGAAGAGGTGCCAGTGTTGAAGTACTGTGGTCAGTTTCACACACGCACACGGTCTTTACATTCCTGCCTCCCTCTCTCTCTCTCTCCCCTGCCCTGCTGACGTCATTCCAGTATAAATAAATGCACTCAGTGGATTCACGTGATTTGACGTTTGAGCTGCTGGAGTTGGAAACAAAACTCTGCACAGCAACAGATACAGTGTTCCTCTCTCTCTCTCGCTCTCTCACCACCATGGGGCCAGTGGAAATATCATGTCCGGTTTGAAAACAGAGGACAGTAAGAGAGAAACACTGAAGTACACACACACACACACACACACACACACACACACACACACACACACACACACACACACACACACACACACACACACACACACACTAGTGGCAAGATGAGAACTCACCTCCCTCTGTCAGATGTTACTGAGAGGAAGAGGAGGGTGAGGGTGATGAAGAACATCCGTCCTGCTGTAGATGGTGTGGTGAATGATCCTGTTTAGAAGGAGTCTGGTTGTTCCTGTCACAGACCTGCTGGTCGGACATTTCTATTTGCTGCCAAGTCAGTGAAAATCACACAAGTCATTTCCGGTCATGTCCTCCAAAATAAAACTGCCTCTTAACATAAGTTACAGCAGTTGAGGGTGACAGTCATGTTCCAAATGTGTACGGAAGAGGGAGTGTGGCGTTAATATTGGTTCAACACGTAGAAAGTTGGAATGCAAATTCAAATAAATAATACAACAATTGTATTCTATTTTCTTTTATTTTGATAAAACTTTGATAGAACTTCCGGCATTACTGTGGAACTCTTCTACACTGAAGCAGCTGAATGCCAAATGAGAGTGAGCCTCACTACGTGCTCTGAAGCAGAGCATGACTTAGCCTATAGAATAGAACATTTAACAATAGCTATAAATAAACTGAATAGAAATAAAACTATCAATACAAAAGGATTCAAATGTAATATTATAGCAGAATTCACAATAGTTGTATAGGGACTGAATGCTAATTATCAATAGAATGTTAAAGGCAATAGAATAGAAAAAAATATCGATAGAATGGGATAAAAATATGAGAATAGAATAGAATAAAATAGAGTCAAAGTCAACTTTATTGTCAATGATGAACTTCTTCTTAAAATGTGAAAAATATAATATTATTCCAGTGGAATACTTAAAGAAGTTTGATTTGATAAACTCAAAATTTACAGAGCTTAATTAATATCAACAGAGGGTGTAGGAGAAGTAAAGTAAATGTATGTATAGTGTAATGTAATGTATGTATGGTGCTACGGCATTTTCGCTGTACTTATGACAATAAAGACTTTTAAACTCTTAAGCTAAGCTGCACAATATGTGACCACATGTCACCAACTGGGGGAAGCACATGATTAAAACGACACCACTGACTGTGACAAATATCTTCACACACACACACACACACACACTCACACAAACACACAACACATTTGCCACCATCCTCATCTCATATTTCACTATGGAACTGGACAGAATCCTAGGTGTTCAGGCATCGTTCACCTGACACCCATGCCGAAAAAACAAACTGAACTGAATCCAACTGAACAGAATAGAAAGCAAATATGACAGTGGGTTACAACAGAATACAAATCATCAGAATAAAACAGATCATGAGAAAAATGCAGAGAGAACAGAGGAACACGTAGTGGAATAAAAAATACTAAATAGGGAAAATTCAGATGAGAACAAGAGAATATGCTATGCCTATGGTAAAATGAAGGATTAGGATAAATGCAACACTACATAAAGTACAGACAGATTATAACACAACCTAACATATAGAATAGATGTTTATCTATTAAATCTTTCCAGAAGGATCCAGCTGTCACGCTGTTATCAATGTGCAGCTTCACGTGATCACACTCACTCATTTGAATAAAACAATACAGCTCGTGTTCGCCACATGCGCGCACAGTGGTGTGTCGTGGCCCGCCTTCGCCACCAGGAGGCGCAGCGCGCTCACATGTTGCTGGTCTGGGAGGTAACGGGGGAGAGGTGTGTGGTGAACCTGGGATGCATATAGTCCCCTGAACAGCATCGATAAAAGAGGGGAACACCTTGAGCGCACCGCAGACGAGCAGCCCGACCTGGAGACGCAGCCGAGCGGGAGCAGAGCGCGGCGCGGGACCCGTGTGGTGCGTAACGGACGGAGGGAGCCCGACGCAGTTCCAGCCAAACACACATACTCGGACATTACTCCATGTGAGTGCCCTCCGCCGTGTTTTTTAAAGTCCATCATAATTGGAAATACGGTGCCACGCTGCTGCGCTCCCCACGGAAACCTATAATTGGAGTCGAGCCAGTGACGCGCTGAAAATAACCAGGTTACCACTTAGCACCGGTCCATTTTGGGGAGGGCCCAACACGAGGGCGCAGCACCATATATCAGCTCCTTCCAGCTGTTTGGGAATATCCTGCTCACTGTATCGAGGCTGCAGCAGCATGGCAGTGGCAGCAGCAGCAGACTGCTTTCTCCATTCGTCTCCCTGTCGTCCCGGCTCTCTTGCCAGAATGGATATTGGGTGACTGGCTGGGTGCTTGGGGCGCACCGGGGATCTCTCGGTGGGTAAGCTTTTCTTTAAAGGGAGGGAGAGAGAGATAGGGGGAGACTGGCACAAGGCGCGACACAGTTTTTTCCTCCCTAGGCAGAGGGGAGATAGGCCAGGGGGACTGTCCGACTTATTTCCAAAGACAATGTGTCCTCCCACCCACAAAGGGATAATCCTGCTCAATCTGGGATGCGTGGAGCACCAAGTGATCAGACATGACTGGCGCGCCAGTGCTGCTGGTGCTGGGTGAACGGTGAAGTTCAACTTCGCTTTCAGACGCGATCTCCTCCATGCAGCCAGACAAGCTGCCAGACAGTCGGCGCTTTTTTAACGCGAGGTCTCCCCCCCCCCCACACACACCATATGGCTACGGGATGCTGACACCTGCCCGGTGCGCAGGTAACACCGACCTGGGCATCACCTACTTTTCCAGGCAGCAGATCAGTGGGTATGTATCGGCGCGTAAACCCTTCACGTTCCCTCCTTTGCCTGGTCTGGAATTAAAAAATGCTCTGGTACAAGGTTCGTAGAAACCCCAGGTAAACCTCAGGTGGTGGTCCTCAGCGTGCATGGGACTGATGGTGATGATGTTGTGTGTTAGAGGCTGGGTCTTTGCGGGCAAGGTGAGTCCTCAGTTAATTCAACTGGCCTACAAAGTCCCAGTTTCTGGCTCATGTGATCCCCCAGATTAGACTATAGACTTGAGCTGCACATGAATCTTTTAAAGGACAAGACATATGGAAGAGATGGGAGATTTGATGGAAAAGACAAACGGGAAATCACTCAAATATAGTGATATGTTAGAGGATAAAGTCTCACTGTAAAGCACGCATGCAAAAACGTAATTTAATACCATTATAGCTTTATCAATTATATATATATATACACTTAATTAAACTTTATAAGGGAACTGTCAAGCCCAAATACAAAGAAACCTATAGGACGATAGGCTCATCATAAAGTCACTATGAAACACCAGAGGCTTATTGTAAACCACAGGTAATGAAATACATTACAAAACATTATTATATTTTCATGTTTAATGTATGAGATACACTAAAGACAGTGAACTACACAAATAAACAGGACAAAAAGCTGAGCACCTGCTCATTGAAAAGCAAACATGTGAGGGTATGTAAAATGAACTATTTCATAGCTCAAAGGCTCAAACCCTGAAAGTCACTTCAAAAATAATTTGGCCAAAAATCCAAAGCTAAAAGAAAAAGCTTTTTTCTCAACCGTGTCACAGAAAATCCAGAGCAGCGGCTGTCCTCGCTCTACAGTGATGAACAACTCTCACGTGCCAAGTAAAAAAAAAAGTGCCTCTGCGTTTCCTTAGCTGGCCTCATTCTGCTGTGCAGTTTTCGATCAATTGTTTTTCAATAAAAATCTGAAAAAAGGCCTTCTTTCCATAGCTCCATCAAAAATAGGTCAAATTCTAAAAAAAAGAATAAAGTTAAACTTCCCATGAGAATCGGTTAATGTTATTTCATTAATTTCCCTTCAAAGGCCGCACATGATAAAATCTTGAATTAGTACAATCACAAGCAAATTTCCTCCCTCCCTCCTTGAATTTAGATGAGCAATTTAATTAAAAGAAATGTACCATTTTTTTACATAAGCTCTACAAAAACATACCTGAATTAAAAAAAAAAGAGGCAGGGTTGTAAAAACATTTTTTTAAATCCCAAAGTGCCGAAGTCTATTACGTTGAACAAGTGTGTCAAGTGGGGAAGAAGTTGTTTTGGAGGCCCGTTTCTATATCTGTCCTGACCCCAGCATGCCGTACATACCTCACTAATGAATTTAGCATCCTGACACTAGATTCTTTATGTAATTAATAGAGTGTAGGGCCGTGGTGCCATCTCTGTGCCGCAAGTGACACGTAGGTGAGACATTCGCTGAAGCATGAGATTTTTTATTTCAAAAACACACGAGACCGCCGTTATAATTCAAACCCACTCAAAACAGCCCTGTGAACGAAGCAGCTGGGGAGACGTTACATCCATCTCTCTGTCAGCGTTACTTATTGAAAAATGTGTACCTGAGCATTAGTTATTTGCAGGTTGTGTATTACACATCAGTGGCAGGTCATTTGTTCTTTCACACCTGCCTATTTCTTGTTCTGTCAGTAATAAGCTCCCTCGGACAAGTAAAGGTGACACTTTGTCAAGCCTCTTTCTGGCTGTAGATGACATCCTCACGCTAATTGAGAAAGTTGCACGTAGGAAATATATGAAACACCCTTAACATTCTTGTGGTCACATGGTTATCCGATAATGTATTTAAAATCAAATGTAGCAGATATGTCTGTAGTATACACCTCAGATCGATCAGGATGCAGTCAGCTATCATCGCTGAGTACCTCCAGAGAAGCCCACTACAGCGCAATCACACATCACAGAGAGCAGATAAACCCACTCCAGCCAGAAAGTCCATATATGCTGCAGGAGTGTGCGAGGCCGTGCGAGAGTGAGAGCGGAGGGCCTAGTAAGGGAGGCTTGGTGGAATGAGCCTGGTTTGAATAAGCAGCGTGGCTACGGGGAGCTCTGGGATAGTCACCAAGTGTGCTGATTAAAGTTGTGATATTAAACAGTGCTGGCTGCTGCTGCCTGCCAAGCCTCTCACAGTGGCATTTACCATTGTTTAAAAGGCCCAATTGGACTCATCTCAACACTTGCTGCACAGTGTTGCTTACATCTTTTTTTTTTCCACCATGCCTGTCTCATATTCTCTCCTCACACCATTTGTTAGCAGAGTTGTAGACTTGCTTTAAATAGACTTTTCCTCAAATTTCCCCAGGTCGCTCCTCTCCTTTGGGTCACAGAGTTCGCTTAGTTCTCAAATTGACCATCACAAGCGGCACATGTGTAGGATATTGTGAGCATCATATAGACCATTCCACTGAGGTAAAAGCTTCAGATTGTGTTTACATTTTCTGTGAAAGCTGAACTTCTAATGAACACACGGAGCTACCCTTCTTGGAAACTGTGCCCTGAACTCATTCAACCCGCCTCAAAAACGTCACTGAATATCCCAATAAAACTCCGCCATTATAAATATACAATTCATAAATACTGGAACGCTCGCTCGCTTTCTTTTATGAAATATCCTGTGTGACCCAGCTCCGTGGAAAAGGTCAAACTTCAGACGCTGCAGTCACTCCAGGTTGTTACATTTCTCCAGCCATGTCTTGAACGGATACCAAAGTTAAACACTCTGGGAGCCTGCAAACGTTGTAGTTTGATCTCAAAAGTTTGGAATGAGACATACAAAGATTAAGCCATGGAGGGAGGGAGGGAGAAAGAAAAGGCAGCAAGAAAAGTGAGGGACTTTTAGGGGCAGCTGTGTTTTATTAACCCAGTCATAATGCCCCTAAAAATCCTTATTGCTCTTGCAATGGTCAACAAATCCCCTGTTGCAACATGAAGAGGATCTCTGAGCGGTGTGCAGGGATTCACTATCAACAACCTGTTGCACTGCAGGGCCAGAGTGCCAGTCAGTGTATATGCATGAGTTTTATATATATATATATATATATTCAGAGGTTTTTAAACCATTGGTAGAAGTCACAGAACTGATTGAATTTCATCACACATGGATTGAAGGAGACAGCATCAGGGGAGCTGCTGAGAGCAAAGAGTAACCTTTGTCAAAAGTTTTATATCATGTTTAAGTTTGCATATAAGCAACAATATGGAAATGTTAACACTATCTGCGAACTGCAGAAGTAGAATGAAAGGCATGTCTATACTACCAATATTAATGTTTACCTTTGTCGGACGTATGACTTGCACTGTTCTTTTTTCTCTGCACGAGTCTAGTTGTAGTTTAAAATTCAGACATGGCTTTGTGTTCTTCACTAGTTTGACTTTGCAACTGTGTGCCAGGGGACAGACTGACTGAAAGACAGAGGCAGAAAGGCAGACAGGCAGGTAGACTGACAAATAAGTCACGCTGGCAAGCAGTAAAGGTCAGAACAAAACAAATTCAGGGCGCATGAAGATATACAGTATGAACTGGTGCAAATACAGGGAAGCAGAAAGGAGTGTGAAGAGATGTAAACAATGAGAAATCTTGATTAGACAGTGGCCGTACGGACAGACAGAAAATGGCAACCAGGCAGCATACTGGAAAACAGACATATAGAAATAGAGACATCCAGACAAGCAGGCCGTAGAGGACTGGGATCCAAGGCCTGGGTGTGGTGTGGTGGGCTGTCGTGGTTGGAGAGCGAATGGTGTGGAGCGGAGCTCTCGATGTTGGTGAATGAGTCATCGGAGGGAGGCAATTCTGTTGAGCTTCCCTATGGGACGGCTGCTGCTGAAGGAAGGAAGTAAGATTCCTCTCTGCATTGAGGGGAAAGAGAGAGAGAGAGGGGCAGACTGACAAGGGGAGAGGGAGTAAGGGAAAGTGTGGACGATGACTCAGGGCCATGAACCACATGGTGATGGAGAGGGGAGGGAGGAATTACTCATCAGAGCATGTGGAATCTCATACGGCTATCACAGGACAGACAGTGTGCTTCCCCCATGGCTGCTACTCAGCCGCCATCTCTCCCCCAGGCACCAGCTGAACGCCAACCAGCCTCGTTCTTACCAGCAGAGAACAGAGAGGAGATAGGGATCAGGGTGAACCGCAGGTCAAACTGACACAAGAAGGGTTTTTTTGTTAATGTGATCCGCACTTTTTTAATGCGGCCCCTCCACATTGGCCACCTCAGGGCGTCATGAGGGACAAATGACAACTCTTTCTTCCCCCTCGCCAAATGACTCCATTCTTGGTCACCTGGCTCTGTGCAGCCTGTGTGACTGATGAGTGCATGTTGAAAATACTGTGGCATCATCTGACAAAGCCATCTGAATTTCAGCAGGGGCTGCAGCAGCCCTCCTGACGAGCTTTAATTCAGTTTCAAGTGTCTCTGTAGATACAAGAAAACCGAGCTTGAGTTTAGCTTTGAGTAGCAACTGAAGTTTCTAGAGTATTGTTGATGTAAATAGTATTATTTATCTAAATATTGAGGTATTTAGAACAGAAACAGTCCTTTCAGTCCATCTGCTTATCAGCGAAGGTCGCTCTGTTAATGCTCCAAATAAGGCAATAACTTTTCAAACAGAGAAAATTGCTTTATTTATTTGTGGCCCGGAGAGCTCAACGCACTACAATTTAAGAAAACAAAATTGATATACATACGACTGGAGAAAACATCAATTTCAAAGATAGAAAACAAGCTCCAACACAACACAACCAAATACTCAACCAAATACTCACAACACAACCACAAACTCACAAATCAAACCAAATACTCAATTACAACACAAAAGAAGTGTTTCCAGGGGACACTAAATAGTGATGAACATGGCTAGGACACTAAATATTTCAACACTGAGGCCAACTTCGACCCACAAACCAATGGCAAAAAGTGTCCCAGCCGTGTTCATCGCTTTTTAGAAACACTTTGTGTTGTGAGTTTGTTAGTTTGTGTTGTGCGATTTGGTTGTGTCTATTTGCATGTGTTTTCTGAAGTTGCTGTGTTTTGAGCTCTCAGGGCCACCGCACTTCATGAATCCACAGTCCAAGGTGACCAGAGGGTGACATTTTCAGTAGCTTATTTTTCTCTCTGTACCTCAACTGACAAAAGAGCTTGTTCATTGCAACATAACTGCGTCTTCACAGTTATGAATGTGTCACTACGCAGGGCCCATTGATGAGAACGTGTGATGAAAAGACAAAGAATGGAAATGGGTGAAAGGGCGTCACGGTCTCTGTTCATATGTTCGAACCTCAGCTGAATGTGTGGATAAGTGGTGGTAGCGGTGAATTTAGCATTAACAGATAAGTCCATGACAGAGAGCCTAGAAGTCAGCAAAAGGATTTTTGTGACTTTGAACAAATGTACCCTGGTTGGCTTGGTACTGTATGAACGCATGTATCTACGCTACTTATATCCTGTGCACCTGTCACATTGACTTCTGGTGTGCGACAACCTATTTTGAACTTTTAAATGCACATGCAGCAAAAACGATGGTGATGAGTAAATCGTGGTGGCATGACTCAACAGGTGAAAGCGGCACACCCATAAGACGAGTTTAGCCCCCACCCCACCCTCACAAGCGGCGGCACAGTCCCAGTTCTCTCTCGCTCACAGAGGCTGCCATTAAGGTGTGGACTGACAGCGCTCTAACTGCACAACATGGGAAATACTCAAATCCAGAGCAAACACCACAGACAAAAGAAAAACAAGAAAAACTGGAGCAGACCTTCCCTGTGTGGATCCCTCCAACACCGCTCTTTAAAAAATGAGAATGAACCCCCCTGACCTGCTCTGAGCCAATCAGCCTGTGAAACCTGGCTCTGGTATGAGTAGAGTAAACAGAGAGGAGTGTAATCTACTATCATATATCTGCAATGGTTATTCCCCCCTATTACTAATCACCAATATTAATGGGATGCAGTTGTTGCTGTCCCATGCCTTTGTGGATCCTCTGGGGGGGTTCAAACTGGAGGCCTAGTTATAATAATCAGAGTTTATTAAGTGAGAGCATTCGCATTGCTAATGTTAACTAGATTGCATCACATATTCGAGTGTCCAGTAACGGCCTAACAGTTAACCTAATCCCAACACATTCTTGTTTTTATGTTCATTTTCACAATAAGCACCAAAATTTTAAAAGTTAATGTGTTTAAAACAGAAGAAAATAGATTTAAAGTGTTCTTAAACAGCCTGTGTAGAAAGCTGATTTTATTAAAATTGGAGCACATCTGTTCTAGCAAAGGTGCAAGACAGATGTGGTTGAAATGCCTCCTGAGTATAAATTATTTAAATTATCAAATAACTTAAAACAGGATAACATAATCTTGTTCCCTTTTATTTAAACTACATGGATACTATTTAACTCTCCATATATGCACATAAAACTAAATGATACCAATATTTCCAAAGTATTGGCAGTTAAATTTAATATGTCCTTTGACTCCCCTTAAAACTGTTATATTTTGGATGCAATGCTAGAGCCTGTGATGCTACAGTGACCTTGATCTGAAGTCTCTTATAGTGAACATATCTTTCAAGTTTTAATGGTGTAACCCAATTTAGTAAGCCTCTTTTTTGTAACTAGCTTCCACTTAGTAAAAAGTTGGGAGGAACTTTGTTGTGATGGAGTTCCGGGCCTTTCACCAACTGTTTGATAGGAGAGATCCAATTATGGATTCCAGCATCAGTAGATAAACCGTGGAGTAAACAAATACCAGTTGCGCCCTTTCAAAAGGTCTGGCAGACGTATGCTGAAATTGTAAACAAATAAAATAACCGTGCTGTGCAGTGCACTGCTGTACGTTTAGGCGATAAGCAGGGTGAAAGTTCAGTGCACTGCACATAACTGCCAGGTTTAGATCTCAGACTCAGGACTCAGACCTGTGTACACACAGATGTGTACTCAGCCAAATGTGCACACAGCCAGACACATTAACCCTCAAACCCTGACCTCGGCTTTTCACAGTTTGCTTTTCGTATGGAATGTCAAACTGCTCCAAGGTATTGAACTTTTCCACAATGGGCGGGCAGCAGCTTTCTTTGTGATTATGTTTGCGAATATATAAGCAGAGGGCCTTTCCATATATAGTGTACTGATGCTTGTATTGTGTCAATCTCTTATAGTCTGAGGAGAAACACAACATCTATAGTTGAGAGGTGTTACAAAATATTTTGTGTCATTCTTCTTCTTTTTCCCCCCCTCGCTATTGTCCACCACCACTCGGGGCATTCTGGTTCCCTGTTGTTTTTTTGGCTAACTGTGGATCGACGATGCACATTGGCACACCTCGTCGTACTTTCCTCTTTGCATTACACAATCAGCTGGAAGCTGAACTCGGCTCCGCGTTTGTTTGCCCCTGTTGAGAAACAAGCAGCTTCTCAGGGCGATTGGCAGATGTCTGTCTGAAACTGCAGATACGGTCATGTGGAGTCAGCGAGTGAATGTGTGTGTTTACGTGTGTACGTGTATAAGGGGTGAGGGAAAAAGTGTTAGTGTTGGCACAGAGAGCAATTGCCAAAGAAGCCGCTCCTCAGTCAAATCTTACCAAACACACTGCGCGCAGCGCACAACGTCTTCAGTCCAGACCATGGGAAGGTGGACAAATTGCTCCCTGAACCCACCGCTTCACAGGTCTTTAGTGAGCTAGGAGGGCTAATGGTCGGCTGTGGTGTTGTTTAAAATAAAAAACAGACAGCAGTGGAGGTAAACCGCTGTTTTCCCCTCTATAACGTTTGAAGTTAACAAGGGGACGAAGTTAACATATTTCAGCTAATCAGTGGCATGAAAGAGCCTCATGGTCACTGTGATCTTTTCTTCTACTCGCTGTAGCTCATTTGAAGGCCCATTGTCTGGCCTGAGCCAACATCCTCCAGTCCAGAGGGCCTCAGTGCCAAAGACTGGCTCTGAGTGTATTACAAAAAGGGAAAAGCCATATCCCTACGAAAAAACCCTCTTCCATTACAGAGAGGAGGTTTTCCGCTTCTATCGAAACTGTCAATGGAAGTTATTCAAGCCACTTGGAAAACATCAACTGCTGCTTTTTTCTGTCTTTATGTTGGCAAAATCATCAGTCACAAGGGCAGCAGGATCCTTCCATTTGGTTTGCAGAAGAAAGGGAAATTGTGTGCAAGTGTTTTTCTGTCCTTGATACTCTGTGGTGTTGTATGCGAGTACTGTTGATCTGTGGAGCACATGTGCAGCTGACAGGTCTGTGAAATATCAGCATCTACGTCGTTTTTGTCAATGTAAGCTTTGGGACCGATGTAGACCTGAGAACACTGCCTAAGTGCGTAAGGAGAATATTTTTTGAATGTTGAATGAGTGTTGAATGAAGAGCTGTTTTGTGTTGGCAGAAGAGTGACGGGAGCCACAATGTGACAAGTAAGGCCTAAGGCGACTTTAAACCCAGAGCAATGTGACTTCTTGGAACTTCATCCTAATTCCTTGGGCATCGAAGGGGTGGTCTGAATCCAAAACCAACAGTTTTGGAAATATCTGTTACATCTGCATCCCAAATATTCAGATGTGCTTTTTTGACGCTCTTATTTGGGTTGACAGTGTTTTCTTTTTCTTCCTTCATGCCTCTTGTGTTTTTCTTGTCATACTTGGCTGTTTTTGTATTGACTCATCTCCTCTGCATACTGCACAAGTTATTTTGGGCAGTGAGGATGTGGGAACATAAAAAATTGCACCACATACAGTATGACTACATGCAAGAGCAGTATATGCATATTCTTATACCAGATTGATGGTGACTAGCTTCCCTTGTTGTGACAGTGACTACTTCCGCAAAAAT
Source organism: Paralichthys olivaceus (assembly GCF_024713975.1). Classification (NCBI taxonomy): domain Eukaryota; kingdom Metazoa; phylum Chordata; class Actinopteri; order Pleuronectiformes; family Paralichthyidae; genus Paralichthys; species Paralichthys olivaceus. Next base: position 14,564,948 of record NC_091100.1, on the reverse strand, counting down.
CATTAGTTGGACATTTTTGAAAATATGATCTTGCGAGTTTTCGATGAGAAGATCAAAACTGCACTCATGTTAGTCAGTTAAACACAACGATATTTGTCAGTTACAGCACATCCAGCCGACACCATAAGAAGGAAACCACCGTCAAAGCAGGCTGATTAAAATGTTATATTTCAGTTGAGTAATCTTTACTAACACAGAAGTGTAAAAACACAAGTTTACGGTTTCACAGTGGCTGATGTCACATGTCCTGGTTGAGCACATTAATTTCCTGGTTGTCACCGTGAGGTTGCCAGACAATCAGGACCCAGCCAGGACATAGTTACACACTTAATCCCTGGAAAACCACAACATGTCACTTTATTACACTTGAATTTTTTTTTACCAATTACAGAATCAATATATAATTTGTGATCCTTGGAAGTGCTGGTAAGATGGATTTTATTACCTTTGGACCAAGCCATGCTAGCTGTTTCCCTGTTTCCAGTCAAGCAAAGCAAAGCTAACAGGTTGCTGGCTCCAGCTAGTGCTCACATGCTACTGCTACATTTACTGTATGGACGTGAGACTGGCATCAACATTCTCATCTACTCTTTGCAAAAGATCAACCTCAACATACATCTTGAAAAGGCATCATTGCTAAAAGGGTTCATTTTGTCTGGACACATCTGAAAAGTGTTTATGCCTGTTCTGGATGGCTGCACTTGAATTCAGGGTGAAAAGCCTGCTGTCATAGAGAAGGTCAAGACAAAATGAATCCTACAAATGTGGATAAGTTGCACAGAGTCAAAGGCATGTGTGCTGTTGCACTAGTCTGTTAAGATAAAAGGAGACTTAAGCTGCTTTCAGACGTGCAGTAGAGGCATTTGCTTGAAATTTTCCAGAGGGGCTTTATGTGAGAATTCAAATGTACGAGTCAGTTGCTCCTGACATTTTTCAGAACCTTTCCCGCCAGTCCCCTAGTAAAATGTCATTGTGAGTCCATGTGAGAATACTACAGGAAAATGTCTGGAAAATTCACATTGAGCAATTGGGTGTGTTGATGACGTGTCTAAACACAGAGCTGCCATGTAGAGGACGGTGATGACGACAACAAGATTCAGGAGCTTTCTGGAATGATAAGGGACATGTGTTGATGTACTGTGAACAAAAACACTGCTCTGTCCACAGCAAATTTTATCTGCCATGTCCTGCCTCCTGCATGCTCTACCACCCCTCAGCCGAATGTTGCGGCAATTTTCTAGTTGTTGTGAATGTGTCTGACCCGGACCCTCTCCTGCTGCGTTTTTCCACTTGCGAAAGGCAAACTCGAGGGGAAAAAGTCCGGACCCAATTTTCTGGACATTGTCCAGAGTTCATGTCTAAAAACAGCCTCAATGACAACTTGAGAACCTTACTCTTACCTCTGCACACCTGGCCAATCACTGCACATTGCTGGATTGTCAGTTCTGTAAAGTTGTCAGATGCGACCCCCTCCTACATATTAAAGGTCCAGTGTGTAAGATTTAGGTGAAAGGGAACTATTGGCAGAAATTTAATGTAGAATAATCTTCATAATATTTTTACCAGTTCATTTCATCTAATGGTATGAATTGTAGTTTTCTTTACCCCAGAAAAGACCCTTTATATTCAAATGCTTTATATTTAAATCGAGGGGACCCTCTCTACGGAGGGCGCCATGTTTTTTACATTAGTCCAGACTGGACAAACTAAACACCTTTTGAGTTTTTCTGACAACTAAAGGCTCCCACAGGTTCTTTTTCATGTTTGGAAAGGGAGGGTGAGGTGAGGGGTGTTCAGCTGCAACATGCAATTTCAACACTAGATATCACAACATTCTACAAGCTGTACCTTTAAGGAAAGGCTGTTGATGGTTTCATATGCTGTTGAACTTTGCTTGAGGCATACTCATGTCTTTAGATAGAACACAGTGAGTCTGTTCAGATTGAGAAATATTGGTATGGTGATGAATACCTGCATCAGATCTCTCATTCTCTCTGTGTTTGCTCATGTCTGGTGACATTTCAAACTCTCTGTGCGTTTAATTGTCAAATAGCCTCGGGCTGTATTAAGCAAAGGGGAGAGTAAACAAGACATCTCAAGGCAGCATCAGCTGAGGAGATAGAGGCTAAAATTAATGCAACAAGCATTGAGTCCTTCCTCCGCCAGTGCAGCCTTAGCAACAGCTGGAGTTCCATAAATCAACTGTGTTTTAAACGCACATGTACGTAGTAGAATAAACATTACCCCTGTTTCCAAGGCTGTATGAGGAGGTGCATCATCTCAGTTCAAATTCGTCAGTGCACCCACATTCCCCTCAGCCGTCCCCACCTCCTCCCATCCATAAGAGCCATCTGTAATGCTGTGTGCAGAGCCAACACAGTATTTAAGCTTTTCAAGAACCTGGGTGGCTTCGTTTCATTATTCAAAATGTTGAAAAGCTTGAATACACACCCTTTGCTACCATACAAATTTAACCATCATATTAAACCTCATATTATTTAAGTCTGAAGAATGCTTGCAGATTTTACCAGGGTCTTATTTTCTCAAATAAAATTATCCAAGACCACTACAAGCATCGGTCAAATTAAACCCAACCTCGGACTCAACAAACGTAAATGGAAAGACATTAATGTCCTAAGGGATTCTAACCCCCTGAAGTTGGCGTCTTAAGCGCTGCTTAGGGTCCAGGCTGTGCATCAATCTCAATAAGCTCGACTGGTTGAAATATAAGCAAACTATTTGTAACCTGAAACCTACACTTAACCACAAACTTAAAAACCTCATAGTGGCCATTTGATTTATGGAGCTGGTTGCAAGTTGCACTTGGCACAGAGGATGTTCTTCCACGATTATATCTGATTGTGCACTTTATTTTATATATTTAACATCGCAGAACATATGTCACATGTGTCATGTTGTCAAAGTAGGTGAGAGGAGGCCAGAAAATTCTGACGCACTAGTCTATTTGCAGGGATGTTGCAAGTGGTTCCCAGATACTGTGTCGGTTGAATTCCACTATGGCAAAATACGAGGGATAATGCGAGCAACTGTTGCGCCTGAAGCTCATTTTTGTTCCCCGCCTCTGCTGTGTTGGGTTATTAATGACCTGATAGTGTGTGTTTCCTGTATACATGCAAGAAAGATCATCACATTATCGACAAATAAAGACTGTCACTACAAAATATGGACACTGACCTCAGCCCACTTTCCAATTGACTACTTACACAAACACAATGCTGCAATGTTTATAGTTTATGTGCAATTTAATACATATTTAGCAGTGCAATCTCTACCCAACCAACCTAAGTGAAATAATGTCTCTGTATTTGATGTCTTGTGCACTATATGTGATGTCTATCGTTGTAGATATATTTGTATGTATAGGACTCCATCCATCTGAAACCTCTGAAGACCATTTTTGCTTTTATAACTTTAACATGGCAGTTTTTATGATAACGTTTTTCCCCGCTGTCTTTTCTAAAACCTTTTAGGCATTTTCAAACCTTATCTTTATTTATGGTAAAATTAAAAAAGGTCATAAAATGCATCACTGTTTCTGAGGAGAGCAGCCACATATTAAATCCCCTTGGCTGCAAATATTACATGATCTTTGTGGGACAGAAAAAAAAGCGATGGCTGAAAAGAATAATCTTTTCAATATTTTACGTGATGCTTTCAGCTAAGGTGTTTCTGTGAGCATGACTGCATCCAACTTGTGTCTGTGAGCAGTTACACATATAGCACATAGTTTGTGAATTAGCTATTAGCATGTTCCTTGTCAGTAAACTAAGAACATTTCCATAAAAAACATTTGAATACTGACAACTTGTGGTCAACTATTTGATTGTTGCACAGGGACCTATGGCTCAATTGAAGTTGAATATAGTTACACTAAACGTAAAAATACCAAATCAGCAGAGTACTGGGACTCTGTTTTAGATATGCTGATCGTTAATTTAACACATCTAAGGAAAGGAACAAAAACTTGTTAAACATATGTAAATATGTAACTTCTTCAGCCGTACAATATTTTGTTCTGACTGTCACGTTATGAGGCCTTATACGTACATGTATGTTTAAGTCCACTTTGGCAATCATCCACTAAGCCAAGAGGGGACTCTGGCTGGCCTCCACCAAATTTTCACCAGTGGTCTCTCTAGATGGTAAAGCGTCCTATTCTTTGTGTGATCTGGCTGACTCAGGATCAGGGGGATGTGGTGTGTTGCAGGCATCAAGATAATTAACTGGTCACAGTCTCGGTTTCCTAGAAGTTGAGTGCATTAGCAAGAATCTTCTCAGTTTTTTTTTCCCCTACTGGCAACTGTCTCACAGAAAGCTTTGGAGTGGGTGTAAATAAGAGGATGTGCATGCTTAATGAGTAAAATAACTATTCTAACCATGTAGCGCTGCTCACTGAACTGAACGTTAAGGCAGTCGAATAGCTTAATTAAGTTTGTCTGTTCACACAGAGAAATGAGAAGTGACATTTGCTGTTGTGTCCGCCAGGCCATATCTGTTTAATATTATACTTTCCATGAAAAAGTCCAAAACATCTGCAACCAAACCCTGAGATTTCACCTTCTGAACTCGCTTGTCAAACAGATTAACATCTGACTGTAACTTGCCAAAGGGATATAATGAGTCCATATTAAATACTGACAGTCACTCCTTGTCAGAGATATATACAGTCTACGGAAAGTAAAAAGGGAGAAAAAAAAACAAGGAGAAGAAGTCAGCAATGGTCTTCTACTCTCAGATTTACAACCATGGGGTCACCAGTGGAAGTGGAGCTGGAGCAGAGTGGTGCAGAGCTCTCCTCCTCCATCATGGGTTCCTTCACCTCCTGTGCTCCCCGCTCCCACCCATTTCTTTTAACTTCCCGTTACTGTATATGGGCCGTACTTCAGTTTGTGTATACATGCAGGTGAATAAGTTCATTTTTCCAATGAGCATGTGGAAAAAAGGGCTCAAACCCACTTTAAAGTAAAATGAGTGACACAGTGGAACAATGCAAAGTTCACATCAAATGTACTTGTTTGTAAAAGTGCAGAGTTCTGACAGGATTCATAAGATGCATAATGTTTTTTTATGGACTGGTATGTTTTAAAATCCTTTTTTCTGTAGATTACAGACTAGTGATAACATTGGAAAGTTCATACAATGTCTACATTGTATGCAATTGAGAAAATGAACTCTTCTGTTAGGCTCCACTTCTGCTGTTCACATATGTTATCTGTGTGCATGTATGTGTTGATGCATGAATAGCCTGAACCTTGTGTAATCATTTACAGTAAAGAATGTAAGAGCACTCTGTTTGAGGAACTTGCCTGTGTGGTGCAGTTCCTTCCTTCAATTAAAAAAAGCACCAGTTAAAGAGATATTGAAACTGAAGTTTATACATAACAATTCATCATTAAAATGACTACTTGTTATATATTTTGTTGACTTGTGTTCTTATGCTATCCAAAATTTTTCCAGCAATGTTCAAACCCAGAAATCCTCAACTTAATTCGAGGTAATGAGACGTTTCCTTTTGTCGCCTTTTAATTGCATCATATCCACTTGGCTATAACTTCTGGGGCAAACAACGAATAATAAAGGAAAAACATAATGTTGGCCAGTCAGCTGTTTTTTTCCATCCACAGTTTGTATTAGTCACTTATAATGGATCATGATTATTCATCTTGGTTTGCTGCCTAACATGAAATAAATCTAAGTAAATAATTTAAATCATGTTAGGTAGATTTTCATTGGCAATGTTAGTGAAGACAACTCCCATGATCCCATGCTGCTTCTTAACGTCATCAAACTAGGTCTTTTGTTATTGTTTTGATTGAAAGACCCCTAACAGCCGAAGTTACATTATTAACATTAAATACAACTTCCCAGTAACTTTGTTGTAACTAATTGACCCAAAGTGCAAGGTGATATTTCACCAGTCAGAAATGTTTTTTTAAATGGTGTAAAAAAACACATTTGGGTTTATTGGTTTCAGAAAACCATACTGAATCCCAAATCCTTCTTCCTCATGGGAAGCCACCACACTCTTAGACCACGCAGGAAGGCAGGATGTTTTTGATGAAGCAGTGGGCTTAATTTAGGTCCAAGCATTCTCAGTATCTGTCACCTAACTCCCAATGATCTCAACACACAGCACTGGAGGCGTTTGTGTGTGTGTGTGTGTGTGCGCGCGCTCATGTTTATCCACGCAGGCGGGCCATAAATCCAAGAAATGCACACCAACACTTTGCCATCCTAAGAAGACTAGAAAGGCTGAGACGTTCTTCCTTTTTATTTGGCAAATAAAAAACAATAATTAGAATTGCAGCCTCAGACTAGTGATATGGTTTCTATTTGATATTATTTTATTATGAATTATTAATACTGGCTATTAAAAATAAAAAAAATCCCTTTCACCATGCCAACCACTGAAAATCTTGATTTCTTCTTCTTAAGGAAGTGGCTTAGTTGTAGCTCCTGCTTGGCCATAAAATAACCAAACAGGCCCAGGCATTGCCAGCAAACCCGCAAAAGCAAAACAGAAAATGCCAACAACCTCTGCCAAAGACTTCAGCTCGCACCCAGTGTTCTCTGCCTAGTACATAGAGACATTTTCTGCCTATTTCTTTCTTTTTCTTACGCAATTTTCCTGGCTGTCTTAAATATGTTTCTATTCATAACACTTCAGAATGAGAAAAGTCTGTTGTAAAAGCAGCTACATGCTGTAGAATGTAATTACTACATTACATTTAGCTGGCAGCGTACATACAGGCCTGATATGTCATACGTGCTTGATGAGATCTTACACTCGCTGTGAAAGGAACAATGTGTTTTATTTGAAAGAGAATCTTGTGATGGTCTGACCTTGAGAGGGTCGTCATTTTAATGTTGCATTAAAACCAACGTGCACAGGCTCGTCAAGTGACTGCACTGAGTGCAGAGAGTCGGTCGTCGTGCATCCGTGGCAAATGGAAAGAAAGGAAGACCACACAGCAGCATGGTCAGATCAGGTTGACAGAGACCATATTTAAAATCTGGGTCAGAGTCCAGGCTGTAACCTCTGTCTCTCTCACTCACTCACCAGTGCTCTACTCGCCCTTTTCTTCACCCCATTTCTCCTTCATCCATTCCCACTTACCCCCTCTCTGTCTTTTCACTCTCTCCTCAAAACTTTACCTCCTCACCCACTTTACATATCTACATGTCCTTATTTCATCCACTCTTTCTGTCGCTCCATATGCCGTCCTGGTCATGTGCCGGGCCACAGACCTAGCAGCTTTTGCCTCTGCCTGTGTAGAGTTTCACATGCAGCATCTCAGGGATAAGGAGCTTATTAGTCTCACTGTAAATGAATGTGATGAAAGAGCATTGTATTTAAAAACATAATAACAATCTAAAAATATCATATTGAGATTAAAGAATTATTGTGAATTTTTTTTGAAACTCTTCTCCCATGACGAATTGAAAACATTCGAAGCAGGTTTAAGGAACAGCCATATGATTCATATTCAGGTCCAGTGGCAGCCAGATGACTGAGAGTTATGAGTCTTACAATAAGCCTATTCAGTACTGCTCTACAACATTTAAGAAAAAGCAGGCGCAGCTGTTCCTGTAGTTCTAACAGCGGACTTAAAATTCAAGTACTTCAATTATATGATAATCAAGCCTAAAGAAATCCAGAGTTGGGTAGTGGGCCATATTGTGTATTGTGATTTTGGTAATATGCTTATAGGACTGAAAGGTAGAGACTGGTCCTGGACATGTTGAGGGGAAAAGTTTGCCTCTGTTCCTCTGAAACCAGTATGTCTAAAAATTACCTGCCTGTTCTGATTCTTTGCAGATGTAGCCACTGGGTGCAGCTATTGTTTGTCAGGGAACATCATCATTGCATGTTTGGAGTTGCTGCATGTCTTTGATGGAGCTATGCTAGCTGTTTCCTGGTGCTTGCGGATATTGTGGTAAGAAACACAGATTAAACAAGGTTTTATCTAAGCTTAAGTAAAAGAGCCAATGACTTTATCTAAGCCACGGTTCATTCCTTGTTTCCGAAGTTTTCAACCACATCTCTTAGCCCTCCTCAGCTCCATCCATCCCAAATTGTCTTTGGGGGGGAAGGGGTTATTACTGTTGTTGATACTGTTAGTGATAGAGTTTGATTTAGGATGTGCTAGGTGCTACACTGCTGCCTACTGTCCAAGGCAGACCTGGCAGGTCTACAGCAACTGACATTGCTCCTGAAATCATTCATCATGAAAAATTTGGCAAAAACTGTACAATGAAACTGGTATAAATGTCGGTAAATCTTTTCCGCTCGATTGCTCCGGACCTATTGCGCTAACATGTCTGCCAACAATAAGACATGATGACATTGTCCTGTTTTCATGCCCGAGGCCTCCTGGTGAGGAGTTCTCTTGAATAACTCTTCAGTGTGACATGGAGACGGGCCCGCAGCCACCAGCGGAGCCGAGCTGAGCCCCAGAGCTGCTTTAGAGCCCTGCTGAGACCTGCCAGACCAACAGAGCTTTCCCTGCCAGGGGCCTCTGCTCACAGTCAGAGTGAGTTACAACCCATGTTTCTGACACACACGTTAATACTGAAACGTTTATGCAGATAGCGTAAACTTTTTACGACATTTTATAGGCATGTAAGCACATGCATGGATGGAACTCATGGTTCAGTGTTTGCATTTGTACTCATACATAATGATGACACAAAGCATAGCCTCATCGGATCAGTTCACACATGAGGTAGGTCCGTGTGCAGCGACTTATGTCCCTAACTCTTTAATTCAAGTCATCGCCTCACAGTGACCTCTGGAACTTCCACATACCCCCACACAGACAGACACGGCATAGGTAAACTAAATAAATGTCAATGCCACGTTGCAAACATGCAATAAAGTGAGCGCGTCCTATAAGAGATCTATCTGTCAGGGTTTGTGTGAAGTCAAGGTCCGGCAGTGGCTGGTTCAGCTGGATTGATCTGTCTGGGTAAACATGTAAGGTGGAAATGAGCATGCCTGTGATTAAGGGCTTAGCAGAAGGCAAATGTGTGTGTGTGTGTGCGTGAGCACATGAGAGTGGAAGCATCAATACATGGCTGTATATAGAGTATATTGTGTAGAGGGGAGTAAATGTGTATCAGCTGCATATAGGTGTGTCAGTATGAGCTTCTAGAATAAATCTTCTTCATAGTGGCTCAGGAGAATCTCTAATGTCCTGAGGTGAATCATGGACTCTCTGTTTGCTGAAGAGAATCGATCCCACAAGCTTGTTGTTCGGTGTCCGTGTTTCTTTACTGAAAACTACATGTTAGCAAGTAAATTGAAGATGAAACGTATGTAATAATTAATTGTGAGTGTCTCTACCCCGTTAACTCAACTATTCAAACAAGAGTCATTATTTCATGCCCTTACACATTTATTAAATTTGAACATGAATTTATGACTGGGCATCATGGGCTGTTTTTTTCTCAGCTCACGCAAAGTATGAAGTAAAAGGCCTGTGGAGCTACACCAACAGAGCCAGTGTTTGGTCCTGACTACTAAGGAGAACAGACTGTTGTACACACTGTGTTACAACAGAGCAGCACAGTTTGTATGAGGAAGATACCACACAGACAAACATCACTGAAGTGTATGCCAACAATTTTCTGCAAAGGAATGGTTGGGTCACATCACTATCAACGTGACCGAAATCATTGATCAGACCTCTGGGGTTTTTTAACATTCTCTGCCAACTTTTGGTTGAAAGAGGAGATTGTAGTAAAAATAAATAAAATAAATAGTTACAGCAGCCTGAAATTTGATAAACTGCCCCAAGTGATGTCATTTTGTTGCGTGCGAAAAAACTACAGAAGTTTCAGACATGTGGTTATCAGACGACTATAGCCGCTTTTTTCCATTTAAAAATAATCTGACCATTGTAAGTCTGACAATGTTTTAGAAATGCAATGTCATTATATTAAATGTATTTGAGACTATACACAAAAATATTTTATTTAATATATATATGTATATTTGTGATTAAAATATTTCATACAATCAAAACACAAGCATGTCATATCCTCAACCTAAAGGGGAGGAGTCAGATGTCTGTATTCAATATATCTTTAATGTGATGTCAGTTGCGGAGGGTCGGGACATTTCCCAGAGGCCTGAGGATCTGCTCTGAAGAGTCAACGTGATAATGGAGCAGGAATGAATTTCTCTTACTGCCGTGACAAAGATGACCATGTTTCTCTATGACGCATACAGCAGCCATCTGTTTCTCCACCAATAACATTTTAGACGCAGTGATCAGAAGGAACGGAGGTGGACCGGAGACGGAGAGAATAAAAAAGAGAAAGCCCCTTATTAAACAAAAGGTCAGGCAAATGTGTTAACTGAGACGTGTTGAGTTTCTGGGAATGTGTGTGCATGAAGATTTTTTCAATTTTCTGAATATGAAGTGAAGCATTTGAACATTTGAGCTCATTCGTTCTCTTTTTAAAAAGCGTATGCTAATTGTCAGGTGTCCAGCCTTGTACATTTGCATGTGCTATCATGGTTTGTTCCTGAGTGATTTTTTTTTTAGGGTTCACCCGCTGTCAACGCATGCCTTGAAAAGTCAGATAGGCTCCTTGTTGGTCAGTCTCTATGGTTGCATTTTCTAATAATGATGATTTTCCTCTCAGATGAACATTGTGGCCAAAGTCTGGAACCTGTTCATCAACATATAAGGTTAACCTACAAAATGAGTGGTCAGGTCCGCTCCTGAACAGAGTGGCCTGTGATGGAGTCAAATTTCCAGCCTCAATAGTGTTTTAGTCCATCACTGTGTGGTATGAGGAGTCCACCCCTGAGGGAATAAAAGCACATCCAAGTACTCTCAAGAAGCTGATTTGGAAAATGGGGAATTTAAATCCAATAATCATTTACTAAGATATTATCAAGGAAACTACAACAATACAAATGGTTAAGGAGAATTTAGATTACATTAAATTATAGTGCTGGACTTGCATTAGAAGGGGGTTCTCTGTTTCATATCAGAGGTTGTTGAATCAGTGCAGAAACCTTCATTGGAGTTTCTGCGATTTAAGATTCATTGTAGTTGATGTTTGAGTGTTTTTGATTGTCCATGTTTTTTTCTCCTTTCTGTTTGATACATTATTATGTTTCTCTGATGGAAGTTTGAGGTGTGAAACACGTTTCTCTTTCTTTCATTATGAAAGTTATGGCTGCATGTTTTGTGGTTTCATTTGATTATTATTATTGTTGTTGTTATTGTATATTCCCATGTGTGTACTATCTGTAAAAGTCAATAAAAAATATTATATTAAAAAGAAAGTATGACACAGTTCACACGTGTTTGTCTGTTCTGGAGTTCATCAGGGCGTTTGGATAAGATGTTTCAGTGAGACGTCACTTTTATGACCTTCAACAACAACAAAAAAACAACACAAAAACAACACGCAGGCTGTCGGTGCAGCAGAGGAGTGACCATCACTCTGAGGCTTTTAGGAACATTCAAAGCAACATTCAAAGACCTCACATATCAATGAGAATTAGCCTTTAAATTTGTATGTGGCTGCTGCTATGGGAATTATTTCATGTAATGACTTCGATTATAGAACATGGTTGTCAATCCCTTTAACAACTGAGCTACACGTGGACATCACCATATTTAGCACTCGCACGAGAGCTGACAAATGGTTTTAGTGCAGGCTCCTCAAATGTATCTCACAGACATGATATACTGTGTGCACATAGAGTAGCTATAAGACTCGCATTAATCTCAGGAATGTTAATGTGATGTAATAGTGATGTAAGAGAACAAGGCGTGGGTGTGGAGTAAGAGTCCCCCCGGAGCAGAGTTGAGGTCTTAAAGTAATAAAAAGCCTTGACCCAGACCCTGCACACCCACTCGCAGGGACGCAGCACCTCTCCTCCAGCCCAGCACATGCTTTCATACTTTGGCTATGCTGCAAGGAAACATGCACACAGACACACCCACAAACACAGACACCAGAAGGACAAGAAAAGGATATGGACTTAAATAACAAACATGTGTCGCTTATATACGAGGATGAGCACAAAATGTACCCGAGCCTCAAATTTCTACGTGAGCCCTCTCCCCCCTCGCCTGAAACAAAACACACACAAAACTGAAACACATCCTCGTTGTCTTGTGTTGTTCGTCATGCAACGAGGAGCACATGACTTAAATCGGGTGTGGTGCATGACCTGTTATCAGACAAAAGCGTCCCACAGAGAGAGCTGACGGGGGAGGCTGTGCCTCCCCGCCTGTCCCGTCTGTCGGCAGTCATGAGGTCTCCATCCCGTTCGCCATGCTGTGTCTCGTGGTTCAAAGCCCATAAAATGTTTGAGCTAAAAAATCCCCTCGCTTTTTTAAATATCCAGGCACGGCAGCGTGTTGTTAATAAATCAGCTGCTTTAGCCCGAGGAGAGTGGCATTAACCGGAGGAGAGGCATTGCAAAAGAACTCTTTCTAAGGCATATTGCCTTTGAATATTTTTGGTTGTGTCCTATAAATATCTCACCTAGAGGGGCCTGATGTCTCTCAGGGAGAATAGTTGGTTTTTATTTCCTGCTTAAACCCTGAATCCTCTGCATACTCTGCAGTCAAGCAAAGTTAAATGCAAATATTTTGATGACAGAAGTTATATTCTGTTTAATGTCAGTTACTGATCCTTTGTTTTATTGCCCCACTGATTCATTCAAATAATTTACTGTCACAATATTAATAATATCTAAAGGTTAGTGCAAGAAGTCATTTGTGACATCTGTTTCACTGAGATCTGTCTGCCAAACTAGTCATGCCTCATTTTATCTCAGTCTCAGTGACAGAATACATGTCCAGGGTTAATGATGCTACCTCACCTCTCCAACACTTTTTCACCCTAATAAATACTTGCAGGAAAAGACAATATATTTTTATGTTGCATGCTAGGTTTCAGGCAGGCAGTTAAAATGCTTCTACAAGTGTTAAAACGTTTTTTAAAGCAAACTGTTCCACCGGCGGTGAGGAGGTACTGTGTAGAAATGAGTGAAGATGGAGGCCAGGGGAGGAAAAAAAGGATGTGACTTATAAAAGTTTATTACTGAACATCCCCTCTTTGATATGGTTGATAACTGATAACGGCTGGCAAAGTGTAACCAAAAGGGTGAAATCAAATTGAGCATAAATAAAGAAATATGTTTGTTTGTCATTGTAAAAGCCACTCGTCCCATCACAAGGTATCTTCATTGAGAGGCAGAACCCCCAGGCAGCTGGCTGCAGCCTACCCAGGGCCCTTTAAATTAAAGTAGTGTTCACTAACACAAGGTTAGTGGGTTCATCCACTGTGCAGATACTGTATGAAAAGGGCCAATTGTCTGGTGCAGTGCTGATGGCCTCATGAAAAACAAGCGAAGATGCTTTGAATTGCAGGCCTGTATGTAACCATGGCAAATTGTGGAACGAATCAAAGAACGAAAGGACGGATCGAGGGACATAAAGGCTGATGCAAAGATAGATGGCTGCAAAGACGACTCCCCTAGAGTGATGGCTGATTTAAACAATTTTAAACTTCATATCAGGTTTGGATTGTATGTATTCATTATGTGGAATATGTTAAATAAAGATTTTCTTTACAATATTAGCCGAGTTGTCTCTGTGTTAAAAAGTGATGTTATATTATTATTTAACATAACATATTATTATGTTATGTTAAATGTTATACATTTTAAATTTAACTTATTAAAATTAGCTTTTTTTCTACAATTTATACAATACCCATGTGTGGAGGTATAATAGATGAGGCTGGTGTTAAATTTTTGTAATTGTCAACAAATCCCACAAATTGACTAAATTAACAATATGTTGGTCCGTCCCTCTCTCTTAACAATATGTTGGTCTGTCCCTCTCTCTCTCTATATATTTTTTGTACTTGTCGTCCATGTTTGTGGTTTTCAGTCCCAAAGTTGTTGCTTCCTTTTGTTATTGGTTACTTCTAAATATATCTTTAAAATACCTAGAGAGTGATTTCCTCAGACAGCTGGGCATTGTAGTTTTTAACAGAGGAATCATTTCTTCATTGTAATAGCATTTGGTGCATTTATGGGAGATGTTGAATGTGTGAGCATAGTGCCTAAGTTCCGCATGATGAAGGAATGCATCACACAGTCCCATCATGTGGTGTGTTCATAATAGTTTTTGCACAATAATGGACGTCAGATTTTAGCAAAAAACACTTCACTCTGCCTTGGACGTTATGTTTTCACCCCTTCCATTGGTTTGTTCGTAAGCAAAAAATACTGTACAAATTACCACGAAGCTTAGTGGAAGGATGTGGGATGGGTCCTATTAAATTCTGGTGGTGATCCAGGATTTTTTTTCACTTTCTTCAACATTGCAAGATTGTTTATTTGACATTTTCACAGATCTCTCAGGGATTAATTCATGGATCTTGATGAAAATAAATCACTCATATTTAGGAAAGTGATATCTATGAGTTTGTGTAATTTGGTGCAGCTTGCTTGAATTTAAGAGGACTGTTGGGCCTTAGCGGAGGTATGAGCTCTGCTGAGTGCCATTGTAGTTATGTGCTTTCAATAGGATTTGTTGACAATCAGAAAATTGTAGAATATTACCAGGCTTATGTAGCTTCTTTAGTTGGTGAGCATGGTTACCGATGAAGAGCTAGCACAGGCTGAAGTGTTTGTACCATGTTCCCAATTAATAAAGTACAACAACCAATAAGATTCATTCATTTGCTCAAATGCAGGTCACATGCAGGGTTCACATTTTCCATTTTTAATAAGTAGTCACAAAATGGGGTTAAAAACGCTGATGGAACAACTCATTCATTTCCAGCATGTCACACACACACACACACGCGCGCAGACAAACCTGCGCATATGAGGAAGAGGCAGAAGGCTTATTCAGTTCTTGAAAAGGAAGGGTTAGGGTTATCAGTCTTCAACTGCCATGTAAAGTGTAGAAGTTAGGCCTCTATGCACTATGCAAAGTGACAGCTGAGGAGACAGGAGACACTGTGCTGAACTCCGTGGGGAGAGGAGATGTGTAAATGATCTAACCAACCTTGTTTAGCTCAGCCTCGCTGAACACAGACACACACACACGATAATGAGTACGATATTACATTTGTTGAAAATACGCCGGTCACAGTGTTAGAGATTCTAAATGTTACATGATACTGTCTCCCAGTGAAACACTTTGTCACATAACAAACAGATTTATGGAGTAACATTAAAATAGGTGCTCTTGAATTGCCGTTGTTTTCAGAACCTTATCTGGTATATTGATATCACTGCTATTCATGTCTGAAGAATCTGTGGCGAGTGTTTGTGTGAGTTTTGTGCTCAAGGCAAAGCTTGACAAACCACAAAATTCCTTCAATCCCTTTACTGCTCGGAACAAAGACAATTTTCAAACTGCTTAGAAATGTAACATGACGTCTGGTTTGAATGATATAAAAAAACTGATGGACACAAGCAGAATCTTATCACCCTGACAGGGAGAACTGTGATCCTGACTTTGCAGCATTTTGATAAATCATATTTCCTATTTATGAACGTAAGGACCGTGGCTGTTTATTTTTAGAAAAACTTCACACTGGTTCTAATGAAACCTCACGTCCAATCTGAACTGTGGAAAAGAACCTATCCAATGGATTCAGAAGGAAGAAAGTGGGAAAATGATATTTTGCAGCCAACTATCCTACTCATCAAAATTTAAAAAAAAAAGATTTGAGGTTCTGCCAAAGACTGGAAAAGACTACGTCTACGAGCCAGACCCAGGAGCTGCAGCAGGAGCACTGCTCCTACAGCCTGTGATCCACACCCTGGAGCTGCATCGGAGGAACTGCTTACATAGTCCAGTGGGACCAGTCGAAGATTTGCAAACATTCAGACACGCCTTATCTGCGCTGCATTTTTGCCAGATACTGAAGAGACACAGACGCTTGCTGATAAAACAGCGACGGCACAAAGCCACGTGAACCCTCACGCCTACGAACTTCACACACAGCTCCTCAGATCCTATATTCAAAAAGCCCCCCTGTTAACAACAACTAAACACAGTTACAAGGCGAGAACGTCCACAGCCACTTGTGTGCTTATCATTGGTAAATACACACAGCTGTTAGCGTCCAGTGTAGCGAGCGAACAATGCTGGCAGCTCCACACCTCCAGCACAAGGGACACATTAAGAGAAATAGTAGGAGGAACTGGCCCACTCACTCAACAGAGCAGTCACTATGTGTGTGTGTGTGTTCAATGTAAAATGTCCTCATTGTTTGAGTAGGTTGAAAAGTCTTATGGAAGTCACACGCATTGCAACATATCTGCAAAGTCTAGTATATAAGATGACATGATATAAAGAAGTAGATTAAGACTTTTCAAGAACATTAATCAAGAGCTTGAAAGCTTTGCAGGAAATGTTTTATGATTCAGTTCATGGGCAATCTATCGGAGTCAGGCCACTTGTGTTTCAACTTGCTTCATCAACTTTAAAGTGTCAAGGATGATGACTCACACCATTGAGCATTAAAAGTTTTCTTACTCGCATTAGTCGAGTCCCACCGAGGGAGATGATGTTTCGGATGCAGAGAGTAAAAGAGAGAGAGAGAGGCCAGCCTCACTCGCTGGCATGTTCCACTGCTCAACCTGTTGATCAGGCTTTTTCCCAAAGGGCCTGAATGCATTTTTAACTAAGGGCTGTTTCTGTTAGAAGCGCAGCAAGCGCAGGTGGTGTTGTCTGCCAACTGCCCCCAGCTGAATGGATATATTTATTAAAAATTTACATTCTACATTACCATCAAACATGCACAGACCACATAAGCGGGTCTGTGCAAATCATGCACAGACCACATAAGCGGGTCTGTGCAAATCATGCACGCACACTGATATCACCTCAAAGAAGGGAGAAGGGTTGATCTTCCCTGAGCAAAACATCCCATTTTTTTCCCTTTATAAAATCAAGATGTTGATAATGATGTGGGTGAAAGGCTAAACTGATGACAAGCAGTTGCCAGAGAATGAACTTCAGCAACTGCCTGGCTTTTGCAAGAGTATGAAATCTCCAATTTCAACAGCAATCCCTATGGCCTACAGCGACACACGACCCCAACACTGCACTTGGTTACTGGTATGGTTGGCTGTGAACACACACATACTCAAACACATGGACTTGTTTGCACACACACATACACAGGAGGACCTCCCACTCACTTTTCCCCAATTCACCCGTTGAGCACTCCCTCTTAGCAATCCCTTTTTTTTCCGATGGCCATTGCGAGTAGCAGACGGTTTTGCCATCCCTTTCCTAAAATAGCCACCCGTTAGCACAGCCAGGTCAGATGGTTTTGAAACATCTATGGCAAACGGTGCCGGAGTGGAGGGGTGATGAGGGCAACGAGTGCGTGACCACCTCCTGGAGAGCTCTGAAGAGGTTGTCATGGGTGGGCCTCAAGTGGAGGTTTCTTTCACACTTGGGTGACAATGAGTGCTGGGGAAATAAAGCTGCTTTCAGACACGCACTGAACTCCGCAGATCCTCCTGACTTTCTCCACAGGGGCCGTATGTGTAAACGCAAATGTCCACACAAGAGCACCCGTTGGAGAACCTCCAGACCCGAGTTCCTCCAGAGATCATGTCTGAAAATGGCTCAAGAAAAGTCAGTGGCGTGTGTGTTTGCAAGGAACAGCTGGTGGTCATTTGATTAAGATTACAATTGAGTTGAGAGAGATGAGGTCATGTAACTTCTGGAACTCTTATCAAACATATTTGATCAACCCTTCAAGCCTCAACAGTTAATATATGAGCATACAAAAACCCCAAACTACAGTTCCCACTGACTGTAAAGATGAACAACACGTCTCCATTTCATTCCACTATCCAGAAGTAAAGCAAAAATATCCTGGATGGCAACCTGATGTCTTCTGGCATCTTCACAGTCGCGGTTTTGATGAGGAGCAGTATCGAGGGCCCACTGCTACACAAAGCTGAAAAAATGACGACTCACTTCTTAAATTTAAGCCATATTTGGGAAAAATTATTTGATATTTATTTTGACTTTTTAGTTTGGTCCATGTCCCATCTGAATGCTCACATTGAGGAGATAAGGTTTATGACCTACACTGCTGCCAACCATCAGAGGGTAATCAAGATGCCATGTGCTTTCACGTCATCCATCTTTAGTTTCTCAAACGTATTTTTGTTTGTTGCATCCTCTTCCTTCTGAAACTTTCTACAAGGTTCCCTCCTCTCTGCCCTGCTGCTGTTTGCCAACTTGTCTAAGCTAATCACAACCACTTTTGTGGAGCTGTGATGTGGTTTAACCGGCAATGGGCCTGGGGCTAATGTCAAAAGGTGTTTAGTAAATGCTGCTAAAAGCAGATATTTGACAACCAATAATATTAGATCATTAACTTTATTTATTGACCATCCTAAAACATATGAAAAGAGCCACATAGTACGATGTTGATTAAGACTCTGTTTGAGTATTTTATGTTATTACTTTAGTTACAAATGTCAATGGAATTTTGAATGTTTTTCAATTTCTTGAACACAACCCAAAGTTATGGCTTCACTTAGGCTCTATGAGTTTATCACAACTATGTGTAAGTGATCCTTAGTTGAGGACTTTTGGGTTCTTACACAGTTTGAGCTAGGGACTGCTTTTGTTGTACAAGAACGTTGCATGTAATGGTAACAAATATTACAACAAAAATGTAAAGGAAGACTGTGGGTTAGAATTGCTCACAGTACCCTGTGACAGTACCAATCTGTTCATGCTTCAACACTTGTAAACAAACAGGCAAACAGTGGTTTCTAAGAAACACAACCAAGACATATTTCTTGTTGCATTCATTTGTGTTTTCACAGACTAATCAGAACCATGACTAAAGTGTTTATCAGCGTCAACTCAAGAAAATTTTGCTGATCAATTTATAGGCAGTGGTGAGCAATCCCATGCACCATCTGGTTTGACTGATGTTGTGCTGAACGTACTTTTAGCCAAGCTTGCACACACACACAATCTGTGCAGGAGTTGACTGCAAGTTAAAATGATCCAGAGCTGTAGGAAAACCAGGGGATGGATCCTTTACACTTCACATTCTCTGTCTCTCTTCCACAGGCAGGCGTTTGACATATTGATTCATCAGAGAAATGGTCTGAAACTTGACATGGCAACCGAACATGCAGACTCCTAATGACTTAACCACATCAACTCCTTCTCTTCTGCGCCATTCACCCTCCCTCCATCTGTCCCTTCAGGCACCAACCGTGGATAGAACACGGTGAGTCACGTTGGAACAAAAAGCTCCATTCAAAACACACACATAAACACACACACACGCACAAACTCCTGATCAACTCTAGCCAGCACGCCTCCTAATAAAAAGTCCCTCTCTTCTTCAGTAACACCCCCCCCACCACCACCACCACCACCACTGACGCCCTCTCAATCTCCAGGCAGAACCAATTCACTATGGCTGCGGAGAGACCAGATCAAGCCAATCCAGTTGTTGAGCGTGGATCGAGGATCAAGTAACCATGCACGCTGGTGCTGCTCCCAGAAACCAACAGGAGCCAAACCTTCAGAAGTCGTCCCACCACATCACACAGCTTGTGTGTTCACGTGTGAGTGTGTATGTGTGTGTGTGTGTGAGAGAGAGAGAGAAGCAGAGAAAAGAAACCAGGATTAAAAGATAAAAACCATAAGAGCAAACCAAATCTATTTTGAAGTTCTGACTTCCTTCCTCAAACAAGGCCTCAGCTGCCTTTTTTTCATCCCACATGACACACCATCATGATCACTCACTGGCCTTTTCACAGGCCTGTGCTATGGTCAAGGGTGATTTATTCATTTCATGGGCTTCTTCTCACAAGGTTGGGAAATATTTAATCAAGTAACTGCAACCCATGAACTTACCCAGAAAAGGGCTTATCAGTCACACGTTTTTTTATTTTACTTCTTTATTTTTTGACTTTGACAATACTCCTTTAGCAACCCATAGTGTTATCCTAAACTAACCTCTTTGTTTCATTGAAAGTCAGATTCTTAACATATTATTAGTAAATTAGCTACATAAGATTTATAGTTACTTAACAGTCAAAGTATTAATTATGCAAAATGGCCCATTTGATAATATTAGTGAAGTACCTCTAAAGAGTAGTAGTAGTAGTAGTAGTAATTGAAAGGATGTCTGTTTGGCCTGTGGTGATGCCGGTTGCAGCTTTCTTTCAAAAACTGTAAAAGTGACCTGCAGTAATTAAGTCGTCACAAGAAAAGACCTGCTCGTGGACTCAGTCCACAGAACCCTGAAGCTGCATCAACGCTGCTGGACAAAGAGCTGTTCATCTGTTTATTCAAAGTTCGACAATCAACTTAGTGAGGAACCCCCGAACTGGAGAATCAGTTGTAATTGCTCTTGGCGTGAACGTGCCTGTTGTCATTACCAAGCTATTGTCAACATTGGTAAGTCCAAGCTGCTACAGAGCACTGGGCGTCTGTTAAGTGTATTAATATTGAACATTTCACAAGTTTAAATTCTAAATTCGAGGCTGCACTCCCCTGGGCCCTCAACAATACATATGCCATGTGTGAAGGCCATAAGATGAATTTTTCTGAGATAGGCCAGCCACATACAGACAGATAGAGGTTTCTGGCATTATTATAGATTGTATTATTATTATTATTATTATTATTATTAGTCTATCAAACGATAAGTTCAAGTGTTTTCAAGACTTTCCTAAAATAACCATCAATAGTCCATGTGAACACTAGTTTTTTTTCTTGCTTTAATCCTTCCTCCTGTTCATACTGGCCACTAAATAAGAGGCTGCAGCAGACTGAAGTAGACAAAACAAGGGAGTATCTTCCAAAGTTCCTTTTAGTATAAACTTCCCTCTTTTTGTTTGACAGTGAAGAGTGAAACTTGTTCTAAAAAGACTGTAATGTTGGAGGATATCCACATCATTTGTGTATTTTGGATGGCTGAAGCCCTATATTCATTTCTGATAAATGCCTGAATAAATGTTTGCACAAAATATTTAGGGTGTACTTTTCCCCCATAACTGATACTGAACCTACTATTGAATTATAAACTTTTATCTTAAGAGCATAACTGAAAATATAGCTAACAGTGTGGTTTATTACAATTTATAGAGATTTCAAGGTTCATAAATTCAATTTGGGGGCTTATTAGAATAGGTCTGCATGCTGTAATTTCCAAAATATGCATTTTATCTCGATATATACATAAAACATGAATATGTTTTAGAACTTGGCCCGCCTCCCAAAAATCCCAGTTCAGAGCTCTGATTGGTAAACTGGTCAAATTCTTTGCAGCTGGTCACCTGATTGGTTTTGAAACAATCACGCTTCCTGATTAACTGTAAACATTGTTGTAGCTACGGTAACAATCGGTTCTTCGAAACCAATTAAAGCCAAATTAGCAGCTAGGTGGGTATGTTACATTAGCTTGGCCGACCAATGGTGTAACTTGATCACTCTCATGGAGACTCCGGGATGTAAACCTGGACTGTGGCCAGCGCCAAAAAGGATTTCATGAAAAGAGCATCTCACCAACTGTTGAATCACAGAGAACACTTCAACGTGGAGAGAGAAGAATGGATTAAAATTCTGGGAGAAAACATGTACTGTATAAGTGCTAAAGATAAAAGGGGAATTGCTTGTACAGCAGGGGAATAATCTTAAACATGCCTCAGTACAACAATGGACTACCTCAAAAGGTGCAAGCTGAAGGTTTTGCCATGACCTGAACATTCCCCCAACCTAAACCTCAACGAACATCTGTTGGTAGAGCTCAAAAAGGCAGAGCAAGCAGGTCGGCCCCAAATTTCTCATTGAACTAGAATCTGTTTACAAGCTGACACTTGCTAAGGGGGTGTCACCTTGCAGGGTGCCCAAACTTCTGTTTAGTTCCTGTATTGTTAATATTAAACTGTAAACTAACCAGTTTGCTTTGTATTCAGTGGAACATAAATGTTGACCAGGGGTGCCCAGTCTTTTTCATGCCATTGTAAAACATGTTTTTCCTCTAGGCACCGTGCCAGTATTCACACCAGCAGTCAATGTGGGAGGAATCTCTGTGCGGGTCACAGAGTTTGAGTCACACACTAGTGCGTGTGTGTGCCATGTATAGACTGTGATAATAAGTTCATAAAGAGACAGTTCACGGTCTGCTTTATGGCCTTTTGGTCACATGAGTGTTTAGTTCCTGACTTATTTTATGGTGGAAAGATTTTTACCAAACAACGCTTTCAAGCAGAGAGCCTGACCAATTTGAGATGATAAAAATTTTACCCTACATCCATCCCCTCGAGTGACAACCCCCTAAAAATGACAAGAAGAATCTTAAAAAAAACCCATGAGCTAATTTGCCAGGAAAAAGCTTTTTTTCTGTGCATGGTTGTCCTCTCATTGTTCTCTCCAGGCTTTGTTGCCAAGTTCACAGTCAGAAGGAGATTATTCAGCACGTTTGCTTTGTTAGTGTAAAGACAAGGGCCAGGGTGCAGGAGTGATCCCCAGGGGAAACTGTCTACCTGTGACATATTACACAATTACCCACAAAGTTTCTAACTTTTAACCTGCAACATGCTGTTTATAGTTACTACAAGTTACTACTGTTTATAGTTACTACAATAAATACCCCTTACTACAATAAATACCCCTAAAACAAAAAAATTTACCTTTAAACATCCACTCTTATAAAATCAGAATAAAGCATTTCAACTAAGTCAAGGATCTGCAGATTTGCATATTCCCTATCAAAGTATAGTCATAAAAAGTTTGCATATACAGCAGATCAAAGTCCCATTACATCTCTTAGTGATATATTTCCTCTGAGATGTTTCTCTCATGTTAACGAACTGAGGCAGCACAGTCAGATAAACATTTATATTTTTTGCTGTGTATGCACAGCCTTACAATAATGATATGGGTTAGGCTCTTATTGACATAAATGGCATGTCTGTAGATTTATCTCATGAGGGGCGATAGTACAGTACCTTTTCTGCAGGTACTGTATTTTTAGGTGAAATTTGCGCATGGGATGTTCGTCATTTGATTGATTGCTCCTGGAACTGATGTGTGTGCAGGGTGTGTGTATTCTTACATAACACAGTCCAGACAGTACAATACATTTAAGTGTCTAACGAGACAAAAAATCTACAGCCCAGCGAGCGGTCTCTCCGTGAGAATGTGCTTAAATGCAGCAGAGCTTTAAGCTAAATGCTAACTTTATCCCGCAAACATCCTCACAAGGACAACACAGTTCTATGTCTCTGTGACGTGAATGAACAAACAGTAAGTTGCAGAAGAGGCCTGCAGTCAGTAAAACACAAGTATACACATCTACGTATGCACAGTATAATGGAAGCACAGTGCTGTATTCAGGGCGGCGTGGTGGTTGGCAAGAAGGTTTCTGGTTCAGCCAGGGGTCTTTCTGTGTGGAGTTTGCATGTTCTACCAGTATGTGTGGGTTCTTTCCAGGGACTCCAGAATGGTTGTTTTTCTCTATATGTTGGCCACGTGATACGCTGGGGACCTGTCCATTGTGTACCGGGCCTCTTGAATGTCAAGCTGGGATCGGTTCCAGCTCACGCAGCGACCCTCAAAGGATAAGCCGTATAGATAATGAATGGATGGATGGAGTACTGAATTTAAAAAGCTGCTAATCAGTAGGTTGCAAGCTCAAACTGATTTTTCATACGATTGTCTGTGCTTATCTGCAGCATGAGTTGCATCATTGGGAGTACTGTCCTCTGAATGATGCAACTCTTCTACTTTAGCATGAAAAATTATACAGGCTACAGCAGATTACATCCTTCCATGGATACAGGAAGTATCAGTTAGAAAAAGCAAATGTAATTGTTTAACTTGCCAATTTTCTCAGAATATTTGAGAGGCTCATTTTTAATATTCCCTTAACTCTCAACTGGGTCTTGACCCAGATTTACAAAAAAAAGAAAAAGAAAGAAAAAAATGCCTGTGGGGGCCAGTGTAGAGCTACAGCAGTCTGTACAGTGTGTGTAACACTGGCAGGATAGGGTGTGGTGAGGAGTCACGATGGAGAATACTAATAAGAAAAATCAGAGATTTTAGAAAGTGAGGGATGACTCAGTGTCATTACACAGACTGTATCTCGCTATGAAAGGGTGGGGGTGAAGACCTGTCTCCCCACGCCCACTCTCCGACCTTCACGCCCGACCATCTCCAGACAGACAGGGTGAGGTAGAGGCAGGAGGCCAGAGGCTGGTGGACTTTACAAAACCCTGATTCAGAACAAGCTGACACCAGATTAGTGTGAGTCACAAAGGAATTTCCCTGACACATTTTAACCACAGATCGTCTTTTTTACTCTCAGCTTCTTGGTGGAGATGAGCAGCATCAAGTGATCTAGGTCATGTGCAGTGGGCCCGACAAATTCCAGCTCCGCTAAAGACAAGCCGTAACCGACATGAGCAATCATTTAAATATGCATTAATCTGTCTTCACTTGATTCTCTCTGATTATGGAGTGCACACAATATATTGATGTCTACAATTATTCTGTAATCGTTATTTGGTCTTAATCCACATGGAGTCAACAACAAGCCAATGAGCAGTATGAGCAGGCAAACTGTTAATTGATGTCAGTTTATGAGCTAAACAAGACTGATGAACTGCCTCGAATGGAAGAAGAGGTGAAAGCAAAAATATCTGCGGCTACAGAATTTGAGATGTTTGTGTCTCTGCATTTGCGATAACTGGAGCGAATCCTGTGAGCTAGTTCAGGCAGCCAACTCGAGCTGCGCTGCTCCAATCATGTGACATACCTCATTCTCCATCATCTATTATACACACCCACCTTATAAGGCAGTCTATTTAAGCAGAGAGAAATTTCCCATCAACCCCTTTGCTCGTACTGCCGCTGCAGTATCGCTACCATTTGCTTCAGCCCCTCCACCACCACAGCAGCCACCTGTAGGCTCCGACAGGGGGGTTACAAGTATTGGCTCATCCCTCCCATCATATCTGTGTAATCATATCGGGGGAGTGATTGAGTCATAGCCTAGACGCCAAACACAAACCTGTTCTACTGCTGCAATAAACATTTGAACGTGAGTTGTCTGTGACCTCATGTCTGCCCAATTCTCATGGGGCCCATGAGAGTTCCACTTTAATTCAGAATTTGGTTGTCAAAGCTCATTATGACAAAATACAATAAAACCTTTTATTAAATTCTTTACAAGGCTTCAGCACCTTTGTTGTACAAGTCTGAACAGACATGGATGTAAACTGCATTCTGGTTGGCGAAGGCATACAACCAGGGCTGAATGCTTGACTTGAGTTAATCCAACTTGCCGCTTTTTTGAGAGCATTATCCAAACAACTTCACACTGCATGCTTGTTACTACTGGAGTCGGCTGCTTTGCTCCAACTTAGATTGTGTCTGGTTAACAATCTAGAACGTGATGCCGTAGTTAAATTACACCTTTCTTTAAACCCTGGCATGTACGTGTTGTGAATTGTCTGGGTCCTTGCTCTGCATTTTCACATCAAGTAACATGTAGAGAAGCAATGTTTGAAGCTTTATCAAGAACCACTCATCCAAAAAACATTGCAGTCAACTCCTGTACTTCCCCGGGTCCTCAGCAACATCCCCGCCAAGTTTGAAGTTGATCAGATGAGAGGTTGCAGAGAAAATGGAAAGAGAGAGATTATTCCATTTATAGTTCCAAATGAGAAGGAAATAAGAATTATAGTGTGTGTTTTGGACACACACACACACACACACACACACACACACACACACACACACACACACACACACACACACACACACACACACACACACACACACACACACAGAGAGTGTGTGCCTATTTTGTCTTGCCGGTCTGTATGATAATTGAATAAGGGGGGGTAAATTGTTTTTCCATCTTTATGCCGGCAACAGGGATCGTCCCGGAGTACGAAAGGGGAAAGACGAGGAGCAGGACAAGACAGCGGTGCTGTTGTGTTACATGTCACGCCTCAGATTCAGGAAAGTCGGCATGCTATTTAAAATTCACACACTGAGGCGACAATATGCTGCCTCCTTTGGTTTAGTGTGCAAAACCAAATGTAGCATAAAGAGGGGTATTCTTAACAGGAATATAGCGGTATCTCTGTGTTAAGAGGACTTGTGATAGTGTCGCTGTGATCGTTTATCTGTGCGCATAAGACGGCCGCAGGCTCTCGCTATTAAGATCACTGCAGAGGTTAGATATGTGATCTGAAGGATGATACTTCAGAGCAGAGAACAAAGCAGATGCTTTCACATGGTAGAAACTGTGCAAGGCTGGCATTCAGGGCCCTGGGGGGGCCATCAATAAATGCTAGCTTTACAGCAGTTATTGTATTTGGCCAAACATATTTCAGGCGACAGTTAAAACTTATTACACTGTTAAGAAACTCTGCTGAGCTTTTATAGAGAAATTTAACCATCTGTGTCAGTGCGTTCTAATTTTATATTTATGGGGGGTTTTGTCCGATTTTGTTATTGACAAAGATGATCATTCGAGGACCTGCTGAAAGAGGGCGGAATGTGACAAGGAGTTCATATTTCTGACAGAAACTACCGGGGCTTTTGGTTGTGTTGTGTGAACTCTCTGGCAAATAGAGGTGGGTGATGAATAAAAGAATAAAAGGAAAGAAAAAGCAGATCAAGAATGGAAAGATAAACAGAGATGACAAATGCAAGATCATACAAGATCTGTCGTTAAGTACTATTTGTTCTTCCCAGAGGCAAAAAAAAGAAAAAAGTGTGTACTGAATTTTTAGAGTAACAACATTTGGGTGAGACAGAGAAAGATAGATAATTTGAAAAGTGAAGAAGAGCAGGAGAGGGGGACGAGAAGAAGAGAAAAGTGGAGGTCTGGTAATTTGAGACCGTACCTTTGATTGACAGCTAAAAGTACATTATACACTGTCAGATGTGCTACATACAGTTTACCACCACACACAGTGATGGCACACAGTCCTGGAGCAACTTGGCCGAGGAAAGTCTGCGAGGCCAACTGGACAGACATACCACGGCTATAATTTCAGTTTGCCCGAGCTGCAGATTAGCCACGGTGACACATAAAACCTGAATGAAAAAGCCAAGTGGTCAGACAAGAAACAACACGAATGATAAGTCATAGAGAAAACACTTTGTAAGTGATTCTACAAAACCGTTTCAAGTCCCAGTGAAAGATCTCCGGGCTATAGTGTTCTTAAATATTTGCCAACATTGCACTAGAATTGCCATACATATATTATTCATTATTTTATCTAATTAAGGACAATGTATAATGCATGTATAAATGTTTTTTTAATACGTTTCTAAATTTTAAAACCTGATTTACTAATCCTTCAATATTATCCTTCTTCAATTTTATTTAACTTATGACAAAAAAAATCAAACTACAAATAAAACCATTTGATTGATGTGGTAAATTGTAATGTTCAACATTATTGGATATAAAAATATTGAATACATATGTACCTGTTTAAATCAACTTATTTCCATAAAACAGAAGAAAAGAAAGAGTAGTTCTTCAACTTAGTGATGAGTTATTCTCAGTAGGTGGCATCCTTCTCATGGAGACTAAAGAACAGTGATGAGTCAAGGTTTTATCCCAGCTTTGGTTTGCATGTCTGTACATGTTGACCTGGTGTTAACAATCAAAGCTTATAAAGATTTACGAAAAGAAATTAGAAATATTATCCAAACAGTTATACTACACAGTATTAAACTGATTCAACAATGAGAAGAAATTATTCATTAAATTCAAAAATTCTCCCAGTGAAAAATAAACAAGTTCTTGACACAGAAAACATGTTTTTGTAAAATTAAAATTATTGTTAAGCACAATGTGTAGACGAATTAGATTTTAATGTGTTTATTAAAAATAAATAACTTCATACATTTATTACTTTTTTAAGGTACTTTGTTGATCTTGAGGGACATTTAAATTTAAGGAGAATGTTTTACTACAGAAAATGTATTTAAAAAATGTGCTCCACAAACTGGACTCCACGATTTATAAGTTTCTAGGTTTAAAATGATTCTGTGAAACAGTTTTAACATTGACTTATTTCTATTGTTGGACCATTTGTGTGATAATTGACATTACTAACGTTTTTGGAACACATTACGTTATTTAGTTGCTACATCAGTCTTTTATGACACATAATACAATTAGTAATATGGGAGTAATTATTTTACATTATTTTCAATCTCCAGTCAACCCTTTGATAACTGATAAAATGTACTTATAAAATTTGATCCAAACATTAACAAATAAGTATTAAAAAAAACAAGAGGCGCTTTGAGATAAAATATATAAAACATCTTTCTTTGGTATCTTTTTAAAGCTCCGTATTTTCTTTTTGCTAAAGGTGAAGGAAATGTGTACTTGAAAATACAGACATGGCAGTGTGAGCAAGGCACTAAATCTATAGCCATTACATTGAAAACAGCCGTACTGACTAAGCTTTACCCTCACTTATTTCTTATCAGCAGATTTGTGTCTCAAGAACTCAGCCTTAAAACAGAGCATCGATGTTTGCGACTGAGCTTGGCAGCAACTGGCTGCCTTCAACTGGCTCCAGCTCCCAGCACATAAACACGCACGAATAAGTTACCAATCATGAACCCGTTTGGTCCATCTTCAACAAATCTTTCTCTTTTACTGCATCTATTAACCCGGTGCATCTGAGAAAGCTTAAGGCCTTAATCCAGCCAAATTCTCATAAAGGACTCTTCTGTTAATTTCACTCCGTTTTCATCAGGCTCTTGGTTTGCGCTTTGGCAGCGGGAGCCAAGCCAAGCACATTTCTCTGAGTCATCAGAGAGGGGAGCGAGAGGGAGGAGGAGAAAGAGAGCGAGGAGGAGGCGGAGAAGAAGAAGGGGGGCAGGAGGAGGAGGAGCAGGAGGTGGCAAGTCCAGAGTTTCCCTCTCGCAGGCCTACACCGAGCAGCAACAGGCTGAGAAAACCATGCTCTATTGTTTCAGGCCTGCTGGCAATGTGAGCCTTCCTGAAACTCAGCAAACAACTATCACACACAAATGAGGGAGACGTGCCAAAGCTCTGCTCACTGAGAGACCTGCCAAAATGGCAGAAAGCTGTTGTGTGAGAAGTTTAGAGGGACTTTCATATAATCTGTTGTTTTCTTTGCCTGGCAGCCTGACAAGAACACTTTCAATAAAAAATTTAAAAGTCGAGGAGAACAAGTGGTCTACAATTCTTTGTAGCTCATGTTCAACACATAAAAAGGGACATATTTTACACCTATTTCTAAAGGCAGACACATTTCTGAGGTTGTGCTGATGATGCCACCCTCTGATCATTACTGCGCACCTCACTCCCCCATCCCTCCTGAACTGTTATCCACCAAGTCTTTCTTAGAGATTATATTTTTAGATTAAGACAAAGTCTGTCTATGTCGCCTGTGCCTCCTCGAAATAATTTGGCACATTTTCAACCCCTAGAATAGATGATGCAGCCTTGACAGAAATTGTTCGACGTCTCAGGCCTGCTACCTGCTCCCTTCATACTCTGCCTACAAGCTTCTTTAAAGATGTTAACTGCATAGAATCAAAGCTACTACAGATAGTAAATAGTTCTCTTTAGTCAGGACTTTTTCCAGGGGCCCTGAAGACCACACTCATTAAACCTCTTTAAAAAAAAAATCTACTGTGGAAGCTTTTGCAAGAAATGACTAAACCTCGTATAAAACCTTTTGGCAGAATCAATACTTTTTTTAGAAACTTAGTGGATCTCAGTGCAGCATTGGACACAGTCGACCATGTGATACTGCAGGCTGACAGAGTGAGGGGGGCGTTCTGTGCTCCATTGGTTCACACCATATTTACAAGATAGATATTCTATGTCAATTGGTAATCATGAGTGTGAAAATCACATTGTGGTGCTGTTTTATTTTGTTTCACAGCAGCTGCAGGTGAGTGATGATGTGTGAATCCTCATTTTCTATTGATTATTCAGATTTCTGCACATGTCAAAATAAACCTCATGTTGCATTGGCATTTTTTTAATGTGTCACAGGCAAGTGTCAATTCTTAATAGAACATTTTATCCTTGTTGGTTTATGATTAATATTCGATTAATGAGTATCACTATGTACCATGCTTATGCAGATGACACACACCTCTACATGTTGACTACAGTATCTTACATTCACTGATTGAGTGCATTGAACAAATGGAAAAAGTGGAAAGTTTTCTCAGCAGTTAAAATGTTTTTTACCTCAGCCTCAAAAAGGCTATTACAAAACCAGCCTATTAGCACCTTGAAACCACAGCAAGAATTAAAGGATTTCTGTCTCAACAAGACACCCAAGAAATTGCTCAATTGTTTATTTTCAGCATGTTTAAGTATTATAAGTGTCTTTATGGGTCTGAGCAAAAAAATCAACCAGACAGCCACAGCCCTCTTGAGTAACACCGTTCCTCAGATCACTACTACCGGTTAACAGCACTGATTTCTAAATGATATTTCTTGTCTATAAAGTACTAAATGGTCTCGGGACTTAAATACATTTCTGATTAACTTGTACGATATGAGGCATCAGACCCCTCAGGTCATCTGGGTCAGATTTACTCAATGTTCCCAGAATAAAAACCGGGAAGCAGCTTTTACTTTCGACGAAAGCCGCCTGTGGAACCTGCTTCATGGATTCTTGAGATCTACTGAAACTGTCAGTTCATAAATATATCAACACAACCGCTTTAAGTGCTTTAAATACAATAATATCACTTCTTTTTGATTTAATTACATGTTTTTAATTACTCTGTTTGTGTTAAGAAGTTTGAATTGTATTGTTTTTATTTTCTTTTAAATGTAATTAAAAAAATGTGTCAAAGTATTATGTTTGATGTCTCTAATGACAGAATTTTAATTAACTTACCTTGTGTCTAAATTGTGCAAAATAGATAAACCTGCCTTGCTTTGCCATTGGATAGAAATAACATCTGTCCTCTCCTACTTACATCATTGTTTTGCCTTAATATGGAGGTAATTGGAAAATGATCAATGCTCAAAAACATAATCTTGCATGTAAACACATTGCACCTTGGTGGATTTATTATGACTGTTTCCTCTTCAGACCACTTTATAATGGTGCTAATTTAAATCCTGCTTGTAATTGCTGGCAGCCTCTCAGCTTCACACAGTAGTGGGAGCTCAGGTTGTGGCTTGATGTGAAAAAAGACTGGACCATGATTAATTGTTGTTTCTAAGAAGCAAAGGAGGACCATCACTTTTCTTCTGGGAAGCATCACATCTTAATATAACATAAGAGTTTATATCGTTGTAGCAGATACTATTAAGTCAACATATATAAAAGGAACAAAACCTGGACCAAACCATCCAAAGCATGTGCATATCTATTTGTGATATAAATGTGCGTTTTTTTTGTCACTCAACTAAGTTAGCATGGCCAGCAGTGTAAGCATCCCAGTGCCATGCTGTGTGTAAAGGTGACAGGTTTGTTTACAGCATTTGTGCCACACATGTACCACGTATCACTGCAGAGCGGAGCTGGCTATCATTTTCTTTTCATTTCTTTTTTGTAAACATAGGGAGGAGCAACTGTTTTACAGGAAAAGGACTCACATACACTAACAGATAAAGAAGCTCAGATCACAGCACACACAGGGGATGTGTGACTTCATTCTTTGAGAGATGCCATCCGCTATATCTTCATGATTTCTCATGACATGCAAATCTCATATCTGTAACCTTTTAACACGCTCAAGTCATGGTGGCAGACTTAATATGGCAAAGTAGGTAGAAGGTGGAAGAAATGACAAATTCATTAAAAAGACAGGATAGAGGGAAGCAGGTAAAACACAGCAGGGCAGCTTTCAGGAACAACCGTATATTTCTCATCATATGATTAGTTCAAACACTCCTCAGGTTCTCATGTCCCCCTGGTCCCGTCAGGCAGCTCCACTGTTTGTTTTCCACTCCAACGTGGGGACAGATTTGGACAAGGGTGACAGCGGAGTCTATTTTCTCCACCTGGAAGCTTGCAGCAGAGGGGAGGGAAACTCAAGACTGTTTTTACCCGCTTCCTGGAAACGGTAAAGCAAGTGGGAGGCCCCACTGTCAGGGAGAAGGGTAGAGAGAGACTGTGCAAGAGTGTGCAGAGAGGGAGAGAGAGAGGTCTGCGAGATCTGGTCAACAGATAAGGAATATGTGTGAATGTATGAGTGGGATCGTTTATGTGCCTGCCTGAGTGTGCGTTTGTGCGAGAAAGAGAAAATGATAGAATGGTAAAGACCACATACTCCAGCCAGGGGCATTTGCTGATGCCCACGAAGATCTGTTTACAGTGAGTGCCCCCAACGACCCCCCAGAGGATGCAGCACTCACTGCCAACACGCACACAAACACACACCCACATGGACACACATCATCCCAGCCACATGTCTCAGCAGACATAGATACACGGTGTCTAAGGTCACCTGTTAGAAACATCCGGAACACTAGATTCCAAAGCATGGACCTCCATCGTAGCACTAAAAGCCCCAGCCTGGAGGTAGGCACTAGAAGGTGTGTGACAGCGGAGAAGGAGCAAGAAATGTTCCGCACATCCAGCTGACGATGATGAAGCCCTGCACACACCGCAAATAAATTGCATTGTGAGGTTCTACAGGAGGAGATGAAACAAGCAAAACAAACTTGCACAGCAAAGGAGGCCAGCAAGGTGTGAGCGTGGGAGTTTAAAGGCTCGTTCAAGGGCCTGAAGGCTGGAGGACGGATGAGAGAGATTTGTGTGCAACAGCACTGAAAGGATGAAGCAAAAAAACAGAGGGTGAAGAAATGAACGGCCAAATGAGATACTGGTCTAAAAAACATGGTTTAAAACTTAATTAGTGGCTGCATTGAGAAAACTTTGTTGCAAAGAGTAAGATGATCAGACCATATGGCTCTCACGTCTGTAGGCTAAATATGAAGCTACGGCCAGCAGCCAATTAGCTTAGCTTAGCATAAAGACTGGAAACAGGTGGAGCAGATCCATGAGCAGAAATTCCTAAAGTTACAGTGTCTGGCAAAAAAAAGTTTCATCCAACCCCCACCCCCCCAGCAAAACCTTGTTCTGTGATTTTTAATC
Source organism: Paralichthys olivaceus (assembly GCF_024713975.1). Taxonomy (NCBI): domain Eukaryota; kingdom Metazoa; phylum Chordata; class Actinopteri; order Pleuronectiformes; family Paralichthyidae; genus Paralichthys; species Paralichthys olivaceus. The sequence goes on along the minus strand of NC_091100.1, from coordinate 14,531,767 downwards.
TAACAAGGCTTTCAAACTTAATGCTTTACAGGGGATCTCAAAAACGTTCTGGTATGTGGACCTTTCGAAGCCAAACTAGAACTACTGCTTTCTGATTGTATGCACTCAATTTTGACTTACATGTATCTGCTCACTGTGACCTTTAACCTTTGACCACTGAAATCTAATCAGTTCATCTAAAATCTTATCACTTAATTCTTGAGTCAAAGTGAATATTTTTACCCTTAAGCATAATGCCTCCAGCCAATAGCCGTTGTGCGGCGTAGCTCCCCCCAACCCTGAATTTTCTTAATCCCTCTTGTCATTGTAATATGAAATGTATCATAGTCATTAACAATGAATAAAATTGCATCCAAGTTTACCTTTAGAGAGATAAATGTAAATGCAGCACAATGGCATCAGCAAACTGCTGTTTATTTATTTTCCCTACATGAATCAAACTCACTCAACTTAATCTGACTCCATATTTTTCCCCTGGTCATCCATAACCCTCGGGCAGTGTCATTTATCCCCCTCAAGGGAGCACAGCCCCCCCCAGTTAGAGAACCATTATGCTAAGCTAAGCTTACTGCCGGCTGGAGCTTGATATTTAATATACAGACATGAGAGCTATCCCAACCTTCTCGTCTAACTCTCGGCACGAAGGCAAATAAGTTTACTCCTGCACTATTCCTTTAAATTATCACCTTCCACTCGCTCTCTGTCCGCAGATCTGCCCTGCTGTGCTTTTCACATTTGCACATGACGGCCAGGTTTCAAACCTGCCTGCTACATTTCAGTGGTGGAGCTGTTTGACACATGAGGACAAGTGCACCAGCTGACTCACCAACCTGCTCTTCTGGCACAGAGATTAAGTGTGATCGATGCTCTGCGACACTCATGGCTGTGCTAATATACATTAATAATATAGCCTGAGCTGGCTGAGATGAGTAAGGTGACAGACAAAAGGGGGGGCTTGAGTTAACATAGCTGGACATTATAGGGCGTTGCTTTGGTGCTATATTTGATGCTAGTGGTGAAACTCAAGGTCCAAGGTGTTTATATGTGGTGTGTGGTCCCACCAGTGTATACTCAATATGAACACTGTATGCAGCAATGTAGGAAAAACAAGAGAGAATTTAACTGTGCCCTTGTATGGAAGTTAGTAATATATAGTATACATATTGTACTGCACTGTGTAAATACATGAGGGTATGGGAGCAGAGAATGTGTCTGTGAGTGTAACTGCAGGAACAGAGATGGAGACAGAGAGACAGGAGAGAGAAAGTGGGACAGACAGCAGCGATACAACCACTCCGCTCCCATCTCTCCTCTCCTCTCTGTTCTGCCACTGAGGGGAAGCGAAGGAGGTCACCCACACCTACGAGCACTCAATCAACCTGCCGGCGACCTTGCTCGTCCTGGATACAGTGCCCGCTCCCTCTGTTTGTCTGCCTGCGACGCTGCCATCTCTCTGCAGCCGGTGCCAGGTTACACCGCCACGGGCACAGAGGTGCCATTCCACCAGATGCCCACTCTTCTGCCCACGCAGTGCCAAAAAAAAAAAAAAAATCAACTGCAGACAGCTCTGTCCGATGTCAATGCATTGCACTATAGAGGTCTTAGACAGGGATCACGACAAAACATGGCCGGGTTAATTAGTATGTGAGGGGGTGGGGTGGCTTTCCTCTTTATCTGGTGATGTATAGCAAAGTGATTCATTCACCATGAAGGGATGGTTTTGTTAAACTGTATGTATGCCAAATGCTGAGAATGTGTGAGAGCCAAACATGCATGTTGAGCATCATCTGAGGACACAAAGGAAATCCTGTCAATGACTCATCAGGTCACATGTGGTGATGGACAACCAAGCAGATAATCAAGCCAGGATTTACATTACTGAAACAACATATTAATCAGAAATAATTCAATTACCTGATCAGTCTCTCAATTATTGTCCTGATTAATTGATTATTCTTTAGGAACCTTAAAAACAAACAGAATTTGTAACCATTTATACCATACATTAATCAGGAGAATATTTTTCAATTATCCTCTTAATCGTTTGCTTTATAAAATGAACCACGACCAAGTTTTATAGAGAAGCCATTTGTCATTTTTATTAAAAAACTGTCTCAAATGAAGAATCGATTATAAATATAGTGCAATAGTTCAAAGTGGTTCACAAGCTACAGACTTCTAAATTCCAAAGAAAATGACACAGCAAAATGTTTGTTTTTTCCAACTAACTGAGTTATTAAAGTAATTGTTTGTCCTTTAACAAAATCACAACATTGGTCTAACCACTCTACATGTCATCACGAATGAAGTGACTTCTAAAAAGAGAGTGAAATTAGCATGTGTGGTCGTGTGTCCACAGCCACTGATGTTATATATGAATGACATGACAGATTTAGGAGAAAGTGTCAGCGTCCCAAAACAGCAAGTCACCATAAACAGATTGTTATGCAGGTTTCTGTCACTAATCTCATCCACTTTAGAGCATGAGTCAAGACGTGTTTTCCATTGCAGATAAAAACTAAACAAGGCAATTAACAGATCATGTAATAAAGGAGGAAACAGCTGAACTCCACCAGCAGCTATTGCTCAAGTGCAAATTAAGACACAAGCTCGCAGATATCTCTATCAGCTGTGACAGTCAGGTCACATTCCTTTGTTATGTGCTGTTGGACGGGCCTTCCCCTTTCGGAAAGTTAGCTATGACTGTGGATACAGCTGCAAAGATGGCTCCGCTGACCACAGCTACAAAAGGCATGGAAAGACAACACATGTGCCGAGAGAGAAGAGGGAGGAAGGAGGGCAGGAGAGAAAAGGGAGAGGCAGACAGAGACAGAGGAAGTGAATGTAATTCATCTTTTAAAGGGCAGATTCCTCAGTGATGTATGGTGTTCAGGACTGCATGTGTTTTTGTGAATCGTAGAAATAGGTGTGGGAGGAGTGCGTTGGCGAGTTACAACTCCTCTTATCGCTCCACAGAGTAATGTGGAGAATGAGGATTCTGGGTTCAGCCCCGGTGATCAAAGACACACACAGAGGCTGATACAACACCCCACCCCCCTCTCTTCCTTTTCAAGTCTGTTGACACACACACACACACACACACACACACACACACACACACACACACACACACACACACACACACACACACAAAGATATAATTACAAGCTCAGCAAGCAGCATGTAGGCTAATGCTATGAGCAATCACTCCATACTGAATAAAAAGTATAATGAATGAAGAGAATCACCAATGTATGTATATAAAATCCTCCTTTTGCTGCATCTCACACACTGAACTGGACATGGAAATCCACTCACAACTATTTCCATCATCAAATAATCGATAGATTTATTGTTATTTACATGTTCAAATTGTTGTTTTGTTTGGTTGACTAGGAGTGAAAAACACAAATATATTTAATTAGGGATTTTCAATTTGTTTTATGCCAAACTGACACATTCTCAGCAAATTATCATAAAGGAACAAGGACACCAGCAAATATCCACATTTCATGAAATGTAACTATAGAATTTTGGGCATTTCTGAATAAAACCATTTGTCATATAAATTAAAAGCATTTACCAATACAGAATAATTTAACCCTAAACCCAGTAAACTATATGAGCTATCACTCAGAGGATGAATGAAGAGAACCAGCTCTTTCGTACATCATGCAAATATAAAATAAATTGCTGCATCTCACACACTGAGTTATTATTTTCATCATCAATTAAGCTTTAGATTTATTTTTATCGATCACTTGTTTAATTCTAGAAATGTGGAAAATGTCCATCACAATTCTTTGAGCCCCAAGTTACATGTTCAGATTGTTTATTTTTTTGGTTGACAATCATATAAAATAAAAAAGCAGCAAATTGTTGATTTAAGAAATGTAAAAACTAGGAATGCAGAATAATATCAGCACAGCAACAGTATTGGCAGCTATAGCTTTAAAAGGAAATATTGGCCCGATATGAATAATTCTGCCGATATGACAGACAGATGAGATGAGATAACACAGAATCCCTGAATAAATAATTTTCTTAATTTGCCCTGTGAATATGTATTTTGAAAAGAATTGCATGTCTGTACCTGCCAATGTGTCAACACAACAGGAGAAAGAATAACATTTGAATTTCCCGACAGGAGAGACTGAATGCTCCATGTAATTAAATGGAAAAACACGTGTGTATATATACAATCAGTCAAAACCAGTTAAAAAGAATCTGTATATTGGATATCGACAAGAATTAAATATCGTGACTTCCTAATACAAATAGTAAACAAACTGATTATTGATTTCCTTTTTCAGCCTTTTCCAGGATGCATTAATTCATTCATAAGCTAAATAAATAGCTTAATCCCATCCCCACTTATTGTAAAATGTTCATTCTAAATAGGGTCGGAGCAGAGAGGGAGATACTCCAGGCCCTGGTTGCCTTGATGAGATTAACATCCAGTCAAAGTCGTACATTATACAAATGACTTGTAAATGTGTAACTCTGACTACAGCACTTTACACTAGACAGTCTCATCTGTAATTCAGATGCAGGTCTCATCACAGTGATTGTGTGCAGAGAGACCCAGGAGTCTGGCACTATAGACGACTGCCTGTGTGGGTGTGCATGTGTACGAGGTGTGAGTGGATATTCTGTTGTTGGATGTTTTTGTGCATGTAGAGTCTCTATAGCCTCAGTGCTGTTCCTAAGAGTAACAGTATGTATGTGTGTTCATTCAATAAAGATAAAGCAGTGAGCCTCTTAATAAGCACTACACCCCTCTGTCTCCCCATCTGCTTCATCCTCCCCTCATCTTCTCTCTCTGTTCCTCTTTATCTCTTCCATCCCTTCCTCTCACCCTCTCTTCACACCTTCTCTCACTGTATGTGCTCCCTCACGATCCCTCTCCTCTGTCTTTTTTCTCCATTTATCTCTCCTTTCATTTATCAATGCGCCCTCCTCCCTCTTTCTCTCACCCTCCCCGTCTCCGTTCTTGTATGTGAGCGGTGGGTCTGCGGGATGCTTGTTATCCAGCACCAATCCAGCCGTCCCTCGACTGGGAAGCCAGACAGGCGAGCGGGTAGAGGTACAGACAAAAGACGCCCAGAGATTGAGCGGAGAGTGACAGCCTGTCGGCGACTGCTGCAAGACTGACAGGCAGGAGAAATGCAACTGGATGGCAGGCGTCCAGAGATGCAGGCAGGCAAGTGGTCTGACTGGGAGAGTGAGAGGCTCTCAGTGAGAGAAACAGGTAGGAAGACAGATGAAGGCAGGTAAGTAGGAGGCAGACAGGTAGGAAGAGCAGCCAGACATGCAGGTCGTCACAGGCCGGTGCACAGCAGCCAGCCGAGCTACGAGCCCAGCATCCCAACAGGCCAGAGGGTCAGTAATTGCATGGCTGATAAACACTGCCTCTGTCTGGGCCTGGCACAGTACTGCAGGCTGTAAATGATGCCTGCATGGCGACTAATAACCCTTTAATTACCGTGTGTTCCGTCCAGAAGAAGTCTCAACTGAAAACCTGCCTTTAGATAATAAGAATATTGTAAGAATTCAATATAGCTAAGACAGTCTTCACTCTCTAGCTGCGTGATAGCAGAGCTGACATGTTAATGGTCGAAATGACTGGTGATAAGGGTTTTTTTTTCCAAGTAAAAAAAACCTTCAAGTTTCTTCGACAATAGCAGAATTAATATGTGAAACGTACTATTCATGATTAAGAAATGAGTCACTCCTACTTGACAGATTTAATTAAAGGGGCTATAGACTCAATAATCATTTTCTTTTAATCTCAAAAACTGTCCTGTGAAGAATCTATTGACTAGACTACCAAGATGTTGAAGAAGAGCTACATTTTACAGTTGGAAAAGATATTGTTCTTGTATGCTGCAGAGGAGGGCACGACAAGAGCACAAGCAAGTCTAAACCAGAGCAAAACTAACCTCAGGCTGTTCAAACCAAGCCTACTTTGTTTGCAAAGGGAGAAAAAACTATCCACACAAACTCTTAAATATTATTCTCTTCAGCATAAAATGGACCCATAACCCTGAGGAATTATGCAGACAGTGTCAGTCATATCGTGCTTTTCAATATTAAACACTCGAGAATTTCTCATGTTTCAGTTCCTAAAATTAGAGACAGTTGGGACAGTTTCTTTCATACCAGCCGGACTGTGGCTGCAGCACAGCAGAAATATGTTGCTATAATTCGAATCAGGAGGCAATTTTGTGTTAAAACATACTGCATGTATTTCCTCTACTGTACCCTAATAAAAACCATCGTGCTACAACAAGAATGTCCTAGAATAGCAGAAGAGTGACACACAGGAAGCAGGTTTACCAGAGCCAGGGTTGCAGCGCTAGTACAGCGCTCCAGTTTCACCATATGGTGAAGATTTGACTCCAGGCAAACGCCTCCAATTCCAATCACTCTGACTCAGCGAAATGTGTTGCCCTTCTTCTGTTCACCAGATGTGGCAATGGTTTCTCTCAGAACAACCCACCACAAAACATATATAATATGTTAAAACTTAATTACAGCGACACAGGATTTGAAAATATAAAAAGCAATAATGTCGTTGGAAACTAAGAGAGTTGATTTAGTAATCGACAAGCTGAGATAGATGAGACTGTTGAAGCATTGCAACACCTTTTCCTCTCATCACAAAGTTAAGAAACAGTGTACTCGGTCATCAGGCTATTGTAACCTTTACAGTGGCCGACTGCCAACTCTTTCCACAGGCAATATGCTTTTTTTCCTCAGTGGTCCATCACCCACATCTTTATACTCTGGCTATCTTCCTACTGGGTCAAGTCACAATGACAGGAAACCATGAACCTTCTTCTTTGGGAAGCGATGCAGTTTGACTACACAGAACCTCAGAGAGATCAACATGCTCACATCCTCACAGCCTAAAACAAGCCATTAAACACTATGCACCATTTCCAGGAAGTGGAGAGAATCTAAAATGCCAAGGAGCCATTAAATTTAATGTTGCCAAAAAAAGGGAAAAAAATCCCAAATTAAATAACACTGGCATGGATCTAGCCTGACTGAGGCAGATTTTCCAAAGGGCCTTGTAGTTTCCATCTTTTACCAATTTTCACGAGTGGACTGCAGATAATTGTTCTAATTTACTGGAATCCCTGCTCCCCAAAACAGCCAATTTATTTATGTTTTTGTACTGGTTAGCTCTGGCTGTGGTTAGCTGCCCACAGGCATCTTCCTGTACTTGCCAACATGCCATTATAAGATCAATCAAGAGAAGGCGCAGAAAATGACCGGACACGCTGAGGAGAGATGAAAAAGCCTCGACTGGAGGTGAGTCACAGAAGAGAATCAAGAGGGCTGTAGTTGCCTGTCTGAACCGGTTACAGGATTTATCACACGCTGTGGGAGGTCATTTATAGGATCCTATTGACACAACACATACTGTATCACATGCTGTTTGTGTGGAAGGACTTAAGGGAACAGAGCAATTCATCTGGTCTTATTCATCCTAATGGTGAACTACTGGTTACAACCTAATACTGCAACTACAGTACGTTATGGTTCAGCATCTTAGCTTAGCATGTATTACTTTGCCTTATATTACAGGAAAACTTTTAAGATTAGATTTATGACTGCACCTTTGTTGAGTGTATTCTGCAGTTATTTACATATAGCTGTCTTTAAAATAACTGAATTTCATGTAGGGTTAGGCTTATGTAAGCTGAAATCAAATCTGAAATATGCCATGAATACTATTGCATAATTTACACAACTGCATAAAATACGCCAACAAGTGATACAGTACATTAAAACATATCACAGAACATCACAGGAATCCATTATAATATCAATATTCTATATTGCTCTTGCTGTAAAACAATTAAATGAAAACGGCAACATGTTAAGTGTTGCTTCTAATCATAGCCTGGATATAAAGGTGAATGATGCATCTCCACCTACTCTCACTATCAAAAGAGTTGTTTGCTCTACCTTTTCATTTTGGTCCATGTCCCATTCACATGAAGGAGGAGAAGATTTATGACCAATACTGAAGTCAAACACCAAGGGGCAATAAAGATGCTTTGGCTTCACTTTTGAAGTGCAGTCATGTCGCCCATCTTTATATACAGGCTATGCTCTTAATATTTTCTGACTTCCCTATCCTGTTATCACCTAAATCCCCATTGGTTCCAACTGACGAAATAAATATTACTAAACAAAACAAACACAAAAACAGCAGGGGAGCTTCTTGCAAACACTGTGGACCATTTTAAACAGCAGGTTTGGTGCTCTGCTGAAGATTTACAGCAGCAGGACAGTGTATGTGAGACTGACCCATAATAAACCACAGTGTCCATGTTGATGGAGATGAATTATCTTTGGTTTAAGTCTTTACAAGGGTTTTGTTTACATTAAGATGAATATATGGAAGAGTATCACTTCTACATACAACTACAAAAGACATCTGGCTGAAGCATCTACATGGTCAACGAGGAGGAATATCACTATAGGACCTCACAGTCAGGGTGATAGGGATTTTCATGACAAATGTCTATCCGCTACCGCAGCGTGTTTGCCTTGGGTAGCTGCAGGAGGTTGAGCTGACCACATTCCTTCTTCCTGTCTCCTCCTGGGTCTCTTCTTGTGCCAGGCTAACAAACCATTATGTTGTCAGATCAATAACGAGGCTGAATGCTAAATGACTGGTCACACTGGAACCAGATGAAGTGGTGGTGATTCACATGTGAGAAATGTGGCGCTACAGGCCTGGAGCTGATTTCCCAAAGTCATCTCAGCATGACAAACGATCAAGGTCTTGTCATTAATGCACTATTTTTACCTGGGTGGGTCATTGTACACAGAAGACCACTACAAGAAATATTTTCTCCCAAGTGCAATTATTAAATTATTAAGTATAAGGTAACTACTTTTTGGAATGGGTCTACTGTACTGTCTTTGAATAAAGTCCAAGCTCTCCAGTTTTTTACTATTGTTTTTATTTGTAATCTATCTTCTTGTTTTTCTATAGAGTTTACGACTTATTCGCATTGTGGGCAATAAAGTCCATAGCAGCAGTTTGAGTGGTCAGCTCAGACCTGCGTTATATCTGCTGCTTTATCCACAACACAGGATGTGGTGAGAGGATTCACAGGGTCATATAAGACCATTAATAAATCACCAAGGTTTCAACATGTATGAGACATTATTTCTATTATTCCACCACCACAAAATGTTATAATGCAAGACTATAATAGCTACTGCTGCAATAAAGGGAAATCCCCTGAATGCAAAGGCAAATGCACCATTTTATGATCCTGAATGCTGGTTTAGTCAGGATTTGTCAATGTAGAGCAGCCGAGGCTTACAGAGCGAAAAGTGAGAGTGCACCAGTATGTGAGCCGCTCCAGTGACAATGAATAACAGATGGGCTCTGAGAGGAGGCCGAGGGTGTTGAAGAGGACTTTCAAAACAGGCACATTTTTGTCAATAATAAATACTTTTCTTAATACTTCCAAACAAAACAGGTCACATGGACGTGAAGATTGCGAGCATGCATCACTTCCTGTGGAATAAGCAGCTGAAAGGCTTCCATCTCATGACGACATGACGAGATCTGAACCTGGGTTTTCTGGTTTCTGGACCTGGGAGAGTTATTCCTGCTCACAAATATTTATTAAACTGTCTAAAAGATCAAATAGATAGCATATGGGAATTCTGCTTTGGAGTGGAATTTCACGTTAGAGCAAAGCCAAGTTTGCAAAGAATGATCATCGGTGGAGTAAATGAACAATGACACTCGGTCTGGGTCAGCTTCCTGGAAACCAATGCTTCAAACAGATAAAGACAAACGCAGATGAAAGTGAATCCATACATTTTTAAGTTATTCTGTTCAGGACTGAACAACCTGGAAACTATCCCAGCATGCACGGGGGGAGAGGCGGGGTATAGCCTTTACAGGTCGTCACTCTATCACAAGGCCATCGAGTACAGGCAGGGAAAAGTATCAACGTTCACTCAGCTCTAACCTGTATGTCTTTTGTCTGATGGGGGGGTGACCAAAAGAAAACCTACACAGACACAAAAGGCACATGAACATTGTGCCCCCCCCCCCCACCGGATTAGCCATATATAGTGTTATGGTAAACTTACTTTTGACATTTCAGTGACCGTTCAATCCCTGCAAACAGCAGAAAAGCACAATGTCATCATCTTTCCCCCATTATCGCCGCTCCTGCAGCCACATTTACCCTCAACATCAACAATGAAATTCTCACAAAGGGCTGGGGAACATCAAAAGTGACTTCATCTCTTTGATAGCCGCGGATCTGTTGCATACTTTTGCTTGAGAGAAAAAAAAGCCCACAGAGCTCTGCTTAAAATTCAACTACAGAGTCCCATCAGACTGCACGCCTGTGGATTTCACTGGAGATTATGACCTCAATCTATTATTGACACGGTGTCTGTGAACATGAATGATTTAGCATTATTAGATGACACTAATCAGCTTGGTTACAGTTGCCTGCAACTCCTTCAGCTCTTTTGTTGGTCGGAATGAAACTCCAGAGAGAAATGAGGACTGAGCAGCATGCAAGTAAGTGCTTGTGTCTCCCAAGTCCTTGGGAATGAACCCTATGAACTCCCCAAGGTGTGTGGAGTGAAGGCAGAGACAACCAAAGCTTACAACAACTCCCCCATCTAGTGGCCAAGTCCTGTCATCACATCTAACAATCTTCCTTTCAACACAACAGTCCGTTTAATTCAAACCAGAAACAACGAGTGAATCTGTGAGTTGCATTTAATGATTAAGACGTGCATGTTATATTTCAATGTGTGTTTACGATGTTTAATTTATAATTATAGTTACTGTTTTTATTTGCCTTGTTTTTTTGTAGTCCTGTAAAGTGCATTTCAGCATCGTTAAATCTGTTATACAAATAAAATGTATTAATATTATTATTAATGTAGTCAAATGGGATGAATAGACAAAGCAGAGGTAGGCCAACTCGCCCTGCTGCAGGGGTGAACCTCATGTTCATGGAGATAGACATGGAAAGGGTTGAGCACAAGTTAGAAAAAAAATTAGATTTATTGCTGTTATGAAAATGAAGATCTGAACAGGCAGGTAACGATTTGTCGCTGTTACACAATCAACCCAAAATGTCTTAGTAAGGTTGGCCGTCCCAAATTAAGATTCCTCTTCTTCTTCGTGTATTTGTTGTGAACATGTGCAATTTATAAACAATACAATTTATATAACTGCTCAACTTATGACCAAAACAGTGTCTCCGATTCAGGTGCATTCAAACACAAAAACTTAAAAGATAGAAACTATTATTTTAGTTCTTTAAAAGACGAGCAAAATGATGGAGCTATGAAATCCAACAGCAAATGCATTCGTGATAACAACAGTCACTGAAGTGTGACATTAACTAAAATCATTCCTTAAGATCGCAGAAGCCTAACCAATTAATATCTTGCTATTTAAAAGAAATATAAAATCTGAATATAAAATAGAACCAATGATAAAAAACAACTTGATTTCAACCCAGATTCCACCCTCCAATAGCTTTAACAATTTGATTTTGCATAGATACTAACCTGAAGGTTTAAATTTAATGTCTTCCACTAATGTTTAAGATTATAGGAAGCAAGAAAGATAATGACTGAACAAATATTCTTGGCATGGGCACTACGACCAGAAAATCTGCACAGTGCCATTAAGAGCTAAATAAAAAGGCCAACATCTAATTTTTCCAATGGGCACCGATGCACTCCTCTAACTCTACAGAAAATATGTGGCTTACTCGTCAGCGTCTGCAAACTGGCCTGGCTCAGGGGGAGTGTAGTACCAGGATAGCTTGAGAGGACGTGGGTGGCGTTTGGCTGGTCTGTAGTTGACCATCAGCGGCAGGTCGACTCTTTCTCTTTGCTTAAGTGTCAGATCCCGCAAAGCAAAATGAAGCACATCCTCTGGATCTGGAAGAGACAAAAAACTCCAGTCAAACATCTGTACTTGAAACTTTTCTTATAAAAAAACCAAACATATCGACATTTTGGTAGAAAATGTTTTTCTTTACCATAGGGTCTGCACCCAAAGGACATCTTTTCCCAGCCAGTGAGTGTGACCTCTTGGACCTCGTCCTCCCAGTCTTCCTCCTCTCGTGGCACCACATAGACTCTGTAGAAGTTGAGGGATCAGCTTAAACATTTCAACATAAGACAAATTTCATCTTTGCAATGGGCCTGTTTTATGATAAGAAATCTTACAGTTGATTTTTTTTTTTTTTAAATGCACTGGTATCGGATGAGTACTCGGTATCAGCCGATGTGTAAAGTCCTGGTAACAGAATATGTAGAGCTGTTAGCAGGTCCATCGAAAGAGAGGAGACAATGGGGTGGTATTTTTTATTTGTCAATAGCTGCAATTTCCTTCATCTTATGTCGTCATAATGGCTCAGGATTACTTATATATATAAAACATTGAATAATATTGACGTAATAAGCATTTTGGCTGTATCACAAATCAGACATCAGGTCGGTGACTCACCTCTTATCACGTCTGGATTTCTTCCTTCTCCTCCGGTTCTTCGCCGGTGCTGCTGAGATTGACAGGCTGGGCCCTGGTGCCGTTTGGTCACAATTACCAAGCAAAGCTGACATGTCTAGACTTGCGGCCCCATTGACTGAGACACCATCTGAAATGTCTGAGCTGCTGACCCCAGCAGAGGCATCAGTCACGGCACAAATCAAACCTCCTCCTTTCCTGAGCGTCCTCGGGGGCGCTGCTTCAGTGCACTTGCCTCTGCGCCTGTGGTTAATATAACCATTAAGCATGTGTTGTGGTTTGGTGCCATTCAGAATGCCAGCTGGTGTGCTCTCACTGTTCTTCATGGCAGAAGCTGGGCAGCCATTATGAGAGGCGGTCCCATTAACAATACCCGAGCCTAGGACATGACCATTGACCAGACTGCTCGCTCTACAGGTGCTGTGACGCGTTCCTCCTCTTCTACCCTTGACGTTCATATCAATCTGAAGCATTGCGTCACCTGTGATGTACAGACAGAAGGTTCGATATAAAAGCAGAATGAAAGAAAATTGAAATACTGGGTATTGTAGTCAGATGTCATACCAAACGGACAAACAGGATTTCTCAGTGAATAAGTTGAAATAATTAAAACTGATGGCCAGAACAAAGGCTCATGATATTCTGAAGTTATCCAAGAGACCTAAATGTTTTTTATATTGAGGAACATCAAAGTTATAATTGACAGACTGGGAATTACAGCAGATGGTGTCTTTCTCTTAATCATCAAAGTCCACTCACTGTGTGGATTTCAAGTTAACGTCTAAGTCTGGTTCACAAACCTTTAGTTTTAGTGGGAATGAGCAGCTGTACATTAATAACTTAACACACAACATTTAAGGTATGAATCTAGTGATATTGTATATTTGTGTTTGTAATTCCTCAGTGCCATCAACCATTACCATTGTATCAAATGATATCCAAGAGCTATAAAAGATCAGGTTACTTCATTGTGAAGAATGTGTTTTGTTTGGAGTCATTCCCACATTCTCTTCCACAGCAGCAGTAACAGCTCTTAATCCTCCGGTGAAAATAGTCCCTGTGATGTACAGTGCACACAGGTTTGAGTAACATTTGATCACTGCTGAAATCCAGCAGATTACAGGGCCTGATTTATATTGTTAAACTATAACAATACAATACAAACGTTTATCACCCATTTCAAGGATTCATGTCTTTAGTAGGAATAAATGAACTTGAGTGCTACAGCTTAGAAACTCAGTATGTTGCTTTTCCACTTTAGATTGTTGTCAATAACAAAAATATACAAATTTAAAAACATTCGTTTTTAAAATTGTAAAGCACAGTAAACCATATGTAGTATGTTTAGAGAAAAGGGGCAGATACACGTTTCCTACTTCCTCCTTATTGTCCAATCAATTGTGCAGTCTGTGTGTGTGTGTACCACCTGTTAGCTTAGCCACCTGCTAACACGTCTCAGTAGTTAACCTGCTGATTGACAGATGGAGGAATATTTCAACCCATTACTAAAACGATTCTAACAACCTGCGGCTGAACGGAGCTGATGTTTCCGGGCTAACCCGCTGACCTCTTACCTGTACCATGGAGCTCAGCAGCAGCAGTGACCCACACACACTGAGGGGGCAGCGGGTTAGCAGGAGGGACAGGTGCCGGTGGGGGGCGCCATGACACAAAATGCAAGTCACATCGGTTCCATGTTTGCCGGTTTGTTTGGGTTTTAGAAACCTACGGTGGCAGAGAGAGATCAAGGCACTGCAAATAAAAAAAACCCCAATGCAAATAAAAAAACACTGCAAACAAAAAAAACCCTGCAAACAACGAAAAAACCCCACTGCAAATGAAGGAAACGCATGCAAATAGAAAAAACACGTGTAAATAAAAAAAACATCACATCAAAAATCACAAATTAAAAAAAAAAAGGCAAATAGAAAAAACACTTACAAATTAAGAAAAAATGCAGATAGAAAAAAACACTTTGTCAGTTTGAGGACACATGCACTGCAAAAAAAAGTCACGACACATGCAAATACAGGTACGTGCTGCAAATTGCGAAAATGGAAATGTTTCCATGGGACCCACAAAAGTGATGAACCTGGCTGTAGTTCAATGCTTTGAGAGGTTCCATCACCACTGATGAGCAGCAGACTTCAATACCTTCACAAAGATTTAATTGTTGTTGTGGGACTTTTTGCTGTTGTTTTCATGTGCAGGTCATATTATCATACGTCTGTCAAATTATTTCTGTGGAGAGTTAAATGATGCAAAACCATCCTGCTATCTCTCAAACGTTCTCTAACTGAAAACATGGTGAAACTGCAGTATTAATTCAGATAACAGGCAACAGGCCTTGGTTGAATCATATGTTTCCTTGATGGCCTGGATATTTGAGACGACACTGTAGATAAATAGATCATTTTCAAGGTGGTAAATGTTTTTATTTACAGAAAAACAGCTTTATCACTGCGACGGTTAAGAGATCAGTAGCATTCACTGACAGAACAGAATAAGTGGATTTATGTTTTAGAAATTGTAGTTTATTGTGAGGACTGAAAACAGTTTAAAATGATGACATTTCATGAGAAAGCATCACTGCCAAAGCCATTTTATTGCCATTTATAGTGATAACATTGCATTCAATAGTCCTAATAATAAAAACATTTCAATCAATGCACTGTTGAATTTTCTTTTTCTTTTTAGATCTAGGTTGGCACGAGCAGCTATATATTTGTGAAGCAAAACAGGACAAAAATCAGCAGTTGGAAGATAAGTTAATATTGCTCATAATGCTCAACATTTAGTGTCAGATAGGAAGACGATTTACAACCATGTAAAAAGGCCAATTCAAAGCAAATTGAAAAGCAATGGACTCACCATAACAAAAAAACTGAGACATTAAACAGAAAGTCCCCCACTGCGTTAAAAAATATAATATTACATTGACAAAATATTCCCAATTTGCTAACCTGGTTTGCGTACCGTACAAAGCATTGTGCTATAGTGCTTTTCTAATGTGAACACCTAAAGCAATCACAAGTTCTCTCATGATAAAACTGTATAAAATCTCATTTTGTCAATCTGAAAAAACTGTGGTGAGTGGCACGTGAATACAAATTATCACTATATAATTACAACATTTACAATTCCAGAAAATATGTCGGACACAGACATAGAAACGTACCTGTGGAAATCTATAGCAACGTCTTCCTGAAAAATGTCCTCAAAAAGGCACAGACAGAAGAAAAGTTGAACCATGCAAAAGGAAACAAACTTCTTTTTTGTGCAAGGAAGCAAAACTCAAGTTTTAAATCATTACATGACACAGCAGATTGTAATTATTTCCCATCTTAAATAATGACCTCAGTACAGTACAGAATACTGTTCATGTCTCACACCGCGTCTTACGGATTTAAATTCAAAAAGCCTTTTTTGGCCACACACAAAGTGAAATATCAAGTTGTACATTCATGATATTTACAGAATAAGAGAGTATCAGAGAGCCATTCTCTACAATCTGAGCCATGTAGGCTTCAGAGATTGCGAATCTGTTGGATTTTTTCCCGTCTTTATTCGACAGCGTGGTGTTTCTGTTTGAGAGCAGGATTTACTGATGTCACATTCAGATTTTGCTGTGCAAAAATTGGAGTAAAGCTAACACACCCACGATGTGTGTGGGAGACTTTCATTTTCAACACTACAACTGGCATTTCTATTGGTTGGGGAATTTTGAAAGATTTATCGCACAAAATAATCCAACCGCAGAAGAAGAAAAAAACAAGAGCGAGGAAGAGAGAGGAGAAATCAGAACGCTTTCATGTGCGCACAGGAGTGTGAGCGCAGGAAATCTGTCCAAGTGACATTATATCCTGCAGGCAAACTGAAGACCACATTCTTGAATAAAGTTAGGAATAAAAAAACATACTAATCCAGTTTTTTGTACCAAAAAGGTGATGGACGCTCACATCCAGTATCTGAGTTGATCTGACTGAGCATAGAGAGACAAGTAAACCACGTTACAATAGCTCCTCGTCACTCCACCTTATGTCCTGTACATTCATATCATTACATTTCTGTGCAACATCATTGGGTCTATTGCTAGAGACAGAGAATCCACTTTCAAGCTCATGCTCTTTGCTGGCGAATAGCAGCCACGGAAGTATACAATTTAAAGACACTCCTCGGTTGCAGCCTCATAAAGTGACACTCTGCTGCTCGTCTGAACCGACCTAAGGGCCACTTCTCGGTGAAAAAAGGTTCACCACTGGACTGATTGACTCTGCAAGTGCTGTTTCAAGTTCCTGGAAGACATGTTCTCCAGAATATAAACAAAACAAAAAACGTCACCTTCAATAAACCCTTGCTGACTTCACAAAAAAACCAACCCTCCTTTGATAGCATCCTCCTTCTCTTAATTCACCTTTTTCAACTTCAAATCGAGGAATTCCTCATTTCTTTCTCTCACCACTTCTGCCTCCGTCCTCAGTCTACTTTCAACACCTGCTGGTCCGAGCACATCACATCCATTCAGGGAACACCGACATGACAGGGGGAGAAAAGAAAGCAGTCTACAGATGGGGCAACAGTGGACTGACCCGTCTCCGTGTCTGTCTTGCTCAGGTTTACAGTCTTGCATGTCAACTTTGTTTGTCTGTCTCACTGTATTGTCCTAAAGTTCTCTCTACACTTTACCTAACTGCCTCAGCTAACATTACACCAGGAAACAGTAGAACCCACATCAGGTCTGATACATCATTCCAGTTTTTAATCCCGAGAACTTTATGTCCAGTGATGGTTGAATGCAGGATCTCCAGTTTTGTCTTCAGTTTAGAGGAGTAAAAACATTGCAGGGAAGATCACGCTGCAGAGTCACAGCAGTATGATCAAAAGTCAGAGAGCAACCAGTGGCTCTGTAGTTCCGTGAAAAATCACCTTGAGCCTTTGCTGCAAAGAAGTTCTATTCCAGCCACAAACAGCAGGGGGCGATGCCTGTCTATTTATATGTCCCGGTTCTCTGCTTTCTGGTACAGACTCTGGAATCAGGTCTAGATGCAGCAACTGGAATGATCCTCGCCCTCCCGAGTTCGAGGATGAGTCTCACTCCAGTTGAGTCACTGCTAGTTCTTTATCTCCAGGATGGAGGGGTTGTGGTCCAGGATGGACAGGATGATTTTGTCCATGTACTGTCGCAGACGCCGGTTGATTTCCTCCTGCTCCTTCAGGGCTTCCATTAGCTGGGGACAGAGAAGTATGTCAAACGTCTTTTCATTTCAGTTATTTTTAACACTGCACACATAAAACTATTCCTTTGTTGACCCACTGCAAGAACATACAAAATTAATGTCACTTTGTACAGAGAAATGCTGCTGGTCTTTTTATGCATAGATAATTTGGATTATGGATTATTTCCATGGTACTGGTCAGCAGTTATGTGTGTATATGTGACCATATACATAGTGATGACCTGCATATTATGCACAACAGATTCAAATCTACAATAGTGCAATATCCAGAACACTGGTGCTAGATATAGAGTTCGGCTCTAAGTTAATATTCTCTCTACAACTGTATATAAGTATCCTGTAACCTTGTTGAAATCCATTTAAGAAAAGAGTTCAGATCATAGACTGTATGTTCTTCCACTATCTAGAATGAAGCTAAAAAATTATGGATCAGATACATACGTTCGACCAATCGCTTCAGTCTCAGCTGTCAATATTGTTCAGAATAATATATGCTGATCATTTCCATTGTCATTTTGTAAAGAAGGTTGAATGTTTCTGCTCCCAATTTCTACCTGGTCTCTGGAGGCATTGTCAATCTCTGCAGCCAGAGACTGGGCCTTGGTCTGAGTGGCGAACAGGTTCTTTGCTTCATATAGACTGAGGCTGAGGATCTGACCGTTCAGATCATCGTTCTGCTCCCTCAGCTTCTGGTTCTCCTACAATGCAGAGTCAGGGAGGGAGGGAGAGAGGGAGAGAGACAGAGAGAGAGAGGGGAGAATGAGATATGCATCTGGACCACACAGGTACATTAAAGCTGCTTATGTTTTGTTTTGTTTTGAAATGACCACTACACAAGCCTCACTCAGCCCATTCGCCAAAACACTGCATGTGGAACCTCAGCCAGCAGCACACACAGCAATGCACATCTATTTCAGCGACACCTACAGGACATGACATGGGTTACGCGTGTTACGGAACAAACTGCTCCCCTGCTTTGTTAGGAAAGCTCCATGATTAAGTTGCCTGTGAGCGCTGACAAGAGGTCAGTTTGCTTTATACCCTCATTCGATTCTTAACCATCAGTTGGGAAGAGGGGTTTGCAACACTGACCCCAATTCAGCTCGAGCAAGTTCACACTAGTCCAATATGATTAGTGGTTAATGGGGAGGTCAGACGTCATAGAAGCAATTTTACCATTAGGCCAGGGTGGAGCCAAGCCCCAGACAACACCAGGTGCTGGAATTCAGAGGGAGGAAAGTCCTGGGACGCAAACGGCTGGACACACATACACAGACATTTACAGAGGCGCACAGGCAAGAGTTCACACCTCGGAAAAAAATGCATCTAGAATGTGTCCTCTGGAAACGCTTGTGTCACTTTTCCGCTCTATACAGAGAGTTTTATAGTAGACTGCACAAAGATTTGTTTTAACCCAGTCTGAGCTTACAGATGCATCTGACGTCATTGTTTGTGTGTGTGTGTGTGTGTGTGTGTGTGTGTGTGTTGTGGCAAAGTATCATTATGTGGTGATCAGTGTTGATATTGTGGCCATAAATAAATTGAATATAGTTTCACTGAAAAGCATAAAAATAAGTTTGATTCATGGTGACACTGGTGGGTCAGAGGACGTCAGCTGAGTTGTTGGTCCGAACCAAAAAAAATGTGGCCACATGCATCCAGGACCAGCACAGAATGTGATTTACTCATCAGATCTCAAGATGCATTTTGGTGAGTTCAGACCTGAACTTAGTGCTGACCACTTTGAATCAGACCACTCAGGACAGATGTTAATACCAGGTCAGAACCGGGTCCCAGATAGTGACTTTATCCTTCTCATAGATGTTGCAGGTCAGCATCTGTCAAATCAAAGCATTGACCTACACACAGCTTCCTATCAGATCCCAGACAATTACACTGCATTGTTCTCCGGCTAAAACTGCCAGGAGAAGGTGATATAAAGAAAGACATGAAAAAAGTATCTGCAGACCGAAGCTGGTAAAAAACCCATTATCTCCTCTTCCTCGTCTTCACTTAAGTGTGACAGGATCGGCTCGAGGCTACTGGAGGACATGGACCTTATACCTTCCTTTATCAGTCTTTTAGCAACTTCTCCTTTTGATAATAACTTTTGGCTCAGGTCAGTGGAAGCACAATTTCCAATCCACAGCATGACATGTCGCAGCTTACAGAAAACGTCCTTTACAGGTCTAATCAGAGGACATCTGAGGAACACTCTCATCTGCTCCCTTATCTCTCATGTTTACTTTGCACCAGGTCTGTTCACTTTGCGGAGACTGGAAGCAGGAGCATGATATTCCAGTCTCTTTACAGTAACTTTGGTAGGCAAGTACCTAGAGGCAAATGTATTTAGGGAAAAGTGAAACCAAAGAACAGAGAATCAATATGTTGAACAGTATTGCCACATTGAGCTGGGTTAAGGTCCACTGGACTCTCGGTCACATCACTATCAGTACTCTATGCTGAGGATAGTGCTGGGAGTTTTAAAGGAGTTTTTAGGGAATAAGAAGGGCCAACACGATCTTTACCAACCACCTGTCCACACTGTGGGCACAGTTACACATAACTGAATGCAGGTGAATGATAATTGCCTGCCGAGGCAGAAAAGCCTGGTGAAGTGCGCTGAGCTCTGCAGGGATAAATGTAACTTGAGTATGAATCTATGAGCTGCATCTTCTGAAACTACTACTAATATTTCCTCCAAGAGTAACGTACTGTTTTTGTACAGCAACTGTGTCATTTTACAGAAAAAACAGATAACTGGCCAAAAAACACAAATTGAATTTAATGTGGTCATTGTGTGGAAAGCATTTCTTGCTCACTATGCAGATATCCCTGAAAACCAAGAGCTACAACTCGCAGTCTCACACACAACAAAATATTTGAAGAGAGGCGTTTTCATCAGTACCTGCTTGAGTCTCTTGACCTCGTGTTCCAGCTCCACCTCCCTGGTCCTGCAGTTGAAGTCGGCCAGGCTCGTGGAGGAGGTGCGGCCGCGGCCCGGCCTCTCAGTCTCCAGCTTGAACAGCTGCAAATGCTCCAGCTCTCGACGCAGGTCCTCTATCAGCTGGACAAAAGATAAAGGACCGATGAACAATGTTATATAATGTCAATGCAGCTTTTTTCTGTGTAGGTGTATGAGGTGACATAACTGCAGTGGGAGAGAGAGAGAGAGAGAAAGGTGAAAGAGAGTTAGCAGTAGAACAGAATCCATTTGTGTGTGTGTGTGTGTGTGTGTGTGTGTGTGTGTGTGTGTGTGTGTGTGTGTGTGTGATTGCACAGAACAACCCTCTCACCTCCTGCATGGCGTCTTTCTCTTTCTGGAACTGGAGTCTGTTCTGTTTCAGTTTGTCCATCATCTTCCTGTAGAGGTCCATCTCGTCCCTCAGGCGCAGACTGGTGTCCTCCAACTTGTCTGTCATTCTTTGCTTCTCCTGACAAGGGACAGACATACGCACACAGGTCTGGTTTCAGAGTGAAGTTATTTAAGTAAAGTTTAAATATATTAAGTTTAGTTTCTGTGACACACATTCGACAACATGTATAACTGACAACGATCCGGTTTGCTGTTACTTATTTACACTCAAAAAAGAGGTGTGGTTCAATACGCAGCCGTTCTCACACCCATCCTGTAACTAAAATGACAATTCCTCACGAGTTGCCCTAGATGTATTCAAGGAAACATAATGTGCTCATATTCAGGTTGATCATTTCAATTTGGGTTATCACTTGAAAACATTTACGTGCTCTGCCTTTCAGAAAACACCTTGACGAGCAGTGTTGTTTGTGACTTTACTGCGGACTTTGGTCTTTTTAACTATTTAACAAAAACCTATGTCACACTGGAAGAAAGAAAAGCAGATGTGTTCTTTAAAAACAAAGCAGAATAACAAAAGGACAAACAGGATTAAAGTGAGCAAATATACATAGACAAGTAAACACGACTTACCTCATCCAGTTTCTCCGTCTGTGACTTGAGTCGGCACATGTGAAGAGACATCTCACAGTTTTCCTCCTCCAGCTGCTTAACTCTGAAAAACACAGGATCCTGTGTGTCAGTGTACATTTATATATAAATGAGTGTCTCATAGTGAGTGCAAGCCTAGAACAGCTGTAGCCAAACAATGTGCTGTGGCTCCAGGAGTAGCTGACTAATGTGAAGGCGGAATCTCTAAGATCCAAACAGTATTTTCTCTGAACAAGCAGACATGTCGATGTGCATGTTTCCCCATATAAGTGGATTTATGAGCAACACTGACTCATATTATCTTCTCATACTAAAAAAGAAAAATCTTAACCTGGTGTACATTAGTAGAGGTGTGTGTGTGTGTGTGTGTGTGTGTGTGTGTGTGTGTCTCACCGGTTGGCCAGCAGCTCTGTCTGTGTGTTCATGTCTCGCTCCATCTTGCCGTAGGCCTCTCGATGTCGTCTCAGTCCCTCCTGCAGACCTTGTTCTGCTCGTGTCTCTTGGTCTTTCAGCTGCTCCTCCAGCTCATGAACCCTGACATGATGAACACGTCACATAAAATTCAACACAGCGTCTATACAAAGTGTAACCTTTTTCCATTTTTGAAAGAACAGCTTTCTGTACCTGTGTACTAGTTGTGTGTTCTCCTGCTTCAGCTTGGACTTGAGATCACCGTTCATCAGAATCTCATTTTCGAGCTCTGCCACCTTCTTCTCCAGAGAAGTCACCTGATAGAAACAGAGAAGTTTTCTGTCATCTTGACTAATGTATCCAACAAAGCCACAAAAACTATTTAAAATGATGTTTGCTCAAAAATGCTGGCCAGTATGACAAAACAATAAAAAACAACAAAACTAATATCTTTAATTACATGAAAGCAAAATGACTCTATAGTTAAAAGCAAATACATAAGGCCTCTGTAGTAGCACTAATATTTTCCATAATATAAGTCATTATTATAGTACAGCAATTCCCATAGTCTTGTCATTTTATACATTCTAAGTAATGTTCATATATTCCTGTATTTTGTAGACACAAGAAGAATCCTGACAGGGATGATCATAAATTAGCATTCTCGATTTAAGCTGTGCATCCACCACGAACAAATCTTCACTCTCTGGGATCTGGGATTTTAGAGCCGCTGCTAACAGTGCAAAAAAAAAGTCTGAGGGTGAGATATACAGTGTTTATCCTTTTATGGTTTGTTTATAGTCACACAGGAATACAGAAAGCTATTACTTCCCAAAGAGGTGGTTAAAAGAGCTTACGACATAGCATCTGGACAAACCTGCGGCACAAACACACACACACACACACACACACACACACACACACACACACACACATACACACACATATCCATACCTTCTCATTGATGTCGATGTCACAGGAGTCGATACTGTCTCGGAACAGGTCCTCCGTGCTGCCGTTGCTGCTGCTTAAGTTGCTGTTGTGGAGCAGCTGCCTGCTCAAACACACAGGGTTACAAACATGAGAGGAAGAACCAGCTGAGGATAGATCTGGGTGAGCAATATTTAGTGTGTGTGTGTGTCTGTGTGTGTGTGTGTGTGTGTGTGGGAGAGAGAGAGAGAGCCTGAAAGTATGATCTGCCCTGCATAGAGGCTGCTGGAAGATAAATGATATAGGGATACAAGGACAGTTCCGAGAGGGAGAGCTCCTGCATGCAGAATTAAAATGAGCACACACAGGTGTGAGTGTGTGTATATGGGACTGTGTCACTCAGTCAAGTGGGGCATGCCAAAATGACCCTGTTTCACTGATGGAAACAACAACAAGCCATTGCTCCATTACTGAGATTAGAGAGGAGAGGAAACAGAAAAGAGAACAAGCAAAAGATAAAGAGAGCAATAAAGTGAAAGACATAATCAAAGTGGACAGAGAGGATAGAAGAGGGAACAGGGAGAGGGAGCCAACCTTATATTGAATACATAGATCAGGTCTGACAGGCCATTTTCACTCTGTCACTGTAATTCAATTACTGAGGGTGGAAATAGGACAAAAGGCCTGGATACAAAACATTTCAGGCGGAACAGGCCATGAAGCGGCCACCACTGAAACGCCCATTTCTCTGCAGCCTGGAAGGAAAAACTAAAGATTTTACTGCACGTCTCTGCTTACAGATCTGATAAATCTCATCCAGACACCCTGTATTATCTCTGAATAACTAGTTAGTAATTAACTGGCTGGTAAAGCTCTGTAGTCGGGCTGCAGAGTGATAAGGAAGCAAGGATTGCTAATCTAGCTCTATCTTGATCTGTGAATTGTGTGTGTGTGTCAACAAATAAAGCAAATACATGCAGCTCAGGCTGTATAATGCATAAACACAGAGAACAAGTGAGTGACCTTTTCACACACACACACACACACACACACACACACACACACACACACACACACACACACACACGCACGCACACACACACACACACACACACACACACACACACACACACACACACACACACACACACACACACACACACACACACAGGTAACCTACCTTCCAAACGCTGTGCTGGACATTTTCCTGTTTGGGCTACAAAGGCAAAACACAAAATACAAACAATTTGTTACAGTGAATCGTCATGGATACGTCTGGACTCACAACTCAACAGTGCGCTGGAACAATAATTACTGATGGCAATTAAGATTTTGGCCGTTTACTGTGGGAAAGAGAGAAAGAAACACTGAAGACACGTCAACAATAATAATAATTCACTCCTGGTTCATTGTGAAGGGGTTTATGACTGCTGGACCAAAACTCACAGATTCTGTCAGTCTAATGTTCAGATCGTCTGTGTTTCAAATTGAAATAACAAGAATGAGCAAATATACTGTAGGGTCAAATGATGCTAATGAAGACAACTAACATCATCATTAACTGAAACAAACAGAACAGAGAGATTAAAACTATGTAAATATATATTAACATTGGCAAAATGAATAATAATATATATTTCTATTGTTGAAAAATATATTACACTAATATTTATATCATTTAATTGCACATGTTTATATACGTTTGAGTATATTCTCCTTCATCAAAATAAAATCCCATCATCATCTTTTTCATATCCACTTTCTATGAGCTCACTAAGTCATTTCTGCGATCGATATACATCTCACTCTGATTCTTACTCTTTCCGCTCTGCTTCATTATTCATAAGTGGAAAGCACAGGTCTTATAGGGAGAGACATGCTGGATTATAGACCTGTGTCTCTGCTGAGTAACTAAACAGTACACAGTGTACTCATGAACATTATTCTGCTATCTATTGTTCTTACATGACCCTGTGTTTGCATGTGTGCACATGTGATTGCAGGTACACCGCACAGCTATTAATGGTCACTAAGGATTATGTTTCCAATAATAGGCTCCAACATTACAGCGGCTGATGAGGTAAGCACAGGAGTGACAACCTTATATAACCATCAATTAGTGTTTGTGTGTTTTCAACACACCCCTGTAATTATATCACATCTTGCCTATTGAACGACACTGAATGAAAATGCCTCACCAGTCTCATTTCATCACATAATAGCTAAGAGGCTGTTTGTCATTTCATGTGTTCAAGTTGTGTGTACCGACAACCCGCCAGAATAATCAAGGCCAAGTCTTTACAGAGACACGTCTCTCTACCTGTTTTCAATAAGAGATTGTGGAATTGGTTATTGTGCTGCTGCTACAGTATTTTTCAGCAGGTGGAATTATTATCAAATTTTAATTAAAATTAAACTGACAGGACAGACTGCAGGTAGCACATACAGTATATGATGATTTGATTTGATTTGAAAGTATGGGGGTAAGCAGGAAAGGTTTGAGAGCAGGAAAACACCTAAGACTGCACAACGTTTTGGCTCAGAGTCAAATTCTCCTTACTGACATTGTACCAACCACCAGTGCTTGCTAGGTCTTTGTCTTGTGTAATACTGTATTGTGTGATTGCGTGCGTGTTTTTCTACCTGTTAGTCTTGAGGTTTTTCAGGCGAGCCTCCAGGTCATTTAGGAGGTTGACCTTTTTGCTGCAATGAGAGCAATAGACATCCATCAGTTCGCCGGAGTAATGCTGACGCACCTTACGAGGAGTCTGTCCTGCACTGTAAACACACAAAGACACACACACACACAATTTTTATCTGCCCATGAAAACACTGTGGAGTCAATTTAAAGTGAACCGTCTTTAATTTCATGTGCGTGTCATTGAGTCTCCATGTGAGTGTATAAAACCAAGTAGCCGCTGCCAAGAGACCCTTAAAAAATGATCCGGCTAGCCACTAAGAAACACCAATAAAAAATAAAACTGAAAGAGAGAAAGAAAGACGAAGGCCTTGGTCAGACCTGGTATTAACATCTGTCCTGAGAGATCTGATCACAAGTGGACAGTATGTGTGTTCACACGAGTTTACAGATGAGTCCAATGTCACTGTGTGTGTGTGTGTGTGAGAGAGAGAGAGAGCAGAATCAGGGGGGCAGAGTGAATCAATGAGCTGCAGATCTATGGGAGAATGTGTTTGCGTTCACACAGTGAAAAGAAAATCGACACATGAGTCCCACACCTCCTCTGAATGTGGTCTGAGTGGTTGGATCCCAGGATGCATTTGGGTGTGCTTAGTGCTGAGTATTCAGGGAAGACGTTTGGTCTGAACAGGGTCGAAGACGAGGGGGGAGCACAATCACACATACGCTAATGTGAAGTGAATTTGGAAGATCGACATAAAGCCACGCTGTGATGGGGCTCTCCACAGTAAGCAAATATTTGATTTGACTACCCCCTCACGCTGATTGGAAGTGATCCACCACTGATACAGTTGCGTAAGGTTTGACTGTGTCCAAATTCTTTGCTACATGAAAATTCACTGTAAGCACTTTTTGGAGGGAATATTTGAATCCAGACTCCTTTTATTTTATTGTTTTGAAAAATGTTGCAAAGAGGTCCACATTTAAATGTAGGACATTAAGACGCTGATCCTAAAAGTCACTTAAATACTCCAATATAACAATCTAGGTTTTATATGCATCCCATATAAGTCAACGCAGTTGAGTTTTAAACCTGATGATTTTGGAGAATGTGATGTGGTTTGAGTGGCCCTACATCAAAATTAGCTAGTGCACCTTTAACCTACTTTGTTCTGTAACTTGATTTCTTTCCCATGCTGAGCTGTCTAATACTTCTAATAAACCAGGGCCTTATTTTGTATTAAAATCTCCATGCCAACTGCATTTGGAGACTTCTGTCTGCTTGGTATGCGTGGAAGGAGCATGGAGCAGTTTTGCTGGTCATCAGCCGGGAGACCTAATCCCATTAAGCGCAGGCTTTTTGATGAATATTAATGTGGCCTCAAGGAAAAGAACTCCAAAGCTAAACTTACACAGTCAGGACTCAGAATAATGAGTCAGGAAACGACTGTGGAGGTTGCTTCGTGGAGGCTCAAGCAAAAATGTATTTAACAGAGTTCGAGGTCCAGAAACTGGTCAGTGATTTACATTTTGCTTCATCAGGACTTAACAGCACAGAAGGCAACTGAAATGATTTCATTATCTGCACTGTGGTTTCCAGCATGAAACGTCTGCTGTGGTGCCAGAAGCAAATATGATTCATAAAGAAACCTGCATGATAATCACATCAATTCAAAGGCTAATGAAGGCTATTTATGCGGTAATTATCTTGACCTTTCTGTCATTCTGCATTGGGTTTTTCCAAATCCAACCATGTCACACCCAAAACACTGATTTTAAAAGAAAGGTAGACAATATTCTTTCAGCTACTCAGTTAGCATGTTCAGTGTTCTCTGAACCTCTTAACATCTATTGATAACAAAACTGAACTTTTATTTCAGTGCCAAAACTTATCTAACATGTCGCCTAAATCACATGCTTTCATCCAATCACAACCGGACGCACTCGCCCTGAGCCAATCACCTGTAAGCTATCAGAATTTAAAATGTTGCTGTCATTCAGCTGTTAGTTCAGTACAGACATTACTGAGTGACCTACATCTAGCCCTGCACCAGCTCAACCCAGGTCATCGCCCTTCAAATTGTTGAATCAGAAGCCTTCATCGGATGTCATAACTTCATACTCCGTCTTCATCATCACCACCATGTCTACGCTCTGGGCAGCGGGGGGTGTCTCCTTCACATCCAAAGCACCAATATCATTGGACTGCTTCCATAAGGTTCTACTTTCTGTATTAGTCTAAGCGCCAAAGTCTGTTCATCTTGTTCATAATAAATTTAATATCACTCTAACACTCTCTCCTGATTGAAATATCCTGAACTGGAATCAAGCACAAAGAGCGTTTTATTTTCCCTCCATTACCTTGAGGGAACAGATGAACCGAGGTCAGAGTATCCGTTGGTACGAGTCTCGTCGTCCGGACAGGGGCTGCTGAGAGTGTACTCTGGTTCCTCCCCCTCCCCGTAGTCCTCAAACTGCTCCTCGTTCAGAGAAGCTGAGGAACGTGTCGATACGTCAGAGGTCACTGAGACGCTAGTCTGACCACACCTGAGGAACAAGAGGGAGAGGTTGGTATTATTTTCATACTTATGTGTGGGAGTCAAATTTAAAGAAAGACACACCATAAGTAATAGAGGAAGAACAGAATGAGACACACATTTACTTTAGATTATACGTCTCCTTCAGAATAGCTCTGTCACAGCTGAGAGAGAAAACAGTATTGAGTGCCATCAGGCTGAACAGGAGCTTCATGGACCAAAGATTGTGAAACAGAAAGACATTGGTCAACATGAATGAAGATCTATACTGAATGCCGCACAGGAACAAACAGCATCATCTGAAAGTGGAATGGAGAACAGTTTAGAGGCAGTGAGACAGACAGGAAAGAGGAAGTGAAGAAATGAATGATTGTCTAGTTCTTATTGTAGAAACAGAAAAGAAAAAAGGAAGTGATCTGATAACCTAAGTGCTATGTGAAAAAAACTAAAAACATCCTGCATCTGCACCAAAATCAAATGGGTCCTTCGTGGGCCCATGCAACCACCAGGTTTGGTGGAAATCTGTTTGGTAATTTTTGCATAATCCTGCTAATGAATAAAGTAACAAACCAACAAACTGACACAGGTAAAAACATTGTTGGAAGTATGAAAAAAATGGAGCAGTGCTTACTTCTCCCCCGGGAAAAAGAGTTCCCCGAGTGCGTCTTCCTTGTCCCCCACTCTGATGAGCCCGTCTGAGGTGTCCGACCCTTGGGTGCTCTCCACTGCGCTGTCTCTGTCCGATTCCCTCTCCCTGCAGTCGTCTGCCACCTCCTCTTCAGGCCCCTCCACCTCTCCTGGGAACAGCTGGCACTCAGGGACGGGGTCAGGACAGACTCTCGTGCACATGATGACCGGACACACCCCCTTGCCACCCTGGAGAACGTCGGTAAGAAAGAAAAAGAACATGGTTAGTTTTTCATCACAGTAATGTCGCCAGGATCCTTCTCCTTTTCTGTTACAAAGTTATTTCTGTTCATATTATTTTCTCTCACATGACAAATCTTTAAGGCTTTAATAAAGACATACTCCTTATAACTTCACTAAACAGCCAACTCAGTGTCCCTGAAATACCTGTGAACATTACAATAAAGGAAATTATCTAAATAATTACCTCTGCAAAGGAGGGGATGTTTCTATTGCTAACTGTGAGTTTGTCTCTCTTTACACAAAAACTACTGAACCCATTTAATTAGAACAAGGGGGTGGAAAAAGGAATTCTTAATATTGTTATAACATTTTGTTCATATTTACACTGGTTTTAGAGAAATAATTTATTTATCTTGATGAAAAGAAATCAGGCATAATTAGGAAACTGCTTTTGATGAGTGTGTAAAATTGAAGGGGACTTATAGGAGCATAATATAAAAATGACAATACTTTGCGTGCTGAGAAATACTGTGAATGTGTAAATAAAGAAGAAGAACATAAGAAATGGGAAAGAAACCAAGGAAAACAAGCCAAATATTCAAATGGTCAAATATTATACATTCAATGTTGTATACCCAGTGAATTTCTCATTTAAAACAATGGAGGTCCTTTGTAATTAAGTTCTCGACTGTTTTATGTTTGAGAGAGGTGTTCACAAATCAAGGTTGTTCTAGTTGATGCGAGAAACACTTGTGGATTCAGTTTCAGGGAGGATTTCCTGAGTAAATCCCTTTCATTGTGGGAATGGTCTTAAATTCACAGTGGGGGTCTGAAGATTGACAGGGGTGACAGGGCAAATTGGTCAAAGGTCACGGGTCCCGCTCCATCTAGTTTAGCTCTTTAGCGGCTCAAATCTAGCCTCGCAAAGGAGAACAAGGACTTATCTCAGCATGACTGAACAGCTGAAACGCAGAGCAAAGTGAAGGAGGGGGGGCAGGTGAGGACAAAATCGCTGAGACGAGACAAGAGATGTGGGTAAGAGTGAGTAACAGAAAGGTGGAGAGGGCGTGAGATAGGCATGGATCAAGCTATGGGTGTAGGAAGGGGAGGAAGAATAAGTGTGGAACTAAAAAGTCAGGAGAAGAAAACAACTTCCCTAAACTTAACCCAAACTATAACCTAAAATTTACCTAACCTTAAAACATATCTTCAGCTTCAAATGTAATGATTCATGTTATGGAGACTTGAGTTTTGCCAAACAGATTGAGGTCCCCACAAGTGGATAAAAATGTGAAATACCTGGACCACACTCACACACATGCATGTATAGGTTTGTGCTGGTTTCCTAGGACTTTGCATTACTTGCAATTATTGTGGACAGCCAAACCAAAACCTTACCCCTTACCATTTGGCTAACCCTAAACTAAACAATGAAACGTGCATTCACCTTAAAATCTAATGATTCACATTATGGAGAGTTATTTTTGTCCCCATAAGTCCCCTTAATGAGACAGTATAAACAGATTTAGGACACACAACATGAGTAATACTCGGACCACACACACACACACACACACACACACACACGACTTTCTGATGTTGATTTCTTGGCTGAACAATGGATACTCAGTTCTTTCTAACACAAGACTAGTTGTGCTGTTGGTATTGTGCTTGTATTTCCGTTAACAATGGAGAAATGGCAGCAACGTCCTCACAGTATCTGTTTTTAAAAAAAATTACCCATTCACCAAATGAACTGAGACTGCACTTGTGCAATGAGTCAACATGGGGTTGGAGGTTGAGTCTGTGAGAGAAAGAAAATGAAGAATGAAGGTCTCTTTTCACATTCCTCAGACCGGTCTCCTTATATCCCTGCAGCTGAATAAGAATCCCAGTGTGTGGCAAGAAAATAGGCAGCGCCCCCCCCCCCCTGCAGTCCCCCACAACAATTAAAAAAACTAAGCAAACCAACACAGCGGGCGATTTGACACCTGTTATGCTTATTCTGAAGAGAGGAGAGCAGGTTTTCATATGAAGTCCTAGCTAACATAGTAAATCCTGCTCATGCAATATACAGTAATTCCCACATGTATTGACTTTGTTAAACTGGCTTCAGACGTGCACTTCACATGAGACAGAAACAAATGTCTCAGGAGGAAAAAGAGGCATTAAACACGAAGGAGACACAAAAAGATGTTGATAATGTTTGATGCTACTGTGCTGAAAAATAAAACCATGCAGTACATGCTCTTTCCGGACGCCACCCCTGGTCTGAATGATGTCAACATGTCTGACCCTGATAATCTCCCGCTGCGTTCGTCTTATGTGAAAGGCAGAATCTGGAAAATGTTCAGACTCAATCGAACCATCTCAAAGGCCTCTCTCAAATAACCAGCTACAGCAGAACCTGCAGGAGAAGCAGGATGGATGGCCTGCAGTCCAGAATGCAGGAAAAACAGAGAGTCCAAGAAGTAGAGAAGCTAGTTTGCCAGGCTCATCACACACGCTGCCCCCAAAATAACTGGACTGGTGACTGGACTCTATCAAGACTGAAGACCTCCACACATCTTGTCTTCTTTACCACAAAATAGTTTGGTCTCATCTTCTACATGTGGCCAGGCCCAGTGTCTGACAGCTGGACCATAGTGACTTATTAATATCTTCATTCTCAATAACAACTTTATCTTCAGCTCATAAAACACAGGTACTAAAGACTGTATCTAGTTGCAAGCTGAGTTTTGTTCACAGTATTTGAAGAGCTTTATTTTCCTGGGTTCAGGTGAATGAGCGTCAGTGTCTTTTGACTCAAGATCTCATGCAGAGAAACAGAAGCTATTCACGCTGAGCAGTCAAGAAGCAGTTTCAGGAGAACATACCGTCATTGAAGCTGCCACTTAAAACCTTGTGTGTGTGTGTGTGTGTGTGTGTGTGTGTGTGTGTGTGTGTGTGTGTGTGTGTGTGTGTGTGTGTGTGTGTTTACGGTGTGCCTCTCCCTGTACCCGTCTGCTCCAGTTCAGCCTGGGGGCTCAAACTGCCAAAAACATGACTCTACAGAGTGTTTTGTGTTGCTTGATTCCCCGCAGCACAAACAGCTCAGCTTGCAAACACTGTCCAACCTGCCAGTGGCTTTGAGGATGAGGAGATCTGCTGTGCTTCTAACAGCCTGAAGCCTGACTGGCCTTTACATCCGCTTTGGCCAAAGGAGGATTTCTTATTGCTTGGAACATATCAACAGAAAAATACCTACAAACTAAAACCTGATCTTGAACTTTAATGTTTCAGTTGATTAGAGAGTAGGACATGTATATAATGCATGAAGAACTGACTTTAAAATAATGTTTGTTTAAAGAAATTAGGACAAGGACTAATAAATACATGTATTTCAATAAAAACTGTGAATAAATCTTGGGGATGAATTGAAAGCACGAGATAATTAACAGTGGTTAAAAATAGAATAGATTAATGTAAGACACTTAATAAAGATAATGAATTATATATAAATGATTGCGATATTTGACTTTATGTGCTTGTGTTAGAGACGGCACTGTAAAGTAATGTGCAATCATTATTTGGAGAAGAAGTATAGATGAGGTGTCCCTATCTGTAGGCCTCTACATAATTAACAATATATTTCCAACATTTATAATTTATGTTTATAATTTACTGCACACCAAATATCAAGATAATAAAAATCTCAGTTTTATGCTTCGATCATCATCCATGTCCATTGATCATCCTTCTCAGAGGTCAAAGATAAAAAACAGACATCTGTGAATATCATTGCACAGAATGCCATTATTTTTTATCCATTTAAATAAAAAGAAAGATCGAAAAAGACTTTCAGATCTCTGTGTCTGTTGCCGCAGGGTCTGACCCAGTTAAAATATTCCTTCCGTGCTCTTCTTCACTGCTCTCCCAGGTGAAACCAGTGTCAGGGAAGGAAAAGATGGAGCGATGAAGAAGAGGAACTCTCAGTCTCCTCTTTCAGAGAGGAGGAATTCAGGTTGAACAGACCTTTGCTGTGTGTTAGTGGCCAGCTCGAGCCTGGTTGTGTGTTATTTTAGTATACTGCATGTATGTGAGCTTACTGCGGCCCACATACATGTGTGAATATATATGTGTGAATACTTTCCCTTTTAGGTAAAATGAGCTTCTACATACCCTCAATCATCACTGAAGCACTCACATGTCACAGATTAATGACATGTCATGTATTGAAAGTCACGAGCAGCTGAAAAATAAGTTTACCCTGTAAACCTTCACTGTAAAATATAGGTCAGACAGTGTAGCACAGACACAAAGATTGTTGGAGCAGATCTCCTAAGTAAATGAACAGTTGTGTAGCACTGATACATGTGTATGAGACAGAGAGACAAACACAGCCAGGTTCTCTAGGAACAATGCATTATTCAATCACTGCAGCTGCGACAGAGACGTACAACGTGAGAGGAAAAGAGATGAAAAGGGGAGAAAATAAAGAGGACACTTCTCTCTGGCAACTGAAGAGAGAGAGATCCCCCCCATGTCAAGTGGAGAGGAATAGAGGAGAAAGAGAGGGATGTATCGGGCAGAGAAAAGAGAGGGAAAGGAAACTGAAACTCGGAGTGACTGTTTATATTGTTATACCGTTAATTCTGTTCATATACCATAATTATACTTTTTATCTTCTAAATTTGCCTCTGTCTTTTTCTTAGATTTCTTTTAGCTTGTAAATGTTTTTTTAATATTTATTTTATATCTTTTACTTACTTATATTTTATATCTCATGTTTAATGCTGTTTGCACCGGAGATAAGAGGGAAACGCAATTTCAATTCTCTGTATGTCCTGCACATATGGCATTATTGATAATAAAGTTGACTTGTCTTGACTAAAAAAAAAAAATTATTATTCCAATCATTAATTTTCAGCTGAACTTGAGAATCATGTCATTCTCTTCAGCAGTGAACAGTGAGTCTACGGAACATGAACGCTGACAGTCGCTCACATCATGCTGACACGTTACTGAAATACTGACAAGTTTCTGACCGTTGAGCAATACTATTAGATGAGATTAAACGGTTCTATCCACATATGTTATTGGAGCTACCATACCGGTTACACATGAAGCAAACAAGTGTGTGCTTGTGTTAGAGAAAGACTTGAGTCGAGCAGTTGGTAAACAAGCACCAAGACACTGCATAGAAAAATAGAGCCGAGCGATGTGGATTTCTGGGAAGCAATAACAATGATGATATTATTGTGTGAAACATTTCTGACAACAATACAAAACTGTCTATGATTCCTGAGGTTTCATTACCGCAAAAGGAATTTAATTGAGGCTTGATATTTTACAGTTTAACCTTTAACTTTATACAAAATAAATACGAATGAAAAGAAAAGAACTAAAACCGAAAACCAAAACTTCAATTATGAAAATAGATGTTTTGATTGTAAAATGTGAAAATAAATGCACATCTTTTCTGCATTGTTTTCACATTAGCGCATACTGGCAAACATAAACTCTGATGCCAATATGTGAAAGGCTCATATCTGCAGATTTTTATTGGCCAACCTCTATTATGATCAGGCTCTACTGAAGAGTTTATTGCAAGTCCATCAACACTGATTCACTCGCTGTTTCACTTCCTCTGACCTCCAGTCGAATCAAGAAGTCATCTAACCCCAAATTTGTCAGGGACATACAGTAAATGACAGAGCCACAAACTGACAAGGGACTGACTAAATAGATAACAGGCATCATTTTTCTCAGAAGACATTGTGACACATCGTGGCAGGAAGGGTGATGCAGATAAAACATTTAAGTGATATCTGTTTTTGGCTGATGACAAACAAATTATTACATAAACGTGATGCAGATAAAGAATTTAAGTGATATCTCTTTCTGCTGCAAATGCAAAGAGGAGAGACGAAGTTCCTGTGTGATGAGCTCAGTCTGACTGAAATGTTCATTCATAATAATGGTAAAATATTCAACTCTGATAGTTTCTCTAGAGTGACAGAGTAAGGGAGCATATAGCATCAACTCTGCCTGGAATATGCATTCAAATAAAGTTTTGATGTATTTATACAGTGTGAAAAAATGTTTATCGGACATATAAAAAGTGATCTGTCATCTGTCTTTCTGGAACAGAGGAGAATTATGTGGATGATGGTGCATTTCAAGGCCTTATTGATTCCCATGTAGAAAAAAGGCAGAGGAATGGTAGCAGCCTATCAGCTTATGTGAAGATATAAGTTAGAAATGTTCTGCACAAGCTTCAGCCTATAACACGGTGGATGTGTAAGACTCTTGTCAGGCTTTAAGTCATGATCTCTTTTAAGGAGTGCCCTCTGATGATATTTGAACAAGCACTTCTGTGGTGCGTCATTTGTGCAAAACTAGATTAAAGGAATTACACCGCTTAAATGGATTTGAAAGGTGTTTCTCCGGTTTCATGTTAGTTGTACAACTAGTCGGACAGTAACCCTGTTGCTCAACAATTAAACAAAACAAGTGTTGTTCAAAAAGAGAGAACAGAGATGGAGAGATACACCAGTGCAGGGGTGGGACTGAACGAGACATCAAGTGAAATCGACTGGATCGATCCACACTGACAAAGCTTTGATAGAGTGTGAGTCAGCAGTAAAGGGACTGGAGGACGAGCAGAGGAGCGTAAGAGGAATTGAAAAGAAGAGAGCAAGAAAAAGGGATTGAAGGAGAGAGAGAGAGAGAGAGAGAAAGGCAACAGAGAAAGAACAGAGAGCAGCAGAGTCTCTCTGCTTGTGTTTATCAGACTGAGCTCCAGTGACACAAGGCGTTTCTCTGCAGAGGCTTTTCCTGCTTCTCTCTCTCTCTTTGTTCATTTCATCCTCTCTGTTTCTCTTTATTCTTTCTGAGCTCCTCAAGTGCAGCCGCTGCAAAAATATTCACCTAAAAAGTGGAATGTTTAATCCTCTTGCTTTCATATTCAGCATTTTGAATTCTGTTATATCTCTTGCTGTCAGATGTCACCGGTGGGTAACGACAAGAGTCAGACGGCCATAGGAAAAATTACACTAATTCCAATTTAAAACAAAAGCTTCAGTTATTCAATAATCAGTAATCTCTCAAACAAAATGTTTATTTGTTATTATTATTTTATGTTTTTTACATTCCCTGCTTTAGGTCTTACTGTACATAATATACAATTCAATATATTTGATGGTGGAACTGTAACTATTATATTCTTGACATTTCATAGACATAATAAAACTAAGGGGCATAGAGCGTGTCCTTCCGTCAAGTTTCCCAGAAACCCATCCAGTAGTTTTGGCATAATCCTGCCGACAAACAAACAAACTAGAGTGCACAGTGCACATTCCTCCACCGAGACCCAGCAGTCTCCTTAATTCATTCAAGCTGAACCAAATTTCACACATTCATAGATATCAGTTCCCCTGAATGTAGCTGATTGTTTTCATCAAGATCCATTAAATATTTCCAGGGAAAATGAAAAAGCTGCAAAACACCCAAATATCTCATTGTTTGATGAAGCCATAAAAACATTCCTGCATCTGCCCCCTGATCCGGATTAGCACCAAAAGTTATTAGATTCATCCTTCATGTCACATCCTTCCACCACAGTTTTGTGTAAATCTGTTCAGGTGTTTTTGAGTAATCCTATTTATTTACAAACCAAGGAATCAATGGACAGGGGTGAAAACATAAACTCCCTGGCCGAGGTAGCTGTAGTTTAATCAATAATGAAGGGAATCATTATTTTCATCCCGACATGTACTATTTAAAAGTCATTTTGTGTTGAGTCATCATCATATTCATGCATAAATGGATTGTATCGACAGGGGAGCAATAACATCAACAAGTCGTGTGCATCTGCATGTATCAGCCTGTGTCTTTAATCACCTCCCATGGAAAGCAAACTCTCCCTCTGCATGCACACATTACACAAAGAGAAGTTATGACTCATATTTCACTATCATTTTGTTAAGTCAACACTGTGAGAAACTTAGGTTTGGGGAAATGAGGCACACACACACACACACACACACACACACCGCCTGACAAAAACACCTGAGACTCCCCAGTGTGTTTACTTCAAAATATATCTCTCGCCCTCAATGCTCATTCGTCATTAAGTCAAAACTACAGCTTTTTAATCAGTTCGACACACAACCACACACATATAAAAACACTACCCCTCTGTCTACAAGGTGCTAAATCACACACATATATTTGTCTCCACCTCAGTCTCAAGGGAAGCAGGTAGCTGCTTGGATTACCAGGAATGTTGCACTGGACAAAGGACAATGTGGGGAGGGGACTGGAGCCACAGCAGAGACACTGTGTGGAGACATTTTCAATGAAACCCAGCTCAGATACACACAGGAAACCAGAAGTGGTGAAACAGTGTAAGTGACTGTGTTTCTGAATCCACAAAAAGAAATAAAAGCTCACAACAAGACCTACAGTAGTTTTTAAGTTTCAATTATTTTTCTATTATTTCGAATAGTCCTGACTTTATCAAGAATGTATTTTATTTAAGATTAAAGGGTTAATACCAGGCAGTGAAAGCGTATTAAACCAACATTGGTGTGTGTGTGTGGGTGTGTGTACACACAGTACTTCCGTTGAATAACACCTTGAAATACATCCCTTGATTATGAGCGATGCAAGTGTCCTTGTAGATTTGCTTTTGTGTATGAATCAAGTTAATGCGTGAGGTGCAGTAGTAGTTAGTAAGTAGATTACAAAGCTGCATGCACAGTGATGGTCGTATCTGCCGACTGTCAATAGTCTGAAGAAGACGCTGCCATGTTAACAGCATTTACTGATTGTCCTCACCTGAATAAGGTCATACTCAGAATGAGCAATAATCAAATTAACACATGTGGAGTATTCCAACATTACTCACATTATGTAGACATCCGTATTTCTTTACTGGACTAAAATGTCCTATTTGAGTCTTCACAGCATTTTGCATTGTCAAGATTTTGGCACTATGATGGCTTCTGTGTCAGATCTTCCCCATCTGCTGCTCTTTCATATCCCAGCTGTAGCCTCATGTGTACAGTTAGGTTAAGTCCATAATGGTTACGGTTGCTGGGAGAGCTGGATAATTGTTAGCAGCTTTTTATTTTTGCATTTCAATCAAATTACTTTAGTATTTAATTTAACTCAAATATCTTGAGTACATTTGTGCCCTTTATTTTGATCTCTCTCTCTCTCTCTCTCTAAAGCCCTTTGTTGCTCTATAAGCAATACATTTGACTTGACTGGACTTGACCTCTGCTCACTGTGTGTATGTGCTGCCAGGCCTTGAAAAACACAAACTACAACAGCATCAGTGTCATATTGAAGAGTAATTACGAGGATTTGTTACATCAAGTCGACCTGGGTGTAAGTTTTATAAGGTAGCCCTTGAGCTGTCAACCACCTGCTCTGAACTCTCAAGTGCTTGACACTTGCTTGTATGTTTGAACTACACACCCGGCTGCTTCGCACCAGAGAGAGGAAGTCAGCATTCACACATTTGTTTTGTTTTTAGTCCTACAAGCGACACTGGAGGGGGAAGTGTTGCACAACAGTCAGACACATTTGTAGTCGAAAATGTTTTTGTTTCATTTACTGCTTGTCACCTCACAGCCAAAGTGTGTTGCTTCTACAACCACTGTCCTTTCTGTATCAAGAAGCGTCATGTCCACTGAAAAGAAAGAACCTTGTGCATTGTG
The DNA here is from genome assembly GCF_024713975.1 of Paralichthys olivaceus. NCBI lineage: Eukaryota > Metazoa > Chordata > Actinopteri > Pleuronectiformes > Paralichthyidae > Paralichthys > Paralichthys olivaceus. The sequence continues at coordinate 14,492,911 of NC_091100.1, read as the reverse complement.
CAAAGTGCATTGTCTTCCTCTTGAGCGACTGTTTGTTGAGCCTGATGCTGCTGCCTATTGAATGAGGGCCCTTCAGTGAGTCGTTGGTGGCCAACCCTCAGCAGGTGGTCAAGCCTTCACTTCTTGTCGTCTGTTGCATGTGAATGTTGTTGTTTAAATGTCTGCTTAACCCATTAGAACATTTTCTAAAAGCAAAATGAGAATTTAAAATGGCTTGAATAGATGTTTGGTTTAATAACAACTAGAATACAATACGAAACTCAGTGACGCAGAAGATGTTTTTGTTTTTGTGTTAAGATATTTTTGGTCTTCTTTAGAAATTATTCTTCTCAATGTGTCAATAGAAGGAGTGACTGTTTTCACTGCTGCAGATTATCCTCCATTCATCCAGTGCAGCTCAGTGCCGCATGTTAATCTAGTTATTCTAGTCCTGGTGTACTGACTGTACCCTGTCAAAGACACTTGGCTGAATGTCAGTTTTGTTTGAGGAAACTAAATCAAATAAGTGTAGAAAGAAACAATGTAAAATTATATGACAATAATGTTCCAAAGTGCATGTTGTTGTCTCTGTAACCCGCTTGCTCCCTCTGCAATTTCGTGTGTAATAATGACAAGGTTGAGTCTAATCTAATCTAATGTAATAAATGATAAATAATAATTGTAGTGGAAAACAAAAGTCTTCTAGGAATGTTTTGGGTGTGGGGCATTCAGGAGAGAATATCAGCTCAGCAGGAGAAGAGTTAATCTCATTATGTAACGTCCAGTCACAGACCAGGAGTATTCAAAACACCAGAGAGTCTGACGTCACATGTTGCTGCTGGGATCCCACAATACAAATAAAACTTGCCTTTTGTTTTATTGGACTAACAAATTAATCTTAGAAGGTAAAAAGTGCACACAACAATTCTGTTGTCAACAGGCTGATATCATCAACTGACTTGTCACGATCAAACGGTTAAAACAGCACGTATTAACAGCATGTATTATTTATTTATCCTTTACTTAACTATTGTGGGTGTTTTATCACTTTACAGATGATTTTACAATCTAAAATATAGTAAGGTCTATTTTAAAAAGACAAAAATCCAATATAATATAAAGTTCTAGGATTTCTTCTATGTTTATCAGTAATGTGAAAACACCAATAATATTCCTCCTCCTGCATCATTTTCAACATGGAACTAAATATGGGTCAAAATCAACAGAATCATACATTTAGATATTGAAACCTCAAGCAAAACTAATATTTCTCCCATTTCTTTTTCTTTTCATTCCATCAATACCTGCATGGGTAATCTATATCTACCTTACTGTGACAGCACACTTCTTTTTTATCTTTCTCTCTCCTTCCAGTTATACCCTGGTTTTCCCAGTTAATCGCATTACCCTCAGAGAGACACTGAACCGTAACAGAAAGTGAACAAGGAGAGACGGAGGAGAAGAAGAGGAAATGATGGGAGGGTACACCTGAAGCAAATATAGATGAAAAGAGAGCGACACAGGACAGTGATGACACAGAAGCGAGCAGAAGAGCAAGGCAGACATGCAAGCAGTGAGGCTGGGTCCACTGTGTGCAACAGCACACATTCACACAGTCAAAGGACAATGCACTGAACCTGCCCCCCCTCTCATGATTAAATAGTCAGCCCCCTCCCCAACATATAGACTGTGTCTGTCTGTCAAATAATGTGCCATGACCCCCCCCCCCTCTCAGCAGGCAGGCTGCAGTCTGGTTCCTTACCCCGTTTACTAGTGAGGGGAGTCCATGGTCAGCAGCAGTCCCTACTTCTCCCCCAGCCACGGACCCTCAGCAGGGCCAAGTCTGTGTCTCCCTTGTACACACACACACTCACACACACACTCACATTCACACACACACACACAGGTGTTCCCAAGAGGAAGAGGAAGCGTCCGGATAGTCCAAAGGGTGAGTCCTTGTTGGTGAAATAGTCCAGCGAGAGGAAGAGAGGAGTTTAATGTATCATCCACTTTAAAACACTGCCTGGCTTCACCTGCAATGCCTCTCTCCCTCTCTCTCTCTCTCTCTCTCTTTCTGTTTCACACACACACACATACATGCATACACGTGCACAAACACACAAACACACACACACCAGCACAGACTCTGCACCCTCACACTCTGTGCCTCTCTGCTCTGCTTCGCCGGCTGCCTCTGGTTCACACACTGAGAGGGGAGAGCTCAGATCAGGCAACAGTTGTTGAATTCATGGCACCGCCTCCCCCCTCCCTCTCCCTTGCCTCCCCTTGCTCACCCTTTGCCGGCGGTTGCCTGGCAACTGGCTTCTGTGGGCGGGGCTCGCTAAGAGTCCTCACATTGCTGCACAGGCTTCACCGCCCACTCAGGCTATATTTGCATATGGAGCCCCGCCTGCCTGTGTCTGCTGGTGATGAGTGGACGAGGGCCAGAGGCTGTGTGGGCTATGGAGAGAGAGAGAGAGAGAGAGAGGAGAGGAGAGGGGAGGAGGGAGGTGATTGTTGCCTCTCAAACTGAAACTGTTTGTCTTCAGTGATGCAGCAGATTCCACAAGACGGGTCAAAAAGAAGAAGAAAACAGTGGTTAGTCACAATAAAGAAGAAGAGAGAGAAAAGAGAGGAAGGAGTGATAAGGAGAGCAGAAATCTGCATGAGGTGTTTTTCTTTGCTAAAACTGTCAATAGTTAAAAAGCAAAGCACTTGAATCTGCCCTGGCACCTTTGAGAAAAGGAAAAAACAGTTTTTAATGACAGTGCTGTTTTCTGACATTTTGTGGATCTATTTAGAAACTAATAAATAAATGTACCAATAACGAATCTAACTTTAGCCGCAGCCTTTTTACCTCCACCAAGGAGGTTACGTTTTCGCCCCTCTCTGTTTGTTTGGCTATTTGGAAAGATTACCCAGAAGCTCCCACACGGATTTCCACGAAACTGGGTGGAGATGGGCCAAGGGCCAGGAAACAAACCCATTAAAGTTTGTCACGGTTCCACACAGGGCACATTCAATTTTTTTTCCACTTTCGTTAACACTGAGAGTTTTTTTTTCCATTTTCACAGATTATTAATAATACAGATTTAATAATTCATAGATCTTAAAAGGATAGTTTGAATTCACTCATTATCTCCTGACCAGTGACCACTATACCACTGGTGCCTCAAAACACTTGCAGTCTCAGGGTTCAACAGTGTTCCAGCCAAATCCAATACAATTGAAGTAACTGGTGATCATTTTTTCAACCTAATAAAAGAACAGATAAAAAACATGCCTCCATACTGCATCCAAGTGTCTGGAAGCCCCGACATTCATATTCGACTTGAAACAGCATTTACAACATGTTTTGAGCCTAAATGTCATCTGTTATCCTTCTCGGAGCTGCATTCATGTTCTCTGAAGTTTCATTTCATTCAGCTATTCTAAATCTTACATGGAATATTCCTTACACATGGTTAAGAACTGCCAAATAAATGCAGTTTCACATGTGTCACAGCCCTTATTTCTACAGATATACTGTTTTTCTGCATCATTTGCCTCACATGCTGCTAGTATCAGAGAGCCACGGATGCTCGAGTCCCTGTGCTTGTTGCAAGGAGTCTCATGAAGTGATGAGAAAGAGAGAGGGGGTGAGAATGATGAAGAGGAGGAGAGAGATTTGATCCAAGCTAAGGGAGCCAAATAAAACCTAATTATGTGGAAAGGAATGCACCCTTCATATAATCTCCACTCTCTCTCTCTCCCTCTTGCTTTTCTTTCTCCTTCACTTCTCAGAGACGCTGGCAGTGGCTCAACCAATGGCCTGTGGCTGTTTGTTTATGTGCAGTTTGTTAGAGGGCTGGCCCCTTTCCCCCTTTTCATAGAAGACATTTACAATTCTATTCATGTCTACCTGCCTCATTCAAGAAGGCAACACATAGCTGCGGACCAAGGCCCTGTCACAGAGCGTTAACACGGTTATGGTAATGTTATTCTGAAAGGGGATGACTTTGTTTATACTACTTTGCATGATGGGTAAATAGGTAGGGGCAAGGTGGAGATGATAGCTGAAAAATCTGCATCATACTCCTCACAGAGGGTTGGACACAGGACTGAGATCAACACACCTTCACATACATCATCAAGTGCATCCACACTGTGTTAAATAAAACCCAAACCTAACAAATTGTATATATTGCAGAGTTTGGCCGAAGCAGCTCTGTGGGGATTCTCCACCAGCTGCTGGGGTTCGCAATGCAGCAAGACGAATGATCGAGAGGAAGAGGGTGGGGGGAGAGATGGGCAGAGCTAGAGAGGGAAAGCGAAGAGAGCAGGAGAAGCTTACGAGAAATAAACGAGGGCAGGGTCGCTCTTCAGTGGGTTGGTAGAGATGCTTGTTTGGCCTGAGCACAGTGGATGCTCAGAACAACTGTGCTGCTGCCAGAAATCTGCACATATGAGACACATGCACAGATTCACTTGTTCTCTAAACATGCTTTTATGTACTTCTTCTATGTCACATATTAACTTTGATTGTGTCTGTGTAGCAAATTGAATTTCAGATTAGGGGCAGCAGTTCTTCTTTGTGTTCTAAACTTGCCTGTTCTATTGGCCTGTGGTGATGCCGGTTGAAGCTTTCTCTTTGAAAAAGTCAAAGTGACCTCAAGTAATTGAGCTTCACCAAGTAAAAAGTGGCTGCTGGACTTCGGCTACATCCCCACAAATACATTTTTGTTTTAAAATAGCGTTTTAAAACTGAAATGGTCTCTACGTTCAATCGAGTGTTTTAGCTCTGCATCAGTAATAATCCCATCCATACTAATGCATCTGAAACGTATATCGCACACTTCTCGTACTCTGGCCACGTACATGCTGGTGTAAACAGAAAGCAGATTTGGTTGCTTGGTTGCAGAAAACAACTGACGAGAGATAGAACTGACAGTAACATGTTTCCAACATTTTACATTCACTCCTGGGGTCGAGTCAGGACAGATAAAAAACAATCAGGAAGTGAATGTGTGTGATAGTTTCAGATTGAAAATCAACGTCTCAGATTTTGCCTGTCCAGACGCAGCAGTGCAGTTTTCAAACTAAAACTGGGACAGCAGCGTTTTCAAACTAAAACTGGGACAGCAGCGTTTCCAAACTTCTCCGTTTACGGTGCCCGATAGCTCCAGAGTAGTGTGGACGGTGGATGGAGCCAATGTTTCCTTCAACCAGCCCAGAGTATTCAATACATGTTCATAGTTGATTCTCCAGCTTAGAGAATTCCTGCACTTGATAATTTCCATAACTCCAGTCTGAATCATGGCACAGACCTGATGAGGCTACGGGGCAGATGTATAACTTCTGGTATAATTGATAACTACAGATACATTTAAAATGTTACGCCTTAGATCCCATAATTATCCTCTTTTATTATACAGGACTAAGTTTGGAGGAGCACTGCACAGTTGAAGTTGACATCTGTTACAGTAACAGAGCCAATAAGATCTGACAACATGCGGACATGGACTGCACAACGTGACAGCGTAGGCAGCAGAGGCAGCGAGAAGAAGGGGTCAGAGGCAGAGTGAGTGAACAATCAGGGAGAGTGAGACTGACTGAATCAACCTGAAATCTGCAGAATCATTTCCACTGCTATATATCTCGAGGCCTGAGACCATTAATATCTAAGTCTAACAACGTCAGACTGAGAAAATGTAGGAGATCATTTTGATATGAGGAAAGGACAGGACATGAAGTAAAGAGGGACGTTCAGCACGCACAGGAAGAGAATTACAAAGGCGAGATATTCATTTAAAGATATAATGTGCAACAATTCATAATTTAAAGGTCTAAAAACCACTAGACCTATGTTACATGTTTTGTTGACTTGTGTTCATGCATTTTCCAAAATGTTTCCAACAATGTTAAAACCTGGAGAAATCCCCAAGAGTTGGCCAGTTAGCCAGTCTGACGTTTTTTCCTTCTATTGTTTCTATTGGTCACCCGTAATGGATCATGGTTTTTTATTACCTCAACCATTGACTCGACATGACTTGCGCCCGAGTTGCATCACGTAGTTCAGGCAGTGGTAAAGACGACAACTCGCATGATCCCACGCTGTTTCAAGACATCATCAAATTAAGTCTTTTGTTTTGACTGACACATTTCAGGTTAGTTGAACAACAATACACTTTATCAGGAGGCAATCCACATTTCCCGATTGTATATCTTGCCTTTTATACACAAACATAATAGTAACAATACCACACAATAACGCACACATTTACACTCATACCAACAGAAGGTGTGTGAAGCAGAAACAATTGTTCACGCTCCATCAAGGTATGACTTCCTGTAATAAAAACATGAGGGCTAACTGCCAAACAAAGAGCACCAGCACTAGCTTTGTATGAACTTCCTCATTTGAATTCTTGCCCTTGATCCATTTAAACCATTCAGAGCAGACAGCCCAACACAGAAAGAACGAGTAGCACTGCAAACGTCTGGGTAATATTCTCTCCTGCTATTTTAGACCATGTCACAACAACATATATCGTCTCTAAATGAAGGAAAAATCTTCTTTACAGCAACGTTTGTTCAGGCTTTCACATCAGGACTCCTGCAGCTCAGACATGTACAGGATGAGCCATTTCCAACACCATGAAGAATCTATATATTGGTGACAATGTGGCTGCAATGCAATATGTGTAAAAAGAGGCCAGTAGGTTAGTGATACCTTCAGGGAAAACTCGCACAGAGTCGTGGAGGTATTGATTACTGTTTACATGGGTAGAGTGCATCTGTGTATGGAGGGACACGATGTGCTCTGACATGGTTATCAATGACAAGCAAGCGTCAAGTAAGAAGAGAAGATACAGAGGATGCACCTTAGCGTACGTAATATGTAGTTACAGCAACATTATATTAAGTAGCATAAAAACCAAGACAAAGTAAAAGGTTAAAGTTGGTCACATTCACTATCACGTAAGGTTAGCACTGCCTTTCAACTACCCAAACTTGACAGGACCCATCGGACCAGATATGTCGGCTCGGGTTCAGACAAAATGTTTTGAATAAAATTCTTGTTCAGGTACTGCTTAGTACGCAGTAGAAAATTATACACGTAAAACCACGGGACACATTTAACATGTAAACACCTGCAAGTGACACCTAAAGATGGCTGACTATTTTTGTGATTAATTATTCGCATCTTCAACATGACCGTGTGTTTAAAACATGTTATCTAGGTGCTTAGTTTGCATTAGAAATTAAAACATTTGCATTCGCAGTATAGACCAAATATTCTGTATGTGTGTTCTATGCGTTTACACAAATGTAAATATACACTGATATTTGTCTGTCTTTTTCGTAATCGTAATATATATCTATTGAATTCAGATGAAAAATGCAATAAATGAGTATTTTACACAAGATTTTCCGTTATTAAGTGTGCGTAAAGTGCTCTTATATTCTGTTCTTATATAAGAACAAATCCCAGAAGAGAAAACATTGGTGAATGTCAGAATCTTTGTAAAAACTGTGTAGGTGGGTTTCAAGAAAAAAATTGTTCTCGGTGAATGAGGCTCATTGTTTAGTTTTATTTCATACAGGTTAATGGGCACAGATAATAAATGCATGATTGTGTTTAGGTCTCCATTATCTGCAAACTGACATGACTCACTAAACAAGCCTCACAATTAGAGTTTCATCCATATCGGCATATTTCCTCATGACAAAATGGGTGCACGAGAAGGCTGTTGGATATTTAAAATTACAAAAATGATTTAAAAATACAAAACATTGGCCACAGCAAAAAGTGAGAATGTGCTCTGTCAGTATGCTGAGCAGGTCTGACTAACACCTGACTGACAACAGATCAAAGCTCGATGATCGATACGAGACCAAAGCATCGATCTTTCAAATCACTACCAGACCTCTGAGACAGCAGGTGACAGATGAATCAATGAGGAGGTGAGGAAGAGGCAAATAAAGTCTGATTTAAACCAGCGAGAGAGCCGAGAGAAAGGGATGAACTAAATTCAAAAAGTTCTACAGAGCTTTAGTCGGACGTTGGAGATTAAACTGAGGTTTTCACTTCCTCTGTTGAAAGGTATGGACGGCTCTCTGTGTGAGCTGAACTCAAACCATGCCGCTAACACGGCTGCTAATTATCCTCACAGACAGGAGAGAAAACACTGAACCATGAAAGGAAGTTATTGACCAGAGCATTGGAATGTGAATGCACTCTGCAAAGAGATAAACAAAGAGCACACAAACAATGGATATGAAGTTATTTAGATTAACTAGGGAGGGCAGGTTTTATTATCACAGCCTGAAATCACCAATAAGACAGTTTAAATATTTTTTAAGACACCTTGTTATAGTGACCAAAAAATAGAGTTTTATATTATATACATTCTATATTTTTTAATAGTCCATTATGGCATCAGTACTGATGCAATTTGAATTCAAAACCACAGATTCTATGGTCTTTTATTATTGTATTTACTTTTAGGCAGAGCATGTGCTACTAAGTCAATGATGCCAAGTCATTCTTCTGTGTAAACATGTTTATGGGTTAGCCATAAAAAACAAACAAACAAACAAAAAAAACCAAGTGGCCAAATGTGGCATTACTATGTTCATGATGCGCCACAACACTTCTTTTTATGCAGTAAATAAATTAGGGGTTGTTTTTTACAACTTTTTCTCTTTTGTATATATGAGCATGTGAGTATTTTGTATTGTAGTAGTATTCAATTTCCTCAAAGAGAAATCAGCGCTGCACTGTTGTGGTGACATGTGGCTGTTAACACAGGAAGTTGGTCTCTGTAACACTTTGACGAAAACGGCTCATTTCTTGATTCACAGTTCTTGTTAACATGGGAGGTTATGAGCCAGCTGTGGTTATTGTGCATCTTTGTGTGTTGTGCGTCTGTGTGTGTTGTGACACAATTCTGCTGAATCACCTGTTGAAACAGTTTGTGCAACAAGAAACATCCTCTTTAGTAACTTACCCTCAACCTTAATACATTTCTTTCTCTGTGCTATGATCTCCTCAACTGGAGTCACTGAACTCAGAACCAGAACAATGTGAAATCATTGTTCAGTAAAATAGCACTTTGAAAACTTTTGAAAAACAAAGAAACAAACAATGGATATCAACTTTTCATTATTCCGGTTTTACACATTAAAACAAAAGCCTTTTGGTTGAGTTCACAGTGATATTTATGCAATAATATTTATACAATAACATTCTGTAAGTGACTAACTGTCCTCTCATAGCCCTACTTTTAAAGTTTGAAGACTGTGCTACTGCAGAACTGATAATTAATACTTTATAATTTAAGTAGAAAAAAATTTGCTCATTTACATTATGTTGTTGTAAATCATGTTTTTAAATTCAAAACAATGCAATGAAAGGTTGTAGCCCCTATGGTGATTTGTGTGAGTGTGTGTGAGTATAACCATGTTGTCTATGAAATAGGGAGAAAGAAAGAGAGATAGATAAAAAGAGGGGGGAGAAGGAGGAGGCAGTGAACCAGAACTGAGCTCCTGTGACAGCTTTTATATGCAGGCCACACATCACAGGACAATCAGCGACCTAATTAAACAAACAGAAAGAAAATGAGGGGCAAAAAGAAGGAAAGAAAGAAAGAGAGGAAGAAAGGGGAACATAAAAAAAAGAGGGATGAATTGATTGAATGTGAGAAAAACAAAGGAGAAAATGGGGAGGGGGTCAGAGAAACAGAAAACTGCAACGAGAGAGGGACGGAAAGGAGAGAAGATAGTGAGCCTGTGGAGAAAAATCAATGATTAAATCAGGCAACGCCCAAATAAAACATGGGCTGCAGACGAGACAGAGAGTAAGAAAAAAGAAAAGAGGGATGGTAACAGTGGCAGTGAGGAGGGGTCCAGTGTTTTTACTCACTGGCCTCCAGCAATGAAAGAAATGCTGGCACAGATTTGGGGGCAGAGAGAGAGAGAGAGAGGGAGGTTGGGGGCAACAGTGCTGTTACAGAAAATCCAGATTATCCGCTTTGAAAAGAAGAAGATAGTGTCTGGAAACTAATTATGGATAACAAGACAGACAGATGGACAGAAGAGCTTTACCCAGACTCTCAGCGCTGGTCTGGAGAGATAAGGGAGGGAGGGTCAGACAGTAAGAGAGGAAGAGTGGACTCATTTATTTAATAAGACTCAGGGCACAGAGATGGCACATGTGAAGGTTTTGCCCACTACCACACAGTCCCAGTAGCAGTTCAGTTTCTTTTCTGAAGATTTAACAACACTAGCACTTTTAACAATGCAAACGGAAAGGGAAAAAACAGACTCTGCAGATGAGTGAATGACAGAAAGATTCCTGTTGGTCACACTGAAGCAGCTGTTTGACACTGTCCTGTAAGTCATCGGACTCAGTAAAGTGCACGCTGAGCACATACCACAGAGTCGTTTCTATGTGGACTTCGTTGTGAGTAGATCTCAGTTGGGATCACTTTCAAAATTTATTCGAAACCAAGACCTCCCTGCCCTTCCGTTAGCCATCATTGAAAGTAAAGCAGGAAGAAGCTGAGCTAATATATGCTCAATATTGCTAAATACAATCGCTGAAAAACTTAGTATTCATGTTTTGGTTTGAAGCAATGAGATCGATCCGTTTATCCACTGATGTATATAAAGTATATTTGGTATTTTGTAAAGACATATTTGAAGAAATACTTTAAATCTGCAGGTGAATGTTTACGTTTGCAATAATATCTAATCTACTTGCACAGGCACATTTCCTGTTTAATGCTGAACCATGTGACTCTCACTCTTCTTCACTGACTGGAGAAAGAACACTTTGGGTACAAGTTCAAGTGACGTCAGTTCTGCACTTTGTTCTGTTTTACAGGGGAAGAGGATAGAGGCACCAAGACTGAAGAAGAAGTTAAGTGTCATAAAGGGGTGTCATCATAAAAAGTGGGGATAGAGGACAAAATGGACAGTTACAGACAGGTTCCAATCCTGCAAGATTCAAAATACAGTTTCTGAGAGTTTAAGAGAAAAAATTGCAACCTGAACTAAAGGTGAGTATAGCACAGTATTAAGCCAGTAAAGGCCAAACTCACATCGAGGCACCTGCGCTGCCAAGGCAGAAAAAAACAACACCCATCCATCACGGCAAAGAACAGATTCAATTCTCAGTAATGGTGCTTTTCAGACTGCTTCTATCAAACAGTGTTCACAGGTGGACAGCTGGTGAAGGACTGACTATAACACTGTTCCACTTAATGTGTAGATAGGCTAGTTATTTTTTTGGGTGTCTAAAATCCCAAATTTACACAAGACAATACTTTATCCATCTATTATAAGGTTTAAAATATTTAAGAAAGTGTAGCACAATGATTTCAATCATTGAGCAATTCAATCTGAATATGCAACTGAATTGCTTCCTTGACAGAAACAAGTGCAGGTATACAGGTTTAAGCTCATCCTCCATGTGTTTGTACGTGTGTGTCATGCTTCGCGCTCTGCACACAGATGCTGCTGGCAGGAGGCGACCTCTGTGCTCTAACAGATGGTCTGGACCTGTGGTGTCACACCCAAAAAACTCACATGCACACGCACACGCGAATAAAAAGAGAAACTCAACGGCTGCTCAAAGACAGAATAAGGTCATGTAAACTTCCCCCTCCCGTCAACACCCTCTCTGACTCCAGCCTTGCTCCTCAAGTTTGTGTCAGTTTTATTTTTCCCAATGATAATTCATCTCACGACGCCTAGAGCTCGGAACGTAGCGTGATGAATTATTCTCACATGAATGTTGCTATAAAAAGACTTTTAAGAACCCTCAGTGGAGTCGGACTTGTGAAATTGTGCGACTGTTTAGCATAACATAGAAGAAGAAGCTCTGGGACAGACAAACAATACATCACCGCGGTGGGATCGGCTGAGGTAATCAAATGCAAAACAGCATCATTAGCTTACTCGAATGTATTTCTGTATTTACTGACGCTCTCCAAACTACATGATGAGGTGGAAGCCAGGACAAAGCAGAAATAGGATGATGAACGATACAGAAGGTGTTTAAGTAACATGTTAATGCACATGTACAGTTCATACATGCATAGACATTAAACTGGGGAACAGGACAGCACAACTGGAATGAGTGAGAGCCAGTTGAGCATAGGATTTACAGCCATTGCAAGTCATTGAGATGTTGTATGTACATGTGGGAACATGAGAGAGGTAGAGATGGAGAGATGGGGGGGTCTCGGAGTGAACGAGTGATGTTTCTGTTCATTAGCAGTCCTCCCTTACAGTGGGAGAGTTGCAGGATAATCATGTCGGCTTGGTGACGGTGTGTCCTTGACTGTCATTGGTGGGACTCTGCTGGGCCTTGTCTCTATTCCAGACTCTGTGCATGTGTGTGTTTGTGTGTGTGTGTCTTTCAAAACTTTCATTAACCAACTGAGCCTCACACACACATTGCTGACAAAAGAGTGAGGCAGTTTAATGCTTGTGTTCCTCTAAATCGACAAAATATAATTCCCTGCCTGTCCAATTAGCCTATTGTACAAGCATTTCCACTCTGCTGCAAATCTGATGTATAGCTGAGACAATAGTAACAAAGTGAAGTATTCCGCACGTAATATTCTGTAATGATGGAATTTACCTTTTTTTTTGCAGCAGACAATGTGAAACACCGAGAGACATCTGGACAAAAATTGAGGAATGAGAGAAGGCAAATTGAAAATGGATTGTGTTTGTATAGAGCATATTCAGAGTCAACTTTATAGCACAACCCATTCACACACTTCTACACACAGTTCTTTACTATTACACACCATTCATACATTGTCGGTACAGCCGTCAGGGGAAATTAGGGTTTAGTATCTTGCTCAAGGACACTTCAGAATAGAGTCGCCAGGGATCACACCACCGACCTTCTGGTTAATGGACGAGCCTCTTTACCTCCCGAGCCACAGCCGCCTGAAACAATATAACAATGGTCCTTGGCAGATTCAGCGTAAACCAAGAATCTTCTGCCGCATTTCCTTATCAATACAATCTGTCGATCTCTGCTTCGAACACAGACTGATTTTGCAACTCTACAATACTGGTCAACTAGCTGATTTCCTCAGGGGTAACATATGCCGACTTCTGCAGCACTGTTACTGTTTTTTTCATGTGATCCCAGGATTGTTTTTGTGTAAAGTACAGTTTAAAACCTGGAACTGTTTAACGTCAGTTGCAAAAGAAAATGATTGATTATACTGCACATGGAAACCTTAGACAATAGTGCTCATCACTCTTCATGACAACCTATTACAAGAACCCCAAACATAAAATCTTTATAGGTAAACTAGAAGAGCACTCAAAGGTCCAACAGTCCCCTTATGAAACCACATTCAAATTCAGCCACTTGGTAGAAGTATAAGATTAATAAACCAGTTAGTTACCCAGTTAGTTTTAACATGTAGAAGATCAAATAGTAGTTTTCAGATTTAATATCCACCAAAGCCCAACAGTCCCCTAATGAATTAACATTTAATTCACTCGATCCAGATTCTTATTTGGATCTGCACCAAATTGCACGAACTCATAAATATCAGTCTCCGATACATGGCAGATTTTTTTTTCATCAAGATCCATGAATTATTCTCTGGGAAATCAAGGAAACTATTGCAATGGCAAAGCAAAGGGAGAAAAGACTCCTAGATCTGCCCCCTGATCCAGATCGGCACCAAAACTTAATGGTGATCCTCCACCCCTCCACAGCATTTCATGGAAATCTATGATTAAAATATAATAACTGTGTTAATGAGAAGCCTGTAATTGGGCTACAGTTAATATGATTTACTACTTTTCGAGACCAGTGTGCACCATGTTTAGTTTTCTCAGCAAAGCAGCCACAGCAGAGACCACACACGCTGGTTTCTGGCTCGGCCTCAACGCATCCTTCATTCCCAGAGTCCATCTGTTCAGATTTTGAAGTGTGGCCTGATGAGCGTCACATTGACTAATGGACCCTGTCACTCACCATCGCAGGCAAATTAGATAAAGCTGCTGCTGAGATTATCTCCCTCTGTTGTTCTTTTTATTTGCTTTCCCTGCACTTCTTATCGTGTCTTTGTTTTCTCTCGGTTTTTCTGTTACGTTTCCTTTCATCTCTCCTCGGACTTTATCTCTCTGTCTGCATTCCATCTGCTGCTCTTATCGCTTTCCAAAGTCTCATTCCCTCACATCCATTCACACTCAATCCATCACATGCCATATATCATTCACTTTAACATCATATTTCCTTTTCTGTAACTGCCTATTTTTCCTTCCCCATTTCTGTTTCCCTTGTGTGATCCTTTGACTTTCTGCTGTCGTCACCACTGTATCATTTTCTGCTCCCTCTCTCAGAGACAGGTAGACAAAGCTCACAGTCAGTACTCACATTTGCAAACCCTTTCCAACCTTTTATACCATCAATATAACAATCTAATGTAATCAATGCAAATTTAGTACATCTGTGTTGTATACGCTTTGCATATCACATAGCATCGCAATATAACAAGATCCTTCTCCTATTTCATGCATCACTTTGCTGTAAATGTTGTACAGTCAGTGTCTTGTTGTGTTCTACTCTCATCTTTGTGATAAAATAACTACTGTACGATCTTGATCATGATCCAAATAATGCATTGATAAATAATAATATTTTCTGTTTCTCTTGACCTGATACCAATTACAAAATTCAAGTTACTGGTGTCATTGCATACCAAAATTTCCTGGCGTAGAGTTTTACCATTTCAATCTTTACCATGATGACCGTGGTGATTTGGTTGGTACTATAAAACCATGAGCGGCTAGTGTTCTGGCCATAGATACAAACTGAGAATCCTCTGTCGCTAATTTGTATTTATTAAACATACGCAGATATTTTGTCCTAACGTTTAGGTCCAAGTGGACTAAACTAAATGATTTAATACCTCGTGTTCTCGGCTGCGGTTCCGCTTTTTTTGTGTTATTACTTCATATGCCATCAAGTCCTAACATTTCCTTTAACATTGCATGTTTTAGATTGGTGTGACATTCTTGCCTTTGGAAAGTTCACAAAGGACGTAACACTGAGTTTACTACTGTATGATATATGATTGAAATGTTCTTGAGTGAAATGTCACCATAACATTACCCACAGCAGCTAGAAAGGTCTGTGTCATTAGCAAATGTCACAGAAAAGCCACACGCTGTCAACACTCTCCTTCCATCACAAGAAACATGGGGAATCTAAAGGACACCTTATCGTAATGTCCCATCAAGTCCTGTCTTATTCATGTTTCCATGGCTGTCAGCTGGACTATCAGTCAACTGTGTGGCCAGACAGTTCACCGTGTTGGTTTCAGACTGTCCAAACGTCATGTGGCATCACGTGTCTGTGAGCAGATGCATTGTGCCCAAAACATGCCTCTATGAATAATCCAATACTGTTTTAAACAACATCATCATTATTAAAAGAAACAACCAAGCAAAGTAAATAAACCAGAAAAGATGTTTGTCATATGTCTTCCAAAATGTATATGACTGTGAAACAGCGAGGAACCTTTCATAACTCATTTCTGATCTGAATCTGGATTAGTTTTGGAACCATCACTCTTTGTTA
Organism: Paralichthys olivaceus; assembly: GCF_024713975.1. Classification (NCBI taxonomy): domain Eukaryota; kingdom Metazoa; phylum Chordata; class Actinopteri; order Pleuronectiformes; family Paralichthyidae; genus Paralichthys; species Paralichthys olivaceus. The sequence continues at coordinate 14,477,322 of NC_091100.1, read as the reverse complement.
AGGATTGGGAATGACAGAGTGGTGGTTAAAACTCAGCAGAGCACACACCTCTGCCAAGACCCAGCAGTCCACTTTAATTCAATCAAGCTGCACCAAATAACACACTCACACATAGTTTTTGTCTAATCCTGCTGACAAACCAACAAACCAACAGAGAGAGCAAAAACATAACCTCCTTAGTGGAGGTAACTAGGATGGCAAACAGTGGAGCTAAGGCCCATCAATCCCCTCAGGAAACCATATTTCATTTGTTAGATCTATTTGGATCTCACACTCTCTAAATATCAGTCCTCTAAACATGTCTGATTTTTTTTACCCATCAAGATCCCTGAGTTATTGCCTTGTATTATTGCATGCATCCTGCAATGTTACCTAATCCTCGACCTGTATCAGCCCATTTGACGGATTAATGCCAGATGTTAATGGGTTCTTTATTTGTCTCCTGCTTTGACTGAGTTTTGTGGAAAACTGTTCAGTAGTTTTTGCATAATCCTGCTGACAAACAGCTAAACAAACACAAACAAACAAACAGACGGGGTGAAAACATAACCTCCTTGTTGGAATTAATGAAACGACACCGTCTGTTGGTGGGAAACAGTTTGTGAATAACGATCTCTGATGTCAAAGTCACTCACTCACTCCTTGTCAGCAGGTGCTCCTGTAGAATGTGAATTGACATGTACGCAGCATCAGTGACTATTAGTTATTCAGTCTTGGTAAAAGTCACTTCTGCATGAAATGAGCTCATGAGCCACACACTAATATTACCATTGCACTGCTGAGTATGAGGAACGACACATACTGAATGTATACTGCATGAAAACAATATAGAAACAAACTGACGGTGACCTTTCAACAAACTTCTGCAGCAAAAAGAGCCAGTTCATTAACAAACACACAGCTCGGAGGAAGGCTTGTTGATCGTTATCATGGGGAAGTGCTCGTGTTGCAGACAGTGACAGGGATGTTGGCGGTGCTTCGGCAGCTCAGTGGGCTGATTTTCCCATCGTACACAAACAATGGTAAACAGTAAACATACCCTTTGTATTCTCTCCCTCTCTCCCTTTTGCTTTGTGTTTCATTCTTTTTCCCTTTTCTCATCCCGCCTCTTGTTTTTTCTTTGTTTCAACTTTTGCAATTATTACACCCCTGATGTAAGTCTCAGTCCCCCCCCCCCCCCCAAATCTCAGCTCTTTAATTAGACGATGAGACGGCTGCAGAGGCTGGCGGAGCTCTCTCCTCCTCACTGTTCATGTGAAGTGCTAATGTGGATGGCGGGAGGAGGAGGGGAGCAGGAAAAGGATGATGGACGAGGGAAACGACGGAGAAATCAAAGAAAAAGAGAGTAAGACATATCAACGAGCAAGGGAGAGCGAATGAGGGGATAGAGGCGTTCATGCAAAACAGAAAGTGATGCAGCCATGCACCAGGGAGGGATGAATGATAGATAAAAGCAGGAGGTATGTTCTACTAACAGAGCATTAGGGATAAAAATAGAGAGGAACCAAAACACAGATGAGGGGACAAGATAAAGTCACTTCAAGTGCTAATGTCTGCAAACCTTCACTTCTGCAGCCGCAACACACACACACACACACACACACACACACACACACACACAGATTTCTGTCTGATGATGACCCATGCACTAAGAGCACAGGGATCAAACCAAACCAGCAATAGATGAAGGAAACACACGGGGAAAGAGTGGACGAGCGTTGGCGGGAGGAGAGCAGATTAGAGGCAGAGAGCTCAGATGATTCCTGTGACCTGCTGGAAACCCAGAGTAGGAAAAGAAATCTCCATGAGAGGACAAATGAGGTGTAAATTATTGATTCTTTTTCTGCAGTGGTGATGGCAGATCTGGGCCACCACTGAGTTTTAACATATTTTTCATAGGTTCAGGTTAAGATGACAACACAGGTTTGTATTTGGGCCGATACAGTTACCACTCAGCGTCCGTGAAGGGATAAAATGGAAAAAGAAACGTCTGAATTGTTTTTATTTTAATTTATGAAATACAATAAACTCAACATGTAAATATAATAAATCATTGAATTGTTAACTCATAGAACAATCAATAACCTTAATATTTTAGGGATACTATCAGGTACAGGATATATACACACAGGTTTGTGCAGATATCCTTATTAGGACTTTACATTGACTCCCATTCATTGTGAACAGCCTAACCAAAACCTAATCCCTAATCATGAGCTGCTCATGCCTAACTCTGACCCTGACCACAATTCACACCTTAACCCAAAACACAGGACCTCAGAAAGTAAGTTTTGCCTGATTGGGTACAAGGTCAGTGTTTATGCTGGAAGAAGTCCTGAAAAGGAAACAAACATGAGAACACAAGCACACACCTATCCTCCCAGATGCTTAGTGCACCAGTTTAATTTGTCTTTATGTGCCAAAATACATTTCAGCACCTGCCACGGCCGTGCTGACTCTGTCTCCTGCATACACTAATATTTGTGTGTGTGTGTGTGTGCGTCTGCCTCAGCAGCAAAAGAGAGCAAGCTAATAAATCCTCAACTGCAATCTCTCTTGAAATAATGAGACAATTCTCACCTTTTCTCACACACACACACAGAGAGAGCTACCCTGGGGAGCTCTGGGATTCCTCCCTCTCTTTGCTATGGCAACGCAACTTGACGGCGTTCCAACAACTGAACTCCGCAGTCTTGAAATAACTGAGCTTCTGTGGATCATAAATATAAATTTTCCTTCCTCCAACAAAAAGCAGAGAGAAACCTCTCTAATGTGAAAAGAAGATAAAAAGATGTTTATAAAAGACCTCCAATCGACCGCAGAGATGTTAATAAAGAGGCTGCTGTCAGTGAGAAGGTTAAACAGCAGTCATTAGTTTCACTTTATCTCTTTCCACCACAGGAAGAAAAAGCACCATCCTAAAGGAAAGCTGAGATAAGCTGGAGAGAAGAGAGGAAGTACCTGCTGAACACGCTCTGTATTTACATACATTGACTGGCTGCCGCTTCCAATGAGTCTAAATTCAGTGACTGCTTTCTCTTGCCAGAGTTTAGAGTCTTTTTCCTTTTTTTACACCCGAGGGAAACATTCAAGAAAACATAAAAAAACGGTGTGAAAAGTGTGAGATCAGCAGAATCCACTCGACCTTATACCACAGATCAATTATGCAAACAGACCAGGCAAAGTAGTTTTCATATGAGGAGCTGGAAGCAGAGCTGCCGTTATCTATGTGCTCTTCGCAAATTATTTACCAAGCTATCTCATTTTTTTTATTTTAGCCTTTTAGCCTTGTGAAAAGATGTAGAACATTAACCTCCAAAAAAAACATTAGTTACTATAAGTTAAGAAAGGGAGATATGGATCCTATATCACAGTATTTGTTATTTCATATTGTGTTAAGCTTTTTTTATCATATACATCATGTCATCTTAAACCCTGTTAAGTAACTATCATATTTACCACACAACCTTAATGTTATAACAATGTTATCTGTCATAATTCTTATATTATACAGTATACTTCTGTATCAGGCACCATCACTGCCTCATATTGTGTTTACTCATATTTTATTGAAGAACGTTGTTTTAAACATATTTTTCTTTCATCTATATCTTATTATATAGGTGCTTATTTTCTTATAATACATTAGGTGCTGAACAGAAGTAAGAAAAACCAGAAGACGAGAAATGTCTGCATACGAGTTGATGCTCCCACAAACTTCTACATTTTACCTCCCATCAATGAAATGTTTCTAGCATTGGCCACTTCTTGGGAGGTAAAATATAAAAGTTTGTGGGAGCATCAACTGGTTGTGGACTTCTGCTTATCCTCATATCACCCTGTGCCACTCAGGTCTGCTATCTGTTTGAAATACAAAGAAATAAAGTCTAATAAAAGACTCTAAATTTGAAACTTTTCAAAGATGCCTGAAAATAATTTCAGCAAAGACACATTTATCCTTGGTCTTAGTGTCCACATTGTACAATGACTTGCACATTTCCATCCTTTGGTTATTTGTTGCTTTCATTTCCAGTCAGTGCACAAATATCTCCTAGGTCAAAACACATGGACGGGATTAATTCTTATTCAAACACAAAAATAAACCCACACCTGCAACTGTAAATCACTCCTACCTGTCACTGTGTGGAGAAAATGATATGCAGTCAAAAGAAATCCTGGATTAAAGCTCTTCTTGGAATATTAGGTGGTATGACTGCTACCTCATTTAAACGCCGTGCTTTACAGGGGAGGTGCACAAATGAAACAGCAATTTCAAATCAGCATATCCTGTGTTACCAGAGAACGACTCAGTAGGCAACGACCGTATTGCATTTCACACAGTGTGAATATTTTAAGAGCACTTCTCCATTGGTATGATGAAATGTTATACTCTGCCAGAGGCAGAGAAAAGACTCACAGCTTCCAGACATAAACAAAAGAATATATATAATAATATTGAAATACAGAAAGTGTGAGTCACCTGTAATGTCACATCTTGGGACAATTCCTCTCATTGATAGTAGATCAATTATAATAGTGAACCCCACACATCAGGAGATTAAATCAAACAAAAGACACAGGACAAGGTCACAAGGTAATGAAACCTAATGTAACCTTAAACTGTGAAAGAGAATAAATATAAGCAATTAATTATGATTATGATTAAATGTTTTGTCATTTCAGTTCTTCAGGGCGAAGTCAAACATCTACAAGCACAAATCCAACAGCCTGTAGAGATGTGTCCTAGAACTTGTCATAAATGTTTCTAGTGATGACACAAGTGATCCTGGTGTACTGTTTATCTTCTGCTGCTACACACTACTCTCTAGTGGACAAAATACTGCATTACATGCTTTGTGTATTTTCAGTTTACTGCAGTATTGTTGCTACTGTTATCGTAATGATTACTCAAAGAGATCAAACTGCCCATAAGACACTGTTACTGGAGGGATACTGGGAGTGAACATTTACTCTACTCAGTTTAATTCTAAAACGTGTACAAACAATTCAAAAACGTACCTGATAATAACTCTTAGCTGTTTCATGAGACCCTGTGATGAACTGTGTTGAACTTTTCTTTTTAAAGTTCCCAACATAACCTGCAAAGAAAATGATGATCCTGATGATTCTGATGCAAGATACCACATACACAATGTATTGTTAATACATACACCTGTGTTTGTTGGGAGGGATGCACTGCCTGTTAGCTTAGTGTTGTGTAGTCATCTTTCAAGTTATCTAAGTATTTTCTATCATTGACTTGCATGATAACCTGTATTTATATTGAAAATGGAAAATTACAGTAAAGGAAAAAAGTGAAAAATTTCATGTCCACCAACAATTTTTAAGGAAGATGTCACATGTCACAATTAACTTATTATATTTGTTGCAGCATATTACATGCATAGATGTGCCACATGTTAAAGGTATGTGATACTGGCAGAGGATCAGAGTTCAAATCAACAACATATTTATATTCTGCAAAATCTTTCAAAAGTCCCAACAACCAGACTGTGTCATTTGAAGAAGTAGAGAATAATCTTCTCTGATACACAGTCTGCAGCAGGCTGCTGCTTTAGGTCATGAAACCATTCAGAGTGAATAAAAACAAGTTGTAAACTGGACTATTAAAGAATGAAACTCACTTTACAGCTCTGTGAAGCTGGAAGAAGCTGCAGCCTTCAGTTATAATTCGTTGGTTCATTACTATAAGCCGTCTTTTTCACATTAATTTCACATTGGCACTTAATACATGTTATTCTAAAGATATTTATAATAGCTGCTTAAAATGTCCTTGTGACTTGAATGATAAATAATGGAGTTATTAGATATCAACTTCATGGGGTTTCATGATGAGGAACATTAAGTCTAATGGACGACACATGCTGTGTGGACCACACAGCGTTAAATAAACATCTTGTTATTAATGCTCGGTACTCAGTAAAACTTCACAATGCAGAACCAATAGCCCAGTTTGTTCCTCTACTCTAACTGTTATTGCTCGGGCTGTGTCCCTCCCTTTGTCCTGTTTGGCCTTGGTCCACTGTGGTGGATAAACTGACCTGGTTTTTACACAGACTCTCAGTCTGGGCAGAATACAAAGAAAACATGACTGTGAATGAGCGAGGAAGTTGGGTTCAGATCCCACACACAGTCATCAATCTCAAATTGTGCAAATCAAACGCAGAAGTGACCCCATATTAAACTGTGGATAAAAGCAGCCACCCATGAGCTTCCAACGGTAAAGACTGATGCCAGAGCTGAAAATGTTCTGCTCGGTTACTTCAGTAAAACGTTGCTTAAATTGAAATGAGGCCAGTGCTTGAACTATTAATTCTATGTTTTGTGACTCAGTTCATTTTTAATGATTTGTTTCTGATATAATGCCGGTATCCATAGAAGCATTAAAAAACATCAAATATTTCCATTCTCACCTTTCAGTGTGAGCACGCCACAGCAGAAGTCTCTGAAGTTGATCCTCCCATGAGCGCTGGGGTGCAAACATTTAGCCAACCTCTTCACCTGTGGACACCCAACATATTTCTAATCATGCACAGTAAAATGATTTACTAATGAGATCATTTTTGCTCTCCCTCCCACTGATATCCAGCCTATAACTAAACCACTTCCACATGTACTGGTGTGTTTGTGTGTTTCAATGCAGGTCTGAGCCACGTGTTGCACCATTTGGTTTCCCAGACATAGAGGTGGCTGAGACGTCCAAACCAGATGACTCATCCACACTTTTAAAATTACACCAAGGATCTCAGTCACATCAAGTATTGATATTCACATTGTTTCATTAGCTGTGAATCAAATCCTGAAATGCATAGTTAAATATGTATTCCATGATTACAGAAGAAACCAGTTTACGATGTGATGATGTGTGTCATTATTACATCATCCGAAGGGCTGCTTGAGATACTGATACGTCTGTAACATAATACGATATTATCGGCTAATCTCACCAGGTTAAAGAGAATGGAAGTGGATTTGTAAACATTAGTCGGGATCAGCTCCAGAATATAATGGGTTCTTTACTGGATCGTACTCCACCCTGCCACATAATTAGCTTCAGAGTAACACTGCTGACAGAAATGACAACAATGGATGGGAAAACATGAAAACATAACCTCCTTGCTGGATATCATCCATGATCATTTACAATATTTAAATGGACTTTGACCATTTATATATCAACATAGATTGTCTGTTAGTGGATCTGTTTGTTGATGGACACACGGACAAAAAGGCATCCAGTCCTGAAACACAAAAGTCCATACAATAAAAATATATTCAGTTTGTATAACCTTCAACTTCAAACATCACATTTATCTAATAAAATTGTCTAAAGCATGATAAAGTACGTGCACTCACTGAGAAAGGCTGCAGCCGCTGAGCACTCTGCGCTGTGGATGAATAATGCATTCTTCTCTTTGCAAGCCAGCCACAACCATTTCAATTTTAACTTCACTAATTTTAGCACCGGTTTGTGACCGAGAAGGAAACAACCTCCGGGGTGTTAAAATTAAAAAGTTGACGATGCCTCAATTTCTAGAGGTAGATGTATGATGCTAAAAAAAGGGGTGTGAAAATAATGTGCTGTATAAAACCTAGGATTTATTTTTATGGTACACACTGATTACTCATTGCCGTAGCAACTGGGTCACATGTACAGCAGAGCTCACCGAGGAATTTTGAGATGTTTTAAAAAGGTCACTGGACGACTTTGAAAACTGTTGACTGTTCATATTGTTTTAAGGACCGATTGAAGGGGAGAGAAAAGAGGTCAGAGGAGAGAACTGAAGGATTATGGGAGTGTGAGCATGTGTGCATGTGACTGTACGGTTGGGAAAGTGTCACCCAGCGTGTGCATTAGTAGGTCAGGTTGGCACAAAGCAGCCAGTGGGATTTGCTCACAGAGCGCAATGACACGGGAGGACAACACATGCAGGGGAAACAGTTTGTGATCCACCAATTACAAAATACATACTCCTCTTCATACCATCTTATTTAGGTCATGTGATCATAATGACATTTATTTTTTTGTGTAAATCACTTTCAGTGCGTCGCACTCAGTATTATACTTGGAGCACAATAACAAAACTGCCATATTTAAATACTGGTTTGATGATGGCAGCCCAAAGTAAACATGTACTGCATTGTACTCTACAGGATCCAGTAACATGTGGGTCAGTGAGAACAAAATTACAGTTACTTTATCCAATGAAGCGATTTCCCAGGTCAGTGAAAAGCTTCCCCCATGAGCTAATCAGTGCCTCCACAATGTTCCCGCTGATGAGCACCACACCACCGGGGAGCCAATCAGAGGCAATGTTCAACCACCCTGACGAGCAGCGGGACACAAGAGGCCACAGGGACGTCCACCATGACACAAAACCCAACTAAAGATAAAACAATATCCCTTATTCATCTCACACAAAGCTTTGAGTCGAATGGTTTACAGAATATTCTACTTTTTGTTGACATGGGTTTTATATGATGAAACAATAATTATAAAAATTTATAATAAAAAGGTAAAGAGTATTTAACCTGTTAGGACCTGAGGTGCAATTTAAAAGCACTAAAACCTAAGTATTGTTTAAACAGAGGTTTTTCTTAAAAACTGCTCTAAAACTTGTTTTATTAATTTAGAAGCTTGCTCAAGGGCTCCTCAACAACAGTAGCAGAAAAAGGCAAATCTGTTCTTTTACTGACACCAATGTCTAGAACCTCTTATGAAGGTCCGATAGTATTTTAATTTTAACATGTAGTATAAACAAACATTTTTAAGAGAAATCTATTAAATGTGCTAAAGAACTGTGACCAGATATATACTGACATATATCTTAGTCCATATGGAGGAAAAACTACAGCATAAAATAAATGCAAATTATAAATCACTTCAATATTTTATCTTTTCCATTTCCTTCCTGTAATTTCTTGTTACTTATCAGTCAACGCTTACCTATACTGATACTGCAACTATGAGCAATCAGCATGGACACCATCAATCAATTTCTAGTCCTCAGTATGTTGCATTCATTCACTGAAACAATTTACACTTTTCACATTGCATTTTGCTCATCTGTTTATACTTCAGCTTCTCTTGTATCAGTGGTTTGCAAATGATTAACACATTTGTTCAGGGATGTAATGTCTCAGATGTCGAGCACAGCAAATAAACGCTGTTAATATTAATATTGCCACTTCTCAGAGTGAGCAGTATTTCCTGCACAGTTAAACTTGACTATTTCATGTCACATTTATTGTCCCAGGTCCCACAGGTAAAGGAGCATCAGCCTGTTTTACTGGACCTGTCAGTGTTCCCTCTGTTAAATTACTGTAAGAACAAAAACTTTGGCTTTAGCTCCAACAAGGAAGTCTTTAATTAGGGAACCTCCACTTCAACAGTATGGTCCAGCTCAGCTCTACTCAGTTAGCCTCTTAAGTGTCAATACATAACTAAAAGTGTAAGACTCAAGCATTTTTTGAAATCGAAAAGTGAAAGCCAAAGTGAAAGCCTGTGAGTATACCTTCTGTAATAGAAGACAATTTTGCAGTTGGCAGGAAAACAGTGTCTTTAAAGTCGGATCCTTTAAATCCTTCTAGACTTTAAAGTGCAATAGACACAATAGACACAGAACTTTACTATGATAACCAACAGGAATATAATAAAAGTTCAATATATGTATATAAATATAACGCTTATACATTGTGAAAGCACATTGAGGAGGTGTAAGACATGGCTAAATATAGTTTAAAACCACAACCTTCACTCAGGAGCAAATTGTCTGTCAACTATTTCACAGACAATTTGTCAGTTAAAGAGAATGAAGAATGTCTGTACAGGACCAGGTAAGCAGCAGATAAATGGATATTGTAGCGTATTAATACATACAGATTATAAACAGTTGAGGTGAATACTGATGATATATAAGATATATGATATATAAGATGAAGAATCATTTAAAAAGGAGCATGGCCAGACAAGGGCCTCAGGACAATAAGTCATAAACACCAAGGTTACAAGTTAAAAACAAAGTCCACACCCCCCACTCCAGTAAGCACATGCAGTACAGGACTTCATTCTATTTAAGCGGCTCCACGGTTTCCCAGACTATTACAAGTGTAGACTGTGAAGACTCAAAAGTTACAAAAGGCTGAAAAGTTTGCACCTAACTCGCCCAACTGGTGACACACCTCATCACAGAAGCTCATGAAGTCTCAGAGAAGGGGTGAGACTATCCTTGGTGTTATTCAGCAGCACCTTCATCGTGTCCATGTCCTCACCTGTTCTTCTTGTCCAAACTGAGATCCCAGCTGCACCAAGTGCTCAGGGCGAATGAACCCGTCCGCGTCCTCGTCACACACGTCGAACACCTCTCGGAGTTTCCTCACTAATGTCAGCAGATGCTCCCGGTTCCACTCTTCGTCCATGTCTTCATGGGTTTGAGGGCTTGTTTTGGTTGGAGCCCGCGTGCTGGCTGTGCGCGTGTCACACTGGAGCTCGCGGCTGCTGCTGCTGAGCGCGAGAGGAGGAGGAGGAGGAGTGATGCTGAGTGATTGACAGGAAGAACCGGAAGAAGATGGGAACACGCCTCTGCAAGTGTGTGTGTCATTGCTATGGAAACCGATGATGCTCAGAATATTCCACAGAGTTGAGGAAGAGGAAAAGTCAGAAATACAGTAGACTTACGATATATAACCTGTAATATGCTCAGAGGTGGGAAGAAAAGCAGGACTAATACTTTAGTTGACTTTCCTGAACCTCTCATCCATGAGGCTCCTTCACTGACCCAGGTATTTAAAGGTGCCTTATGTAAGATTTAGGTAAAATAAAATCTATTGGCAGAAATTTGGTATGAAAAAATCCTAGTGATGTTTTACTAATGTGTTTCATCTAAATTTTGTGGACTGCTGTTTTCTTTATCTTTAGATTTAAATACTCTATTTTTACATGGGGAGGGGGTCCTCTCTCCGTACGCCATCAAGTTTTTTTTAAAGTCGTCCAAACTGGACAAACTAAACATCTTTTGAGTTTTTATGACAACAGAAGTCTGCCACAGGTTCTCTCTCATGTTTGGAAGGGGAGGGTGAGCTGAGGGGTATGCAGCTGCAACATGACACTTCACCACTAGATGTCACTCAATTCTACACACTGAACCTTTAACTTGCAGGGTCGTTACATTGCAGGAAACTAAACAACTCTTTCATAAACAAATGGCACAGCACAGCCAGCTCCTCAGGTCAGGACTCAGCAGTCCACCCACATCTTAAGGAAGAGGGAAGTTCATTTGAAGACAGCAGTGCCCACATTTTGGTCCGGGAAGACAGATGTCAGTTAGACAGGATGAAACAAAACTGTACAGCAAATTGCCCCACATGGGGATTTAAAGATATTTCCAATCTTTCAGAAAGAGAAAAGTCTGAATGTGAGACTCCTAACTGACTGAGGTTTCATATTTGGCTGTTTGACTGTCTGGTGTTGGTGGCATCCTGGCATTTATGAGCTTCTTACTTGGCCAAAACCTTCACACTTTGTGCTTAGGAGGCTCACTCCTTGGAGAAATCAACTTTACAAATATAGAGATAGAGATAGAGATAGGATTTTTTGTCTTGTACTTGTATGGTGATAGCAGGATAGATACTCATCTGTATTAGTGCTGTACATCTTTATCTGAAGAGTGACTCTGATGCCTGTATTGACTGGTTCTCAGATTCATTTGAAACTAGTGTGTTATGGGGCACCAGTATGTTTTGTAGTGCCAACTCTGCCATGTATTACAGAAAAGTACACAAGGGAAATCAACTCAGCCTCCTGCAAATGTTCATTATATGAAAAACAGTGGTTGGATTTTTAGATTTTAACAACTCATCTTGTTCCTCAAAAATATAACAAAATATAATTCCCAGTCACTGTTGGGTAATGTCTTCCTTAGTGATTCTCGCAAGAGATGAGTCCAAGAAGCAACAAAAAGGTTCCTGTTAAATCTACTTTCATATAAAAAAAAATCCTGAGCTCTGAAATGCAGTTGATGTGTTTTTAAAGGTTTTCAAATGTCGCAGTGTTTCATCTTCACTTTTTAAAAGGTGGCTCTTAAAGAAAAGGTGACGGCTGCAGGGTAATGTCAAGGACTTGCTGTTGAATACTTTATGGTTAGATTTACTACCTCTGAAGTAAACCTACTTTTCCTTTTGATCACTCGATAAAGAGTTATGAGTCTATTCAAAGTGATATAAATCTTTGACCTCATCATGTTTAGGAATATTTACCGATTTGAAATACATCACATTTATTATTGTCCTGTGGGTTTTTAACCTCCACTTGCACAAACTCAAGTTTGGATTTGTGGAGACAGTTTGTAAACATCTTGTTCAGTTGAACGCTGACCTAATTCTTGGTCACTATTATCTACTTTCCCCTTTTTCTCTCTCCGTCATCTGCATTTTCACACAAGTAACAAAAGAATAAAATGATAAATAAAACATAACAAGCAAATATAAATTGCCATTATGACCGGATGCGTGTAATCATCTATTTTTATTTCCCCCCCATTTTTACCACATCATAGAAAATGAAATCCTAAAAGTGCACATGTTATAATAATTCCAAGAAATGAATAAATGTCATGTGAAAGGGTAAAATCCTCCTGACGATGAATTACAGCATAAACTAAATTCATTGAAAAAAGATGAGGAGAATTTCCGAAACTGTTTATCACCAAGCACATAACATTCCAATAACTGACATTACTACTGGCCTTTCTATGTTTCTGTTAAACATACTGAAACTGATTTTTTTTCACATGTGGTTTAGCAAGCTGCTATTTTCATCATAAGCATACATCTGACCAGCTGGCCCCATAAGGAAGTGTGTTTACAGATCTGACTTCCCCCATCGCTCTGTCTTCAAGAGGATGTCATAAACAGAGAGAGAGGAAGAGAGAGAGAAAGAGAGTGAGGTCCATGTGTTTGCACATTGTTGCTATCATATTTTCAGTCAGCCTTCTTCTTCTTCTTGAGACAAAGATGCAGGTTGTTAGTCGAGGACGAACACTTTGGATTTACACTCTGATTTTTATTTCTCTACAACTTTGCATCACAGAGGGTAAGACTCACACTTCAGGTGTTTCTACAATCAATCTTGACATCATTGCCTTTTATGGCTAGAACTAAGACAAAAATATTTGGTATAAAATGTATAATCATGAAAACAAACTCTTCCCCCTGTTGAAAATAAATCTAATATTGGAATTACAGGCTACATCTTTATTTTGAAATGTCTTTTTTCCATTGAGATCATATCCTCTATTGAATTCTTTCTTCTGGTGCTCATCTGAAATGTAATTTGTGACACTCATTGGACTCCTGCTGTATGTTTTAAACCTCTCTCTATCATGTCTGTAGCACAACTTTCTACTTCCACTTCCCCTGCCAGTCTTCCAGCTCCTGCCCTGGACATCTATCTGAGGTCAAAGGACTCAGTGGTCCTGACCTGTGAGGTCCCACACGGCCATCATGGGGTTATCGTCATGTTATACAGATTCAGAGAGATGGTAATTTGATTTTTGGGAATGTGGATGATTGTTTATAGTGTGTGTTTTGTTATCATCGGGCTCCTGATGTTTTGTTTTTTTACTTTTCTTCATTTAATTCTTGTAGGTGGAATCTCAGGAGCTGCAGTCCGGTGCTGGGGAGGTTCAGTTCACCGTCAAGGTAAAGGAGGAGGTTTTGGATGAACTGTTCTGCTGTCTGTACAGGAACAGTGGAGGCAGCTACAGCGCATTCAGTCCCTATTTGAAGCTGGAGCACCAAAAAGGTTTGTGGGAGGGGGGGTTCAGAACCGATTTGGCCTTCAATTTCTTGACAGAATATTAAAAAAGTTATCTCTCGATTACCTATACATCAACCTGGACACATCTCACAGATACATAAAAAAATAACATACGACACAAATGATGTATAATCTCTGAAATCTCCAACAAAGGGATTTCAGTTGATCTGTTCAATGTGCAGTCAAAATTTCACCATGTGGTTTAGCATAATAAACACTCCCATCCGCTTCTCTCTAACCTCCACAGCTCACCACTACATGCAGGTGCTGTCTGCACTCTTATTGTCCTCTGCTCTGTGGGTGTGTGAAGAGTTACATCCGGCGCTTCATATAGAAAATAGAAACCACACACACACACACACACACACACTCAAACACACATCAAACACAATGAGTACTGGCTTGTGGTGCTGACAGTTACAGAGGGACGTTAGGTTAGCCGAGTGATGATCCGAAAGCAACCAGGCTACAAACATGTGTAGATAACTGTCCCCTTTTCTTCTCTCTTTCTATATATATATATATATATATATATACATGTGTACATATTATATATTGCAGTTATGTACATATGCACACCTTGCACAGGCTAAATATAGGACACATTTCTGTGTGTATATTATTGTTATTATTATTATGTATTATATTATATACTATATATACTGTTTAATTAATTAATAATGTATACTGTACTATTATTATATACTGTTTAGTAACAATAACATTACCATCATATAATCAGTACTATTACCATCATCTTGACACTGCACCTTATCTAACTATTTATCTAGTGTTTTTTAAGTGCCCTTGTCCTGTTCCGTGTCTTTATTTATTTTTTCTACCTACAGTATCTTATTCTATTGTATTTTTATTGTATCCAAATACCGAACTACTAGATAATTTCCCTTTGGGGATGAATAAAGAATAAAATCTATCTATCTATCTTTATCTCCAGAAGGTCCCCCCACCAGCACCATACCCACTTTCCCTCCTCCAGTCCTGTCCGTGGAGCCGTCCAGTGGGGTGGTCAAATGTGGGGAGGTACTGACCTTCAGCTGTTCCGTCCCTGCTCTCCCACTTCAGTCTCAGGCCCGGTCGGGCAACCCAATGGCCTTCCTTTTGCTGAGGACTCCCGAGCCACTGGGGGCAACATCTTTTACCATGCAGCCTCGGGCCAGTCTGGGGTCCAGCCCTGAACCTCAGGCAGGATTGTTTACTGTGGGGCCAGTGAAAGGAGGAGAGGAGGGAGAGTACACCTGCATCTACCAGGTCACCAGACAAAGGCAGTTGGTGAATTCTACTGTGAGCAACATGGTCCAGGTCACTGTCACAGGTGAGGATGGACTGGATAACCTTTAAATAACAAGACCAGGAAACTCTGCACCAGTCCCTGTATTTGTTCCCATTGATAGGTCACTGATGTTCTTTAAATCTTTACTACAAACATTTCATCCCTGAGCCTTGTAGTAGATGTTTTTAATCACGGTTGATCAAACGCCATCTTAATGTTTTCTGAGATATTGTTCTTTTGAGGCACCTTAAAAAGTGAAGATTATTTTCATTATCTATTAATCTGTTGATTATCAATAAATCCATTATTTGTTCAATAATATTTCAAGAATTATTTAGAGTTATTCAGAAATGCATTGAGGTAAAGATCTCATCAACACCAGCCAAGTACAGAAAATAAACCAAGAAAACACAAATAAGTAAAAAGCAAAATGTGCAAAATAGCTAATTCCATAGCAACAAGTAAGAGCCTTCGGTATAAATACAGTACATGGAATTAGATTTGAACCAAATGAACTGATTAAGACAATTATAGCTGGAGGTGGACTGAGCTGATAGAAAACTTCAGTTGCCTTAAGGATGAAAATGAGTTGAGCTTTAGATTGTTCAGGTGCATGGTGAGCTCAGTAAAAACCATTGTTTTGTGCTTCGATGAGAGGCGACAGGAAGAGACAGCAGTGATGTGTTATTAGGGCAAAATACCAACAAGGGCCTGATAGAGTATATAAATAAAACACAGTGCTATTTTTACCAAACAGAGAGAGAGGGCCATCCAATACTGAAAGCTGCCCACCACATTATGTCACAAATCCCAAGTGGACATCACCATTAGTCCTAAAACTTAAAATATCACATTTCCTGATGTTTTTAAAGACTATTTTTTTGTATCATTATTTAAAAAATGACTCATACATCATCATACCTGTTGCAGATTGATTATCTGTACATCAACTAATGATCAATTGTTCTAGCTAACTGTAGCTATTCATCCCATAAACATATTTCTTAAATAACGACTTATGAATGTCAGTATACTCTGTACTGCAGCTGATGTTTCCTCTGGTTTTATCTGCCACCAGACAAACTCCCACTGCCCACTCTGGTTCTCCACCAGCAGACAGACGTTTGGCATCTGCTCTGCACGGGCTCTCCTGCGTACCCCGGTGCTGTGTTCTCCCTCTACCTGGCAGATAATGAGCTTCCTGTTGCCACACACCACGCCAAAGTGATCCAGCACCAGGCCACTTTCCCAGTGCCTGTCCAAGACTCTCCAGTGGTTCTGTACCAGTGCCAGTACAGTGTCCTTCTGGGAAAGACATGGAGCAACTCCGAGCGCAGTCGCCCTTTGTCTGTAATCAAAGGTAAAGAGAAATAGTTCTGTTGTTATGGTCAGAGTGAAATCTTATCCTTTCATACTTCACTGGTATGGGCTCCTTATTTTATTCTCTTTTAAAGTGGAATAATAGAAGTCATAATCATTGTTCTATGGACATTTTACAACCTGTTGTTCGCAAAACAAAGGTTTTAGGTTTTCGGAACCTGATCTATGGAGCAATTAATGCAGTGCATATTTTTTGTATATATATATTTCAGGAGTTCCCCCTCCTTCTTCACCAGGTAGGTGAACAGCAGATTTCCATTATTTCATATGTATGTGATTCATCATTTGTCACTTCTGAGTGACAGGAAGTAAAAGACACTCCAACTTGTTGTCTGTGGTGTTAAGACATTCATTTCTCAACACTGTAAATAGCTACATCCACCATGAATCATACTTCCCCCACAGTGTTCCCTATAATACTTCTTTGTTTTCCACAGTCTTCTTTTTGTGTCTAACATAAAGGCCTGTGTGACGTCTGCAGGTTTGTCAGGTGTGGACTGGCCTCTGGTGCTCGGATCTCTCTCGGCTGTGGTGTTGTTCCTCTGCTCGGGGGCTCTGGTAGTTGTGGCTGCACACAGGACAGGTATTTCACACTTGAATTTCAACTTTGTCCCTGATTCGTTCACTTCTCCTGTGCACATGTTCCTTTGAGAGACATATGATTTCCACTCTCACTTCTCTTTTCACTTAAACAGTAAAAGCAACAGCTGAGAAAAAGAAGACAAGGTAAATATTAAATGAGCTTCATTCGTTAAACAGCCCTGACAGCTATGATGTATAAGAAACCTTTGGAGCCATTTATATATAATTGCTGAGAATTCACCCATAATATTGAAAATGTATAAAGGCTTGTAGAGAGGAATAGTATCTCCATAAATTCTCATGTGAATGACCATTTAAATGACAAACTTATTTATACATGTATCCAAAAATTGCTGCAGTGACGTAATATATTGTTCTATAATGCACAGACTTTTTACAGACTTTTTGTTCCATACTTTTATGCATATACATTTATTCTTGGCTGGAACAAAACCCAATTTCCCTGCCGGGATCAAGTATTTTTGTTTTTAATTCTTTCAGAGAGCAGGCCCAGTTCTGGACTCGAGTTCATGCCAAGGATCACGTTGTTGGTGAGAATTTTTATTCTTCGGAAACACACTTCCTCCTCAGAAATTAATAGTTGCTCGATTCCTCTTTTTATGTGTAAACAGCGAACTGATACAAACATTTTTTTACAGACCTTACACTCAGGAGGTCAAGCATCACCTCTCAGGTAAATATGAATGGAGACACAGATCTTCTTGGAAGATTTATCTGCTAGGGTTAAAATTGTCATAACTTACTTTTACTTTCCTTCCTAATGTCTAAGTTTCTGTGTCAGTATTTTGAAATACACGCCTGAAACTTTGCAGCAGCAAACTTCATTGGGACACAGAAATAAGCACATGTGCAGTTTTCTGACATTAGTGCGCCTCTTTCCGTTGGTATGTCTGGAATTTCTGCAGCCTCCGTGTTTCTCCTCTGGATTCTCTGTGACAAACAACCATAAACTCTCCTGATCCTCTTGCTGTAAACAAACACGCACACACATTCATGCACACACATTCATGCACACACATCCACGCACACACATTCATGCACACACATTCATGCACACACATCCATGCACACACATTCATGCACACACATTTCCCAACACCAAACACACTGTCAACTCAAACCCTCACATGTTCCTTATTAGTGCTGCAGAGTTTGGGTTCATCTCTTATTTGTTGTTATCACTTTCATTGATTAGCTTGATGACGGCCTCTCAGACCAAAGGCTCTTTGCACACTTTCACTGTCTCCCTGTGCTCTGTCACTGAACAGCCACTATAGAGGAAAGGACTCTGACTTAAAGACTGACCAGCCATCATGTCACAGCAACAACAGAATATATATATATATATATATATATATATATATATATATATATATATATATACAGTAATAATCAGATGTGACTCATACATGTCATACAGCTAGAATGTTTTGCCAGTTATTTTTCCTCTTTAATGTGTATAAAAATATTTATTGAGGTTAGCCACAGGATAATTTTCTTTTCGGTCAAAGTACACATAGATGTAAAGGACAGAGTTAGAATTGTATTTCAAAAACAGCATCCAATGACTAATTAACCATCAGGAATCTCTGTTCGTCTAATCAGATTTGTAAAAATGATGTAATGAGGTTTGCAGTTGTATAAAGATTAATACATGTGCAGGCAAATCTGCCAATGTGTGCAGGAATCTGTGACTGTTCAGTTGAATCATTCACAGATATAAATATAAAAGTGTTTTGCTCCAAGAGCTGGAAGCGCAGCTCATCAGTTCTATCTCAGGTGGACAACACGATATCGCTGGTATTTGTCACATGATTGTTGCATCACTTCTGTATTTATATTTTCTCATCTTATGATCTTTCAAGTCATCTCTTTATAGTAGAGTTTCCTCATTCACCCATTGAAATTACATATCACTCATACACAGCCAACACAATTTGGGGTTCTGCATCTTGCTCAAGGACACTACAGCACCTCCTGAGCCACAGCCACACTGTATCCACCATGTTTGTCTGAATCCACTAGTATTCACAATATTTTTTTGTTTGTTACACTGAACTCAGGCATGGCTATTGAGGCAACACTCTTTTGTCACTTTCTGTACGGGGTAGTGATGGAAAAATCTCGAGGCTCATCAGAGTTGTAACTTGTCTGTATTTCCAGTTCTAGGAACAAAACACTTAACATTTACAGCAATTAATGACCATCTTCGCTTTCAAATATTTATCCACACAGATTTCTGTACATTTGCAAACCACATCACACTTTTACACACTCTAAAATTCTGAATACACATTTCCAGAATCCTGTACGCATTCCTAAGTCCCAGCATGCATTTGCTGATTCTTTTACTGTACAAATCTGATTAAGCACATGGATTGAGATACAGTTACACAACTCTCCACACACACACACACACACACACACACACACACACACATTGCGATAACATTGTCTCCATACGTATGCAGATGATATGCATGTTGTGTATTTATAGCTGGGGAGGATTCTGTGCCACAAGCAAAGCAACAGTAGGACATGAACTGTGCCACAGGAAATGTCAGGCTGAGGTCTTTTAAAGCTTCTCCCTGTGTGTTTATTTATTTGCAGGAATGGATCAATGGCGGCACTGAGACCACCTCCAGATCTCCGTTATGGAACTCTCTCTCCACGTTCACAACCCCGACCCATTAGAGATGTTTGTTATGTTTGTAATCTCTCTCTGTGTGTGCGTGTGTGTGTGTTTGTTTTACACTTTATCGTAGGTGATCAGGGTAACATCAGTTGTAGTTGTACAGCGGGACAGGAAGTGCTGTTTCCTAAGTTCCTGTTTCATGTGCGGCAGTAAAATTGTACAATTTGTCAGGATGTGATGTTTGATCTTACACGTAAACTAAGCATGTGGATTTAAATACAGATTTTTATTTTTTATGACCACTATCATTTTCAGTGTTTGTATGTGGCATTTGTACTTGTGAATAACTTATATAAAGCTTTTATGTTTATTATTGAACTTGGAAAAAGCAGCTTACTAAACAATCTCTGGAGCTTTCAGCTACATTACATGACCTTCATCAGGGGGTGGAGTTTGTCCAGATGTCATGAAGTATAATTTTGAAATATGAAGGTTTATGAAACGATCCAGCAGTGTGAAATGATCTAAATGTTTTGGCCAAGCTTAGACTGTAAATTGTTTCAAAGTGTCTTTGCAGATTTGCAAATAATTGTCCACTTTTTAACTACATGTTTTATTTGCAGTTATTAAAGTTTATTTATATAACAGATTTAACAGATGAACAAATTCTGAAAAGAAATCAGCAAATCAAGATGATGTTTCTATGAAAATAAGTCAGTCCTGATAACTACTAATTTAACATGTGATCCATTGTAAAGGTTTAAGTGAACACACTTTAGTTTGGTAAAGCAGGAAAAGCATTACTATTACTAACTAGATATGTTGATTAATCTCAAGTCAAAGATTTTTATTTGTTCATTCATTAATTAAAATCCTGAATTTAGTTTACAGAGTTATTTAGATAATAAATGCTTTCACTGCATTACTGTTAAAAACGTGCCGCGTCTCTTCCTCGAGCCTCCGATGTGTCTGATGATCTTTTCTGATAAAAAGCAAAATTATGCACACAAACGTGATGAGGACAGGTGTGTACTTCTGCACTTCCTGTGCACGCCTGATGAAACACACTTGGGTCACAGCTTTGTATTAAGAAACAATGTTCTTTGGCTGATTGTAACTGTGGTGAACAAAGGCTGTTACCCCACAAAACAATTTCATTCATCATGAAATGAATATTCAATGTGGATATGACAGAGCTGATGTATTAGAGCTTGAGTTAGCATAAGAAGGAAATTCTAGGTTGTGACTGGCTGCTGTAAAATAACATGTGACTTTAATTTAACTCAGTGTAAGATCCAAATTCAAGAGATTTAATCACATAATACATTTATTTCTTTACTTAGTTGCCTTCAAATGTATAGCATGCTTAAATGAAGTTATTAAACAGCCTTTAGATAAAAAATGTTTAGAAATGATTTAGAAATTGATGTTCAAGGCAGATTCTAAGTGAATAATCTGGGGCCAGGACATGACACATTAAACTGCTGCAGTTTTACTGAATACTCTGCAGAGGGCACCATTTATATTTCATCTGAATGTCACAAACGCACCTGAGGCACAGAACGGCATGAAGGACAGAACAGGTCCTGTGTTCTGTGGAACAATATGAAGACAAGTAACCCTGGTGAATCTAATGTTTAAAAAAAAGAAAAAAAATTAAAAAAAGGCAGCAGAGGTATGATGCAGCAGCTGAGGTTCAGCCATGCATCAACCTGAGGACTTTAAGTTTGAGCTGTTATACCTGTTTTATATTGTAAATAAGTTCACTGAGACCTCAGTATGATGTGAAAGAAAGTGGACTCACACATACACACATCCCTTTGTAATCTTGTTATGCTCAGCAAAGAAGGCTTGGCACTGCAATTCAGGAAGCAGCAGATAGCCAACTCTTTATTAGTACAGGGTTTTATTACACTTAACTGGCCTCTATAGCAGGACACAGTTGTGTATCAGCGGCACACATACATACAGGCAAAGCATTTATTCTCTTTTTGTCCATGGAGTAGAAAAAACCCAGATGAGATATGAATTTAAGTTTGTTTGGTTTGTCTTGCTCTTGTTCACGTGCAGGTCATTGTTCACTCTGCGTGCACACGCAGTGAAGACATTCATTACAGCAAAAGGCAGATTTGTTTGAATAAGAGGCAGAGTATCGATGCCTTTGACATGTGACTTCATCGCGCTGACTAACGCAAGTGGCACCTCGGTTTGCACGCTCATCATGCTGGCCTCGCCCTGGGTGTCTCTCCATGTGCATCAGGTGGATAATAAATGACATTTGCAATCTTGGAACTCATGATAATTGCCCTTTTAATGCCAGCACACGCTGAGTCTCCATTAGCTAAAGGAGTGTACACAGAGAACTAATGTGACTTAGTGTGTTGGATTCAAAGCTTTTCTAATGTGCCCAGAAAGTTTCGGCTACCGGTTTGTGGTCATGTAATTACATTTAATCTGATGCAATGCACTTCATTAATTTAGTAAGTCAGGATTTAAATGAGGGTTTAGGGTGGCAACACATTTCATGCTTTCAACAGACTGTGGCAAAGACAATGCTGGTGCTTTCTTCATATTTCTGTTAATTGCAGACACTTTAGCTTGAGGCCCTCTGAGGGTTCACCTCTCTCTGGTGTTGGCTTGAACAATGATTTCTATTTCAAAGAAAAGAAGAAACATGAATCGTTGGGTGTGATATTTTCAGGCAATTATACACAAACACAGTATTTAAAAAGGTTTTTTAACCTTTTGGTATTTTTCACCAACTGACCCACACATCTCTGTCATCAGGAAATATAAAGACAGCTTTGTTCGAAGTGTCCAGAGTTGTTTTTTTAAATAACCAGATAAACCTGAGGCTTGTAGATGTTTTCAACCAAAGACCTTGCATTATTCTTTTTGATAAACAATAAAATCCCTTGAACAGGAAGATTAGGTGTTGTGACAATGTCCGTTTATAGCCCAGCTAAGCAATGACAGCCTGCATGACCTCCAGGTGTAATCACTGATAGTCCGGATGTACAGACAGAACCATTTCAAGAAGTTGGAAAAAAATGCAATCAGTTTGAAGAGCATATATCATGACAAAAAGATGACTTTGACTCTGATAAAATCAAGGTTCTGTTTAATTAAGAACATTAATGTTTGTTTTGTGAAATGTAGTAAAGCAGAAAGGGGATTAAATGGCAGAACTCAAGTAGAAGTACCTTGAAATGAAACTAAATTACTATGCTTGTGTGAATGTACTTTGTGAGATCTCATTGCACATACACATACAACAAATGGAAAGAATTTATTTGATCTTATATGATCTTATATGATATTACATTATATTATATTATGAAACCACATTTCAATTCATTAGAATATATGCAAACACACTTCTACTCTTACTGTTGTCCTCTTGACAAAGGCCGGAGCGGCTAATCCTCTAAATAGCGACTGTGACATGATGCTGATTGGATGACGCAGCAGGTGAAGGGTGGGCAGGTGAATCATTGGGTTCACCACATCTGAACAGCGGCCAGATAAGACAACAGGGCGAGAGACGGAACTTGGAAGAAGTACAGTTTTCTTCAACGGGTTGGGTTGATGTTTGCCAGCGTGAGTATAAAAAAAATATCTCTGATCTCCATCCAAGCAACCAAACAGAAACAAGTAGCTCTACAATCCAGAGTCTCAGTGCCAAGCTTTGCTCTTGTAGCAAGTGTATGTAATTTGCTCTATTCAATTTCCGTATATGTTCTCAGACTAGACATCAGTTTAATGCCATAGCCTTTGGTGTGGTGCCATCAGGCTTGGCAACATGGCACAATGAGGATTGTGACTTTGTGAGGAACGAAGTTTATTAATAATAATTTTTGTACATACAAGCTGCTTCAACGCCACTGTAATAATGTCACTGGGCTGCGTCCAGTCAGAATGAGGTGATGAATTATTCACAGGAGATTGGGGGGTCACTAAAGCGTGATCTCACCCTCACACACACACACACACACACACACACACACACACACACACACACACACACACACACACACACACACACGAAGGTCCACAGGGACAGTGTGAGGGGCAGTAACTGTTCAGAGGATCTGATACATTTAGGTTATGCATTGTAACGGAAAATTTGCACATGAACCCTTTCCTATGTCTGACCAATGCTCGTGTGCTGTGTTCAACAATAACTCTGAACTCTGAAACAGTTGTGCTCGCATAAGAGGAACTGTCTTGTGTACGTGCAGACGGACAGACTACAGGTGGCTTCAGTTTTCATGCTATTACTCAGAAACAGTTGTCTCTTATGTTTTCTGTTAACCGCCCGTATAAAAACCTTCCACTTTCACTATTCGAGGTGTTACACTCTGAGCATTCATGCTGAGTGTGAAACCCTCTGCAGAGCTCTATTAAAGACCCAAAGATAATTCCGGTCTGAGAAACTTTTTATTTCACATCTCGAGATAAATTTCCTGCACAGCATTGGTGTTATCCTGTATATGGAGATGCAAGAGAAGTTGTCACTTCCTACTGCTGTCCAGAAATGAGTGCCAAATTCGTCTTTTGGAGCCAGTAAGAGAAGAAGTAATGATTGGGGATACATGCGTTTGACCAATTGTAGTCTTAGATGTCAAACAGGACTTTTCATCCCAATGTTATAATGTCAAATAACCAATTAAGCAAACTTACTGAAAGAAATGAGCAACTGAACGTAAATCAGTGTGATAAAAAAGTATTTGTGTTCTTGTATATTTTGACTCCTAGTCTTGTACATGTCCCATCTGCTAACATGGAGGAGCTGGGATTTATGACCTGTGCTGCAGCCAACCACCAGGAGTGGATAAAGGTGCTTTGGCTTCACTAATGGAGGGCAGTCAAGTCTGTGTTTATCAGCTCAAAGAGATGAATAGTCACTATAACTATAAATGTTGTGTTTGGGCTCCTGGAGACCCTGGACCCACTTTAAAAGCTCAAACAACATACTAAGTGGTTTATGTATTTGGTATATCAGGGCCTCTTTTTTCAGATATGCCTGCAAACTAAAATTTAGATTGAGAACATTGAAAAGCCACAGAAAACAGCAAATTACCTTTCAGGTGTCAGAGCCCCCAGCTGTGAAACAGGATTAAACACAATGAGCTTTTGAATTCTTTATATATGAGCGAGGTCTTAATAGCTCTTTTTATGTAGCATTACAGCACCTTAAAACACTTATTTAGAATTAAACAGCAGTATTTTTGGAGCTTTATGGGACGCCTAAAGAGGTGGTGTATGAATGTGTGTGTGAATGAATGAATGTGCAATCAGTGGTCTATAAGACTAGAAGAGTGCTATATAAATACAGTTAATTTACCATATAGTCTATTTAAGAGGTCTATCAGGGAGTTAGTCCTCTCCCTGACCCTCTTGAGCAAAATGAATGTTCATTAATAGTCCACATAACAAAATATTTCCTTATTTGGTGAATTTAAATTGCTTTATGGTCATTTTCTTATATTGTCACCTCATCAAATGTTTAAGGTTGGTCTGTAGCATGAGCAAAAGTTACCACTTGAGTACTTTTCTGAAAATTACAATGAGGTTAATAAAAAATTTAAATAAAGGGTTGATCTGATAATTATTTGCAGTGGGTTGTGTGGAACAGGAGAAACTGAGACAACACAGTTCCAGAAATGACTCAGCTTCAGTGTGGCCTTCATCCCACCCAACAATTGTAACTAAACATATTAACATTATATAAATAAACACAGGAGATAGATTTTTATATGTTTATCAAGTTCCATTCCAAAGTACATCAGTTATTGCACCATGTTAGATACAGAGCAGCTATTCAACATTAGGTTTGTGTTGTATTAATCAGATCTGGATCCAGCAGAATGCTCCTCATTACACTTTGATCCAGCTTTAAGTTGTGAGTCATGAAATAACAGAAGCTGTTGGCAATAGTATCTGCACTGAGTTACCAGTGTCCTCTGAAAGCACATAGTGATCAAATTAAATAAACAACATTCAGTTGGTAAAAGTTTGTGTTTCATTTTCGGGGCTGTGGTGAATATAATTGTTACCTCTGCCGACTTATTATTTTGCCTGCGTTTGTTATTTCATTAGGATTACACCAAAATGACATAATTGATTTCTATGACATTTTGTGGAGAAACAACTCAGAAAATGATCCAGGAATCTTTATCATTGCCATATTTGCTTTTATTAATTTCTCTCTGAGAATAATTCATGATTCATGTTTAGGAGACCGATATATATGCGAGTTTGTGCAATTTAGTGCAGATACAAATAAAAATCTAGATCTGGTGAATGTAAGTGTGGTTTCATAAGGGGACTTGACAGTGACATTAGTTGACAGTTGTAACTCTCTCCTCCTTCATGACCCTAGCCCTGCAAAGTTGAACAAACAACAGTCAAACAAATTTCAATAAGCAATAATAAGAAGCACAGAGGTTGGATTTATTGCATTGCTAATACACAGTTGTGATAAACTGGTAACTCAGAGTACAACATCATTAATAAAAGCACCAAACTGTGAATGACAAATAGTTTTTTGTACCAGACGCTGTATTACTTTATCTATGTTCATCATCAAATAATAAATCCTTATTATTCCAAAAATCCAACGGTAAAGAAGTTCATTAAAATCCCATTCTTACTACATTTACATTTTTCTTTTTTTTGTTGCAGTGCAGTAACATTATTATTTTTCTTCCCATTTTGAGTTCATTAGTCTCAGAGATCCAGCACTAGAAGGAGGCCAAGTGCTTATCCACTAATAGGTGGCCCTCCTTCCTCCTTGTCCTCTCCTCCTTGCTGAAGGACTCTTTTGGGTTTTTCAGTCCACCACCAATCGTTCCCCGTGCTCCCAATCCTCCCGACCCCCTTTCAAAACCCAAATCCCTGACCTCTTTCTCCCCTCCTCATTCTTACTCTCTGTCCTCCTCTTCATCACGGCTCCCTCCTCAAGTCTGTTCCCTCTTTCCGTACACAGCACTCCTCTTTTATCACAGCCTTTCAGCCCTCCTTTGTAAATCTTCCTCCCTCGTTCATTTGGCTCTGTCAGCGTCTCCTCAGTCGTCTCCTTCGTTGTGTCCGTTGACCAGGCCGGACTCCCAGCGCTGCACTAGAGGGTTCTTCTGTCTGGGGGTCTGGGGACTGCAGAGGACCTGGTTGTAAAGGGATTAACAGACAGTAGGAGTGAGTGATTGCAATATAAAGAAGAGGGGAAAGTTGGGGTCATACAAAACATCAGATGTGTGGGAAGAGGAGATGAGGCCAATAAGCCAACCAAGGAAAAAGGAAAGAAAAGATAAAAAGAGAAGCATGAATTTATTTCCCCTTGAGGACAACTTTTCGGATGAGCATCATTAGTGTGTGATCTAAGGCCTCGTTCAGAACAACTGAGTCAACGACTGAGGCCAATTCCTCCTGCAATCCTCCGTTTATTCCTCAACTGTAATCAGGATCCAGGTCCGTGCTGAAAGCAGATGAGAAGGAGGAGGAGGGACCGGGAGAATCGCATGTGACAGTGAGTGGGGAGAGAAGGAGGGGGAAAAAATGTTGCTAATGTCTAGCTGAACCGTGCAGCTCAAACCCTGCATATCAAAGCCAGACTGAATTAAACCCCAGGAACCATGGAGCAGTACTCAGCTCTAATCAGAGATAGCACAGTTTCAAAGAGATGTGAAACCCACGAGGCAGGTAAAAAAAAAATCGGTGGGATTGTCGATTGACTTTAAGCACCATCGACTGCACACATGCACACACTGACTTTCCCTCTCAGTCTCAGGGTTGTTTGCTTTCTTCCATTATCTTTAAAGATAAGCTCCTCACTGTTTGTTCTCTATGTTATCAGATATTTGTGACCCACATTGGGTGTAGAAGAGATGCTGACATCCTCCTAAGAGCCTTTCTTCATTGCACAATTGGCCTTGTGGATGTTTTGTTTAAATCAGTTTCCTTTTTCTCGATCCCATAGACTGCATATAAAGATGGACAACATGAGGGAAGTGAGAAGCCAAAGTGTCTCGATCTCCTCTTGGTGGTTGAAAGATCACAGATGGGAAAGGGAGTGTTCAAAGTGTCCTATCGAAGGAGGCGAGCTTCGGCGACTATCCCCGCCTCCCAAGTCCCAAAATTAAACTTGACGAGCGAGCAACTGTCGGGCGGTGTTGAGCAATTGCAAGGGCGTATGGAAAGGGCGAGTCCACTCTCATCTCAGGCCTGTGCTTGAGGAATTGCAGCTGCGCATGTGGATGGGAAATGCTCACTTACAAGTACTGTTGACTCCACTTGTATCATATGTGCAACAATTTGTAAAATTAATTTTGAGACCAAAAAAAAGGACATATTTTGGCTTCTTCTCTGGACAGTGAGAGGAGATGGAGATGAGACATGTTCCCATACCGATAACAGCATTGGAAATGCCTTTAATACTTCCAAAAATGTAGGCACCCAGTTACGTGCCCAGTGGCATTGTAACTGCACGTCCTCTGGCAAGTGTTGTTTTTAGAGCAGTGAAGAAGAAATGATTTCCAGTAGTGTAGCGTCTACCGGAGCTAGCTAAAATGTCAGCAAGTAATAGTTCACCTTGGAAAGTCACACAAAGAAAAAAATGACGATGTTGCAAGACTTCAGTTTCGATGGGTGGCACTAGTATGGCCAGTCACAACACAAACAATAGGCCATACAACAATAATAGCCTTCATCCCTTCCATACAGGATTGGTAGCATACTGCTAATACCCTAAGTTATATCAGGTGTTATTTTTTAAATGCACTGGTACTGGATCGGTACATGTTATCGGCTAAGTATTGGAGAAGGATACAAGGAAGGGAAAATGATGTTGGAACATCCAGTGGGGACAAATCATCCATCTTTATATACAGTGTATGGTTGAACGTGATATTTTTTTGACTTCCTGGACATGAGAATTAGGGCTCAGAAAGGGCTTGTGACTCAGAAAGGTGATTTGCCTACATTTACATCCTATACCAAGTGAGCAAGACAGGTAGATGTGTTAAAATGTGTTAAAAAAAATACTTGTTCTGTTTTCCCACGTGGTCAAACCTTCAGTGCAAATAGTAACATAGAGGAAACAGTTATGTCTACACTTCACTGTGTCTGGATTTACGGGCTCACCTCTTGCTGAGTAGTCCTCTCCTCTTCAGCCTGGGCCGGCAGCCATGTGCTCACCTTGCCAGCTGACTGTTGTGCTACAAAGGAGGAGAAAGAATAAAAGGTGGGTGAAGGCAGGTATCACAATGGGGCAAAGTTCTTCCTGTATTTTGTTTGTGATCCGCACTACGAACAATAAAGCCTCAGTGAATCAAATTAGGAGTGAACATGTTGAAGCGACGGAGAGAGATGAGAGGAGACAGGCGGGGATACAGAGGGAATAAGGTTGAGAATTCAGTTTTATTGAAAATGAACATGGAGCAATGGAAACAGAAAGCAGGTTGCCAGAAAGGAATGTATTTTGAAAAACAGGTTATACAACTCGTTGCATATGAAACAATATAAAACAATTCATTTCCCAACAATGAGTCATGGTCATTCAGTCCTGCAGTGACACACCTATATCATTTATTAAATGTCAAACATTTATTAAACGACAAAGACTGGAGACATTCTCATACAGTCACAAAGAGAAGGGAAAAAACACATTAGCAACGTTTCCTGACAACAAAACACACACAAAAATACAATCAAACACTCAGTCAGTGGTCATCAGCCACCCACTATGCTCTAAATGGGACCACTGCTTTCTAAAATTGATGTAATCAACACAAATGATTGTATATAAATATAATTGTTTAATCAAATGTACTTATAAGGTTGCTTTGTTCACATTTGCATCTGTGCTACACTTTGAGTACAATCAATGTTCTATTCTATCTCAACAGCTAAAGCAGCAGCATAACTTTTATTAATTATCTCATTGATTACATTTTAAAGGTTTTGGTTTGTTTGTTAGTCAGCAAGATTACTGAAAACTACTTTCTATAAAGTTTTGTGGAGGGGTTGGACATGACCCAAGAAAGAACCCAGTTAATTTGGTGTGGATCCAGATCAGCAGAATGGATCTTGATGAAAAAAAATAATTAAACATGTTTTAAGGACTGATATTTACAAATGTGTGTATTTGGTGCAGACATGGATAAAAATCTGGATCTTGTTGGGCCCTGGTGGAAGTATGATCTCCACTGGCTGCCATCCTGGTTTTTATACATTTTATCTTGTGTATATTTGTATCCATTTATCCAGTAGTATTATATGAATCCATTAGTAGTAGCAGTTTCTAAATGTATCTGTTACCTTTGGCCATTTCAAACATTTATGCATCGATTTTTCCTGACAAGCTGAACTGTTTGTGAATAACTGGTAAGACCTCTCTATGCTTGCTGAATAACCAGTTTTCACACTCTTAGTTTCCACGTGTTATGTGTTAAAGCTGACTCAATATGTGGATATAATTGTTTAATCAGATTAAAATTTATGTATCTGACTTCACAAATATTTTTCCACACACCCCCTGGCATCTGGGTAACAAGTACCCCTGGTTGTGAATCACTGCTGCCCAGCACATGCACACAGTGGCAGCAAAGATGAAACACAACCCAACCTCTCTGTAGGCTGCTGCCCCGTGCATGACATATGTCTCTAGACTAACTGTTTATCACCAAAAGAACTAAAACAAGTTGCATGCACTTTATGAATGCTGGATTTAGACCTTATCCCCAAAATGAGACTCATCCTTTGTGGCTGACAAAATAGTGCTGAGATATGACTTGAGCTTCTCCCCACCTCAGCTTCTGCATTTAAT
Organism: Paralichthys olivaceus; assembly: GCF_024713975.1. Lineage (NCBI taxonomy): Eukaryota > Metazoa > Chordata > Actinopteri > Pleuronectiformes > Paralichthyidae > Paralichthys > Paralichthys olivaceus. The sequence continues at coordinate 14,446,751 of NC_091100.1, read as the reverse complement.
ATGACAGCACAAGATACTGCAGCTACAGAGTCTCACGGCCTTCGGTGCAGAATTATTGCCGGTAACCGCAAACACTGGTTTTGAAATCTGTTGTGAGGTTTTCCACTGACCATAAGAAAAAAGTAAGTAATGTGCTCACTGGGCTGTTTCAGGGAGGGTTTTCATCATCATCAGATACAAAAATTACACACACATCCACACTCCCAAGCTTCCACACACAAGCACACTGTCACCTTTTACCCTAAATCAATACTCTGTGCTTCACTCACCTGCTGAGGGTCCGTTTCTCCAACTGGACGAGGAGTCAGGTATGTAAGGAACAGCTTGACCAGACATTGTGGGAATCTTTTCTTCAGGCTTCTCTACTCCTCCTCCTTTTACACCCCCTTTTCGCCCGTACAGGCTCAACCTCTGCTTACGGAGCTCCTTCTCCCGCTCTTGAGTCTCCCAGATATCCTGCTCCACTTTGACCACATTTGTCGAGGAGCGCAGCTTGAAAAAGGGGTTATCCTTGGGGGCCACCTCCTCCTCCTCCTCCTCCTCCTCCTCCTCCTCCTCCTCCTCCTCCTCGATGATCCCATCATAGATATTTGGACCTCCAGAGTCGACTGTGGTGACAGGCTCTGCCTCAAGTTTGGCATGGTAGGGTTTCTGAGCTGGGACGCTCAGGTTATTGTCAATGATGGTGAACTGGTGACCCGTGTCCTTGGAGAAGCCCATTCCTGGTGGGGTTGAGAAGGTTGAATGCCTTCCTTTGGCTGAGTATGGGCTCACTGGGGGACTTAACATGCTCTGTCTCCTCTCCACATGCAAGTCATCTATTGTGGATGTTTGTGACAAGGTATCCTCCTGGTTCTCCTCCACGGTTGAAACGTCATTGGCTGAGGACCAGGACAGTGTTTTACTCCTGCTGGAGACAGTTAAAGTCGAGTCACTGGGTTGCTGAAAGGCCTCAAAAATTTGTTTTCTTTCTTTGAGTTGGCGCACTGTGCCTTTGTCGTAGATACCTGGAACTTTCCCAAGCTCGACCAGGTCCCGTTCTCTCTGGGTCTCCTCATGGATCTCCTGCTGCATTTTTTTGCCTGCAAACTGTTTGTCTTTGCCTTGACACATCTCAGAATTAAGAGAGAGCGACTGAGAGAGAATGTTTTTTCTTATAGGAATCTCCACATACTCTAGAGAATCGGTGGGATTTGTAAGTCCTCTGGACCTTCTCAGGCTGTGTTCACGTTCTATAGAACGTCGCATCTCCCTCTCAATGGGAGTCTCTGTGGATGCTGGAGTCCCCGTGGAGATGGTACTGCAGCCCTCCAAAGTGCTGCACGGGGAGAAGTCTGCTGATACTCCACTGTCGCTCTGGCTTTCTTCACAAAAGTCGTTCTCCATTCTGTTGTGTGTCCTGTATGTAAAATTCACCCCATGGCTGTATTGTTCCATCATGTATCTCTCCTGTCGTTGGACCGATCTTAACAGTCCGCTGCCGTGTTGCCCTTTTGCCCTGCTCCTGTCGGGTCCACTCTCTTTCTGCCCTTCCTCCTCACCAGTTTGGTCGCTTTCTCCCTCTGTGCTTTCCCCCGCCCTGCCGTGCCTCTCTCTCACAGCTTCAATACACCCAGAGCATTGAGAAACTGCCTCACCCTGATAGGACGGCTCCATGGCAACGGTCGACAAAGGTGGAGAGCTCTGGCCTTGCACCTGTTGTGCAGCTTCCTGGTTTGCTCTCTTGGGGGCAAGTGCACATTGGCTTTGAGGGAACAGCTCACCCTGCTGTTTGGCTGAGGGAACTGCAGGCAGTGGTGACGTTGGGTCATTGACACTGGAGTATGAGGGTTGGAGAGGCTTGCTCCTGATATCTAGTCTACTCCATTCCTGCCTGCAAGATGCAATATCCATGCTTACTTCCTCTTCTTCCTCACTTTCATCAGCAAAAGGAGGCGAGTGTACATCATCAGAGTTGTTACTGTCAGAGGACGAGTGGTGAGCAGAGCCAGATAAATTATTTTCAGGTTCACTGTTGTCAGAAGCTTTAGAGAAGTGCAGCTGTGTGTCATTCTCCTCCACTGCCATATCATCTGCTGTCATCTCCTCAGATATTGACTCTTGATAAACTAGTTCGGTGAGCTGAGTTGTGTGGGCCCATTCTTTATCAGGAGACATGAGGTCTTCTGCAGGGTCGGAGATGATATTAGCATCACTGATCCAATCAGAAACCTCTTCCACTAGAACAGAAAACCCTTTGGACTCTAAGCATTCATCCGTTGATGAGGTAATGGGAGGAGGCGGGGGTGGGAAAGCATCCCCACATACGTCAGCTGGATTTACAGATTCCTCCTCAGCCTGTGATGCTTCTGAGTTTTTGGGAACTTCTTCTGTCACAGTTTCTAGCGTTTCCCTGGTGGTTGTTGATTCTTGATTGTTTTCTGTTGCATCCCCTGTTTGAATTCTTGAGGATGTTTGGCCTTGAGCTCCAGGCTCCAGGTCGTCTATGTCCTCTTCGGGTTCTGCCCTGGGAGCTCTTTTCTCTTGCAGAGGGGAACTGTGGAGGCCTACGATTGCACCCACTTCCCCCTGGGCCCAGGACTCATTGACCTGCTTGTCTATTGAGTTGACGGGACCCTGCTCCTGCCAGGCCTCGGGCTTTGTTGCCATGGTGACAAATCTGGTAATGTAGAACTGTTTGGAATGAGCAGGTTGTTCGGCCTCCTGCCAGTCAGTCTGAATGAAGGCAGTGGGGGAGACAGAGAGGTGAGAGGGGAACAGGGAGATCCCATTAAATCAGCACAGATTAAATGACTTGCTTTACAGTGTTTTTTAGGGGAATCATCAATTTTTCATCATTGTGACATTAACTGAGGAATGGTTGTAACATTTTTTTGCTATATTGACATATTCATAGCTCATTCCACCTGTGCCGCAATCCTACAGCTGAAGACACATTTTAAAAGAAATAATAAAAAGAAAGTTTGAATAAACAAATGCCATTTGCATTTTCATTTCATAATGCTTTTATAATGGAAATCTTTTGCCATTAAAGGTTGCATTAATTTGTTTGCTATTTGTTAGACTCATCCAAACACAGAAGTGAAACAAATGAATGGAAAATCGGATCACGCAAGTGGAGAAACACAACGAATACAGATATGCAGGGCACAAGAGGTCACACAATGGTTTAATGAGTATGACAATTCATTTGAATCAAATAGTGTTGCCTTCTCAGTCCTCACATCTCAACACAATGAACCACACACACAAGATTTTAGATGTAGTACTTTCATCAAAACTCTAAATGAGTGGAGATATATCAGGAGCATGATGTCAACACAAACAGTGCAGATACTTGGAGAATCTCTGAGCACTGAAGCTGTTCTGCAGGATTTCTATTACACTTTATGTCATGTTTTTCTTTTAATCTGTCACCCATCCATATGTTTGTGCAAAACGAATTGTGCACCTCCTCTGGTGCAGGATTAGATTGAAGCAGCAAACATCCAGTTAGTGTGTAGTGCATTCATGTCTTTTAAATGGCAAACTAAGAGCTGTAGTCTGTTAATCTGTTTCTAACCTGGTGCCGGGCTTTGGCTGTATCAAAGAGGGAGCAGCTACCATCCTCCACTGTGCAGTGTAAAAAGTTTTCTGCTGAACACATCTTCCTATAATCAGCTTACAGGCTGGGTAATGGCTCAGCATCACACACACACACACACACACACACACACACACACACACACACACACACACACACACACACACACACTACAACAACTACTACTACTACTTGCCTTATGCTAACCCCTATCCTAACCTAATCCTAACCTAAACAATAACCATAACAAATTTTAAAACATGTCTTCATCTCAAAATGTTTTCATTAACATTATGGGGACTGGATTTTTTTGTGTAAACAGATTTAGGTCTCCACAACATGAGTAATACCTGGACGGCACACACACACACACACTGCAATCTTTGCCATTGTGACAGCACTGGGTATGACTAATCTCTGGAGAACTGGGACAGATAGGACTGATAGGTAGATGCGTACAATACATGAAAGAGATAATAAGAACTGGCAGCATGACATGGCAGGGAGAATGGGGAACACTTTGGTAATGATAGTGGCAGAGCATGAAGATGCCGCAGCAGAACAATGTGGCCTAATGTGGGTAAATTAGGATCAGAACAGTCTGTGAGTCATGGGCACCATGACAGATGCTGTTTACAATTAACAATGGTTGGGTTGGAGAACCACTTACCAGCCACATACACTCACTGGCTTCACAACATTAAGTTTCATTGTGAAATAAAGCACAAGAGCGAGGACTTTGTCACAGCAGGTTTAAACTCTGGTGAGCAATAGTGTTTAATCTCTGCTTAAACAGTTTAATTCACAAATAGCTGCTAATTCTGCTGAAGAACCCCCTGAAAACAAACAAGATTAAATCAATTAATACAATGATCCTGCAACACTAAACAAAACCTTCATTTATGTGAGCCACAGTAATGTAATCTGAGGGTGAACTCTGGTATACAGTAATAAGATTGTTCTCTTAGGCACATTTGCATCAACAAACTAATTAAGTATATGAGATGACATGCAGCTTTGTCATATTTCCTAAGACGCACAGATTGAGTTTGCAGAATGTAACCTAAGATTCTCCAACTCTCTGGTTAAGTTAAGTCGGGTGGCAGGAGATTAAATCTCCATTACATAACAGTCTTATGTTTTGCTCATTGTCATCATTAAAAATACATCTAGGACAGGGCCCTACAAATAAACCCGACCTCTTTTTGCAGGGTCATCAGTGTCCTGAGGCAGTTTGGGATGTGAGGACATTTGACACAAATGCAAATGAATTGGAATAAATGCAAAAAAATTAAATGAGACAATGTTCTTTTTCTGTTATCTTCTTTGCATATTTTACAGTCTCTTACTTTGATTTGTCTTCGTCATTTCTGTGACAGTTGTTTTCTATTGTGGTTGTTTTTAACTAATTTGTTTCATGTTTGTGTAGAAGAATTTCAAGCTCAACCAAAATAGAGTAGTTCTCACAGGAAACTTAAATACACAGTTGCACGTACCTGTTAATAAAAGGCTTTGAAGATGCTCTCCGAGTGACAGGCTTGCATTTCTGAAAACCTCTGGTTTCAGGACAACAGAGTCTAATGAACACAAGAGAGAAAAATCTCTTTTTCCTCTCAGCTCCAGAGCCTCGCTGCCTGTATCTGCATCTCTGGTGCACACTAACACCCCCAGTGCATAATTTGTGCACGTCCCCTTTATGAAACATTCACTAACACTTGTACAAGAATGGGCACGTGTGCACACACAAACACGTGCGCTGGAGGCTTAGCCTATTGTGGTGGATTTTAAAATGTATAGTACTAATCCAATTAGTGAGCAACACATTAATTACACGCAGTGCAAGTGAATGAAAGAATGCACCAGAGGGATATGAAGAGGTTGTGTGATTGTATCGTGGTACATTTTAATAATGTCCACTGAGATTGCATTCTTTATACCTTTTATTTCATTAACTGTTTTGGTACAAATGCACACATCTGTGTTCAAAAAATGTTTTCTGTTGAGATCCAGGGTTAAACCTACAGTCAGAGGTGGGATGTTACCAGGTGCATGTATTGTATTGTGTTGTCACTGTATACATTTTAAATTTTTCTGTACTTCACTTAAGTAGATTTATTTTGAGGTACATCAGCAAATATCTGTACTTCCTCCATCACGGTATGTTTACAAAGTATTCTGTAATAACAAGATTAGCTCACTAATCCAATCAGAGCTGACAGGTAACATGAGACCCCGCCTCCTTCAACAAGCAAAGTGCATCTGCAGAAGCAGCATCACTGGTGAACAAACACTAAACTGGATTTGCAAGAGGATCTCAGTAGAGCACATACCTACAACAGTCCTCTAACACTCATTAAGATCAGTGCTCTTAATATGCCAGATTGTTTTCATCAAGATCCATGAATCTTTCCCAGGGAAACGGTGAAATGCTGAAAATCACTTGCGATGTTAAAGAAAGTGAAAAGAATTCAGATTTCCAGGTCCACACTAAAATTTAATGGGTGCTCGGGTGCATTAGGAAATTGGATACAACTGGCAAGTACTTTTAGTATAATCAAAAGTAGAGTCATATAATCAATCAGTTACAATTCTGTTCTAGTTATATAATGATTCTCTTTCTGTGCTACATCAACATTATCCTTGAAATCTCAAAACTTGTTTGGTCCATCATACTTTAGTTTGTGTGGCTGCAGTGACAAAACTTCTGAGGGTGTCAAAATCAAACAAGAGCATGTTTTCATTTATTTTGGATTCAGCTTTTATTTTCAGTTTTGCAGGTGTCCACAAAGTAGAGAGAGAGAGAAAACAGTGATTGCTCAAACTGTCGGCTGCATTACATATGTGTCTTTCAAAACAACAACACAGAGACAGAACATAAATAGACATTCTGTACAAATAAATCCCATCATGCCATGCTGTATTGGCAGCATCAGGGGGGTTGATTTAATGGGCAATATTGATCTTCAACATAAAAAAATATTTCTTGTGTTTATTGGCCAGTAAGTCAGGATGTTCAAAGATTCAAACTCCCTCTGCTTCCTCTGTAGTTTTGCTGGTGGTGTCTGGGATACGTAGGATCACCGGGAAGATAAAAGAAGTTTTGAAACTGAACTGTGGATTGATTTAATAGAGACCAACAAAAACTAGGACAAAATAAGGGAAACTGAACATTTACCTCATGTACAAAGAACCCTGTGACATTTTATTTTTGACTGAACATTATGTACAGATGTGCCTCATGTCTATTGTCCCAGTGTTGTCTCCTCAGTCTAGCTGCTGCTGTCGGTCGGGCTGTTCTGGACAAAGCTCCTTGGTGGGATCCATCACAACCGGTGCAGGCAGCTGATAACACCTCAGCTGATCCCTGAACTCTTCCATCTCCGTCTGCTCCAATTCCCTTCTTCTGCTCAGCAGGTACAAGTCCGTTGAAATCCTCTTTGTTGACCTCACGTTCCACCTCATCACCAGGCAGTCCGGACAGGAAGTGCGGAGAAAAGACCCTGTGAGCTCAAAGCGTTGAACATCAAAGCTGAAGGCGCTTTCTTGTACTGAGACGTTGTAGCGCAGGTGCTGGCACAGGTCCCCAAAGCGGTTGACTTGGGTGTAAGAGATGGTGGAGGCGTTACTGGAGTTGGAGAAGTACATAGTGATGCTGTCTCTTAGTCTCAGTGCCTCCATGGCCGCCGTGTTGTCGAGACTTCCTGCAACTAAAGCCCATTTACCCTCGAGATGATGAGGGTCTGGCTGATCCAAAGGGTGGACCAGTTTTTCACAGACCATGGGAGCTGAATGGCCCACAGGCATTAAGCATTGTATGAGAGCGATGGCACACACAGCAAACATGTCTCTGGATGTTGACGTTTGTTGCTGCTTCTACAAGTTGATATCAGGTTTTTACCTTTCTGTGGGTTTTCTCAGTTGTAACGTCTCCTCTGATGGTCCGTCCAGTTTTATAGTGTTGACTGCCTGAAGAAAGTCCACTATTGCAACACAGAACAGGTCCATTATTTCTTATCCAACTGGATTCCATTATTGTGCAATCACAGAAAATCATGTCATTAGTTGTTTCCCTCCTGAGATAAAGTTGCAGGTTATTCACTGAGATATCTTATAGGAAAAAATGTGTTGGCATTGGAATGACATCACTTGTTTTAAAATGGGTGATCCCCAACCTTGCCTGAGCGCAAAGTAATTCTACACAGCAACAGTGCACACAGTATAGTCAAGTTCTAATCATGATAAGAGACGATTTAAATAGTGATAAATGTAGGGACAGTACCAAGGCACATACTCCAGGCAACAAACAAGCAAAGACTTTCTGTTCTTCCTCCTGTCAAATGAAAATATGAAGGTTCATTACAGATGCTTGCAGTCTGCCTCAAAATTGTTCTTTGCCCAGGGCCTCCAATTAGCCAGAACCGCCCCTGCTTGCAGATACTGATTTAAAACTCTAAAATTAAAAACTGGAGAAATACTGCTGAAAATGGATATGTGTAAAGATGCAGTGCAGCAGGAGAGGAAAGTTGTGTGGGTATATCATAGCATCATTTCTTTTTTTGTCCAATTTCATGTGAGAAAGCAAACTGCAATGTTAACACTTTGATCATATACTTCTTCTCTGTGATATAAAACTAAAAAAAATCGATTGTACATGTCCACTGAGAGTTTTCAGTGACAGAGATACTCACTCTCTTGCAGCATGTTGGATGACTAAACCTAAACTCATACTCTGAACTGAAAACACCAGAGAGCAGGATGTCCCTATTCGACCTGTTGATTTTGTGTGGGTGACATTTGGGACTGTGACTCTATTTGCTTTTGCTTTACTTGTTTTAATGTGTCAGTTGTTTTTGAGTTCACTGTATAAACAGAATGCACTAAGCTGTAGGAGTTGTTCCTTCCTTTTGTTCTGTGAGTAAATCAACCCTCTACCACAACATGTGTTTTTTATCACTATTAATATCAGACTTTATACATATAGTCATAATATTGGTTTTAGCAAAACAAAGGTATACAAAATAATGGTTTAAAGATGTACTGGGCCATAATGACGTCAGGAGACAAAGGTAAATCAAGGTAATCAGGTTTAAAAATGCATTAGTCTGTAGTGTATTTCATCCCTCTGAGTTACTCTCGAGTTATTAAAGTATTTTTGAACACCTTTGACTGATGATTTTGTTTACAGATGACAAATGAATAAACCCAGTGACTTACTTTTTTTGGGCCATTATTATTATCACTGCATTATGTTAACTTCTTTGGTCATGAATTGAGTGAAACCATAAATAACAAAAGTATTAGCAAAGGAAAGATTGTGTCCAGAGTCTACATAATTTAATATTACTTACATAGAACAAATATGATGATAAAATCCTTTGTCAAAATGAAATGATTATCAATAGAATATGTGGTCATAGGCTGTAGTGTTCATAATACACATATCTTTATGCTACATTATCATAGTTTTTGTGATATATACACATGTAGTTTTCTTTTTTCTGTTTCGTATTTGAAGGTTTTTCACCTGGTGTGCCAAATGAAAATATTAAACTGAACTACTGAATCTGTACAATGATAGAGGGAGCAAATGAAAATCAGCTCATCTACTGAAATCCAGTCAACCCATATTATAGATTCATCAACACTGTTCTCGACTGCAGAAGAAGAACTAGAAGAATTGGAAGTTTAAAGATCAATTCATTCATTATTAATACATCTTTATTAAAATATCTTACAATGCTTTCTTGTTGTTCAATAGGATATTGTTTATGTGCTTATGTGAAAATATACTAGAGAATCCTTGAAGAAATCCAGTCAAGCCAATATAATGTTGGTTCAGGGCAACAGACTTCATTATGTTATTCAAGACAAAAGTGAAGTCACACTTAAACAGCACAGTTTAGCCACAAATCCTCCTCTGACAGTGACCATATATCATGAGAGAGTCTTAGTGTCCGTCTGTTTCCTCGTCCCCTTCAGGTGCCTTCACTGGACAAAGCTCTTTGGTGGGATCCATGAGAACAGGTGGAATCATGTTCAGACACAGCGACTGGGCCTTGTGCTCCTCCATCTCCCTTGGCTCCAACTCCCTCCTCCTGCTGAACAGGTACAAACGCTGCATCTTGCTCTGCTGGTTGTCAAAGTGCATCACCAAACAGTCGGGACAGGATGTGAAGAGGAAGGTCACGCTGGTGTTGACCTGACCGATGTAGAAGCTGCTGCCTTCCAGTGAGATGTTAGAGTGCAAGAATCGACAGCTGCTGCCGAAACCAAAAGCACACCTGAAAGAGAGTTTGGAGGATTCACTGGTGTTGGCGAAGTGAATGATGGCGCTGTCTCTACTCTTGAAGTGATCCACTTGTGCTGCATCACTCAGACCGCCTGCGACCATGACCCATGTTCCCGCCAAATGATCGAGACCCAATCGATCCGAAGGCCGGACCAGTTCCTCACAGGCCAGAGGAGCTGAGCTCACAGTCACCAAGCAGACGGCAGCTAAGACACAAAGAGCAAACATGTCTCTGGATTATGAAATAGTTGATTGTATGAAGTACAATTAATATTTCCACCAGCTCAGAGTCCTAATGTAGGATCCACAATGAATTCGGTCTGGTTTTATAATTATTTTAGGACCTCCAGTTTCACAATACATCAAATACACAGAGCAAAGTCTCTGTCTGTGGATTCTCAGATTGTGAAATGACAAACTTTTCTTTGGTAATAGTTTATTATTAACAACTTTTGGCTCTCTTTAAGAAATGAACCGTCAACTCACGATACCCACTGATTTGTAATATTTAATAATGACTCAGGATATGTAATTGGCAGAGGAGAAAAAAAACATTTCATGGTATTTTTGGTAGCTAGAGAAAAAAGAAAAGAAAAGAAAGAGACCAAATCCAATCTTCTCTTTGTTCACTGCATCCTGCGATCAACTTGAACAAACAATGGTCTGAAAGCTGAGCAAAATACAACAGACAAAATATGAATGGAGGGTTTTTGATATAAATATAAATAATATATATCGTAAAAATGTTGTGTGTAAAGACTTGCATAACTTTTTAAACCCACCTGATCACTGGTGACCAGTCTATAACATCAAAATATAATGTAAACAAGTGTCATCCTGGGGTAGGTAAGAGTTCTGACACCATGTCCATAAAAATACACAAGGTTCACAATGTTCTGGCAAGGCTGGTCAGGAATTGAGTAGAAAAACAAAAAACATGCACCTATTCTAAAAAGCTGATGACAACTTTCACAGCACTTGCTTTTATCACTCTCACTTGAAGACAAGCGATTATGATTTCTTACTTATAATGTAAGATATTGACCCGTGTGAAGAGGTGGAAGCATCTGGCAGTAGCTCTCTGACAACATGTTGTTCAGAGAGGTTCAGGGACACCAGGGACACCACAAACCTAAAGGTCCGTAGCTCCCATTTGGTTTGGCCTGAACATCTGACATTTCATACGTGTGTTTGAAGTTAACAACCACCAGTGGTTGTTAGGGACGTATTATCAGTGGTGTACCTCAGTGTAATCGTGTGTTTTAGCTTTTTAATTTTAATTATAAACATGTTTATAATTTTAAAAATACCTCAAACTGGATAAATCATTGCTGTTTACAGTTTGAATCTATCCGGCCAAATTTTTTGTTTTCTGATTTGAAATGAGTGTTTCTGAATTTAAACTGAGCTGCTCGAGACACTGTGCTGACGAACTTCAACGAATGAAAGCTTTGTCACACATAAACAAACATACATATAAGAACTAGAAGAATTGGAAGTTTAAAGATCAATTCATTTATTATTAATACATCTTTATTAAAATATCTTACAATGCTTTCTTGTTGTTCAATAGGATATTGTTTATGTGCTTATGTGAAAATATACTAGAGAATCCTTGAAGAAATCCAGTCAAGCCAATATAATGTTGGTTCAGGGCAACAGACTTCATTATGTTATTCAAGACAAAAGTGAAGTCACACTTAAACAGCACAGTTTAGCCACAAATCCTCCTCTGACAGTGACCATATATCATGAGAGAGTCTTAGTGTCCGTCTGTTTCCTCGTCCCCTTCAGGTGCCTTCACTGGACAAAGCTCTTTGGTGGGATCCATGAGAACAGGTGGAATCATGTTCAGACACAGTGACTGGGCCTTGTGCTCCTCCATCTCCCTTGGCTCCAACTCCCTCCTCCTGCTGAACAGGTACAAACGCTGCACTTTGTTCTGCTGGTTGTCAAAGTGCATCACCAAACAGTCGGGACAGGATGTGAAGAGGAAGGTCACGGTGAAGTTGACCTGACCGATGTTGAAGCTGCTGCCTTCCAGTGAGATGTTAGAGTGCAAGAATCGACAGCTGCTGCCGAAACCGAAGGCGCGCCTGAAAGAGAGTTTGGAGGATTCACTGGTGTTGGCGAAGTGAATGATGGCGCTGTCTCTACTCTTGAAGTGATCCACTTGTGCTGCATCACTCAGACCGCCTGCGACCATGACCCATGTTCCCGCCAAATGATCGAGACCCAATCGATCCGAAGGCCGGACCAGTTCCTCACAGGCCAGAGGAGCTGAGCTCACAGTCACCAAGCAGACGGCAGCTAAGACACAAAGAGCAAACATGTCTCTGGATTATGAAATAGTTGATTGTATGAAGTACAATTAATATTTCCACCAGCTCAGAGTCCTAATGTAGGATCCACAATGAATTCGGTCTGGTTTTATAATTATTTTAGGACCTCCAGTTTCACAATACTGCAAATACACAGAGCAAAGTCTCTGTCTGTGGATTCTCAGATTGTGAAATGACAAACTTTTCTTTGGTAATAGTTTATTATTAACAACTTTTGGCTCTCTTTAAGAAATGAACCATCAACTCACGATACCCACTGATTTGTAATATTTAATAATGACTCAGGATATGTAATTGGCAGAGGAGAAAAAAACCTTTAATCGTATTTTAGGTAGCTAGAGAAAAATATAATAAAAGAAAGAGACCAAATCCAATCTTCTCTTTGTTCACTGCATCCTGCGATCAACTTGAACAAACAATGGTCTGAAAGCTGAGCAAAATACAACAGACAAAATATGAATGGAGGGTTTTTGATATAAATATAAATAATATATATCGTAAAAATGTTGTGTGTAAAGACTTGCATAACTTTTTAAACCCACCTGATCACTGGTGACCAGTCTATAACATCAAAAATATAATATAAACAAGTGTCATCCTGGGGTAGGTAAGAGTTCTGACACCATGTCCATAAAAATACACAAGGTTCACAATGTTCTGGCAAGGCTGGTCAGGAATTGAGTAGAAAAACAAAAAACATGCACCTATTCTAAAAAGCTGATGACAACTTTCACAGCACTTGCTTTTATCACTCTCACTTGAAGACAAGCGATTATGATTTCTTACTTATAATGTAAGATATTGACCCGTGTGAAGAGGTGGAAGCATCTGGCAGTAGCTCTCTGACAACATGTTGTTCAGAGAGGTTCAGGGACACCAGGGACACCACAAACCTAAAGGTCCGTAGCTCCCATTTGGTTTGGCCTGAACATCTGACATTTCATGTGTGTTTGGCAAGAGTAAGAATCTGCGCAAAATGTTGGCCTAAAATGGCGAATTTATGTGTCTCATGTACATATTTATGTTCCATGTAACAAAGTTCAATATAATGGGTCACTTTTAAAGAAGTGTTTTCCAAATGAATCAAATAACTTGAGAGCTATTTTGATTAAATAAAGTTAAACTTATACTTAAAAATATACATTAAACACACAATTTGTTTAATCAACTCTTGAAATGCATAAAGTCAACATTTCTTTCAAATATGTTTATTGGGAAACCAATCACATAACAGAGAAATTAACAGTCGACAGTTATGTTTCGTTTGTTTTTTACAGAAGGTGAAAAAGTAATCCCTGACAAAAAAGACTAATGACAAAAATGAATAGCAAGTGAACAAGCAGAGCCCTGCATCAACAAAACAGATGAGACAAAAGGACAGGACGAACAAAAAGAAAAAAGACAACAGTGCATATGTAAAATCTGAGTTTAAAAAAACATTAACAAATCAAATCAAAACAAAATTTAAAAATATAAAGAGCTGTGTCTTGTGACTGCATTTGAAAACTGATGTGTCCCAGCAGCATGACTGGACTGGTCCAATTTGAAATATTCTTACATGTTTACTGCTTTAATCACTAAAACATACATGCCTATGTGATAATACGATTATAATAGAGATCTAACAGTGTTTAATTAGTTTGTAAAAAACATAATTACAGCTGGAAAACCATTGAATGGAATGGAAATCATCACTTGATTTATTAATCATTAATTCAGAATTTATCTTTTGAGCAGTTTAATCTCAATCAAAAACTCATAACACTGATGTATCTTTTCAAATCTTTAGTTAAATCATCATTTTTTTTTACATTTATATGACATTAATTATTTGCCTCGAAAGCAGATTGCATCTCTCTGAGTCTCTCGAGCTGAGCCCTTTCCTCTGGCGATGGGCTGTTTGGGCAAAGCTTCTTGGACGGATCCATCACGATAGATGGACGCATGTTCAGACACTCCACCTGAGCCCTGAACTCCTCCATCTCCACCTGTTTTACCTCCCTCCTCTTGCTGAACAGGTACAATTCCTTTGACCAAAAAGGTGAACTTGTCTCCCAGCTCAACACCACGCAGTCTGGACAGGACGTGTGGTGCAAGATCCCAGTAATGGTCCAGATCCTCTCCTCGACATTGAGGATGTGGCCCTCTATCGAGATGTTGAGGGAAGAATGGAAGCAATGGTCACCTAAACTTTGGATTTGTGTGAAAGACACAATGTTGAAGTCAATAGCAACACTGTCTCTTGCTTGTAGGAATTCATCAGCTCGAGAATTATTCAGACTGGCCGCGACTAAGGCCCATCTTCCCTGGAAACGATGAACATCCGGCTGATGCATAGGCCCGATCAAGTCTTTGCAGGTCAGAGGAGCGCAGTGGCTCACAGACACCAAGCAGAGAACTGCCACGAGTACAGCCAACATGTCTCTGTGTTGTGTGTTGTCTTGCTGCTAGGTTGTTTGTCTCACGTTTCAGTTGCGCACTGGTGTCAGGCAAAGAGGAGTTCTGGTTTTATAGAAACCTTCTGTATCGACCCACCCATGGGTATTTGTGAAATTAAAGATTTTATGTGTCTAGTCTGTGCCTTGTTTACACTTGTGCTCTCTAACCTGTGTTAATGTTCAAGGCTGATGGTTGGTCACATGCTGTCAGAATCAAACAAACACCAAAGCCCCACCCTTTTCCTGTGACTGTTCCATTTTAATGGAACAATGGTAGTTTGCTGGAAAACACAGGTCAACAACTGGTCAGTGATCTTTCTCTTTTGATGATTTGACACCATTGATCATAACATGAGAGCGGCCTCCGTAGAAAGGACCCACTCCTGATGTAAATATAAAGTCTTTTAATATAAAAGGTTCATTCTAGGGTAAAGAAAACTACAATTCATACAATTTAGGTGAAACACACCAGTGAAAACATCACTAGGATTATTTATATTCAATTTCTGCAAATAGATCCCTTTCACCTAAATCTCATACACTACACCTTTAAGCCTACTGTAGAAGACCACTTTATATAGTCTGTCCATTCCATGTGCAGCCACTACAGTGTGTAGTGTTGTGTTTATGGACTTTGGAATTTTACCTTGCTTTGCCTTCTGTCCTTTGGTTGCCTTATCTGGACTAATGCTTTGTGCATGATCAATGAAACCTGGTGAGTGTTCTTTGCATCCGAGTCTGATTCCTCTGCTTGTGTCATTAATCCAGTTGCTCCAAAGGCTTGACAATAAAATCTATACAGACACCAACCAGCGGAAGGCAATCACGCACGCATGCACGTGCGCACACACACTAAATGTGCAGTGTGCAAATTATATGAATAATGTGTTCGCTAAGTGTTTATGTTGTTCTTTTGTGACTTCCCTGTGACATATTATTAACAGCAGGTGATAACACCCTTGAAAGCAACCAGTGAATCTGGGAATGTAACTTTTTGAATCCCTCAATTAGAGATAATTTGAATATTAAATAGATAATGTCTGTAGTAATCTGTCTACTGCATTTAATGTATTAGCTAATACAGGTCATTAATTTCATTGTTGAAAAAGTGGAGAATTGGAGGAATAATTCCTCCCTCGACACACTTGATTATTTTACTGGAAATGGAAATTGCACAGAAATTAAAAATTTAAGTGATTCTCAAAAGCTACTCAGAGGAAAAAAAAACACTCAACCTGGATACTGAGCTGATCTTTTTCTAATGTAAACCCTGTGACAGGTTACTATGAGATAGATCATACAACATAATTCACTATCCATCTAACCCTTATTGATCATTTCATTTTGAGAGCAGTTTGATGACTATGAAATATGAAATACTGTTGTTCACTCCCCCCTCAAGGAATCATGCTCTGGTCTGACCCTTGACAGGACCCTGCTGTTCACCACAGAGCTAGAAAAAGATGTGGCCGAGACACTGCTGGGACCCCGGCAGTTTTGACAAGTGTCATATTCTTGAATAAATGGGGGATTTTTGAGACGTGCAGGAATATCAGGCACATCCTTTGGCACAGCTTGTTGTACGTAGCTTGAGTACACATGCATTAATTTATTGTTTGGAACACTGATGCAGGGATCGTTTTATTCACTGTATTGTATCTCCAGGTTGTATTTTTGCAGAAGAATATAACTCGTCTTCATGAGGTGTCTTACATGGTGTAGATGAGGAGTAGGTAGAAACCCCAAGAAGAAATGTCCCTCAGTCGACTGCATACCTCCTATAAGGCCCAACAGTCCCCTTAAATTCAATCATTTGCACCAGATTCCAGTTCACAGAGGTGGATGATGTGATTTTGGGACAAATACTGGGAATGTTAGACAAACATCCAGAAAAAGCTTTGTATGACATGTGTCAGTTTAATCATTAAACCATTCATGAAACAGACACTCAATTTCACAAGCTTTCTGTATACAGTGTACACGTCCGTGCAGAGAGCTGCATCAGGAGCTCTAAACCCCCTGCTCTAAAGCTTTCATACTTTCAGGTATTTTAAAACAATCTCTCTTTTACAACTGACAGTGGCCTACAAATATTCAGTGTTGCACCCTGCTGCTTATACATTTCGTACTATTAGTATCTATATTGTCAAAACCTGTATTACAAAGTAAATAAAAATATTCAAGCTCTATACTTGGATTAAAATGTCTCTAATACAAAGGTCAAATAAAAAAAATCAATAAAATAAATCAGCCTTAAAGTCATTAAATTAGAATAGCATCCTCTCTGAACCTCTCCAGATCTTTGAACTTTTCCAGTTAAATCTCACATTCAGATTATGGAAAATACCAGATGCACTTCACATGAAGACACAATTAAAAGTAATACGTTTTAAGTCTTTGCTCATCTGCATCTAAATCGGAGGTTTTGTGATGCTGCGTTGCTTGGCTGGCTCGTCTCCAAACCGAGGAAATGAAAGCACACTTGTGTGATGAGAATTTCAAATGTAAAGCTCCTCAAGGCACTTAAATACTGACAAGTCCAGGTCATTTCCCCGCCTCCTCACGTCATGTCAGGGAGAGCTAACTTCCTCTTGGAGTATCAAGGCTGGAGAGCGAGGCTGAGGAAGTTTCGAGACAAATACAAGAAATGTTGGCTGCGGGTGGTGGAGGGAAGGGAAGAGAAGGGTGGGTGCATTAAAACAAAGAGACAGGGGAAGGAGTGTGTTCTGAGTTGAACATCAGAGCGACTGGACTGAGGCATACCTGCAGACTGAAGAGGGAGAGAGGAGGTTAATGTGCAGGGAGGTGGTTTACATGACGGAGCAGCACTGGCAGGTTTTGCGTTTGGGTGCCACCGTCTCCTCTCCCTGACTCGCCCTGGTTGGGCTGTGTGTCTCTGTGTTGGCTGGGCTGTTAGCTACTGCTGCTGGCTCTGGGGCCTGTGAGAGAAGGGGCTCCTGCTCCCCCTTTCCTGCCTCTGTCCTCTGATTCACCTGGGGATCAGCCAGGGGCACCTCCTGAAACTGGCCGCACGCGGTGGGAGGATCTTGGGCTCCCTCTGGTGACAATGCTGCAGCTTCAACCTCAGCCCTGGGTGTGACGGTAGAGGGTTGCATCTCAGAGTAGACTGGCACTAAAGCCACAGTAGCGCCCTCTAGGTCAGTGGCTGGGGACAGCAGTTGCACAGATGTTGGATCTTCAGATTCAGATGCATTTATGTTTTCATTTGTCTTGATGTCACTGCCCACATCTCCATCTCCAGTGCCTGGTTGTGCCTCTGCAGTGGGTTCAGACGTCGGACTTTTCTCAGGTTGTTTGAAGGTTTCTGGAGCCGTTACCTCCTCCACAGTCTCCCCTTCTTGATCTGGCAGAGGGCTTTCCTCTGACTGCTCATCTTCCTGGGGTCTAACATCCTCAGGTGCATCCTCCCCCTCATCTGTGATGATCACACATTCCGCTCTAATCACCAGGGTTCCTTCTTCTTCCTCCTCCTCGTTAAAAAATACGTTTGGAATATGACCAGGCTCCACCTCAGAAACACCAAGGCTCAACGCAGGCTCCGACTGCATACTCACGACACCCTCTGGATCACTGACTGGTCCATTGGTGTTGTGATTAGTGCCCGCACTGAAGTCTCCTCCACCATTGGTTAAGACAACTGCAGCTCCATCCAGTCGGGGGCTTTTGCTAACCTCATCTTCACTTGTTTCTGAAGGGAAAAAATATCAGATAAATATTACCCAGTAAAAGCAGAAATATCAGAAAATGTTCAGATTTCCATACACTGAAATGTTATGAGTGACTGCAACTGAGGCTAAAACATCAACACTGATTATTAGCTTCATTGTGGTTGATGTACATGCGCCATTACGTGATTACAATCAAAGATAGTTTTGCCACCAATATGCCAGCACTCAATACAGCTAACATTTGTATTGTACTACTGCAAACAAAAGCTTCTATCGTCTATAAATGCTGATGAATCAAATGGGATAGTCCTTGCAGAAGCTTATAAGATAACACTGTTTTAACCAGAGGCCAGAAACTCTGTTGTAATACATGGAGACTATTTCTATTTGCTACAGAGGATATTGTGATCACTGGTGTTTATTAATGAATCTGAAAAAAAGCAAAACCACCCACAGCACACTTGAAATGAAACTGAGATGAGAAATATTAAAACAATTTCAAGGGTAATTCATTGGAAGAACAAGTGTTAGAGATGCAGCTAAACTAGAAACTGCCATAAATTTTAATTTCACAGTCTCAATGAGAACTTTAAATCCCCTGGATGATTTAAATACTGATTGGGGGGGGGGGGGGGGGGGGGTCCAGTGCAACAGCTTGAGCAGCATCTTCACTGACACGTCCATGTACCTGCTGCCCTCTAGAGATGCAAGTTATGCACTTGACTGCTCATTAGCATAAATATGTATGCAAAGCCTTATTCAACGTGCGTAATTATTCTTCACAGCATGTATGAACTTTTTGTGAAGTGTAGGCATGTCCTTGCCTCTCCTTCCTTTATCATGCAAATATGTTAAGATCAGTATATGCAATGTATACAGACTAATCTATAGGGATCATCATGCTTTTTAAGGGTAAGATGCTAAGTATATAAATTGATTGATGAAGATGAAATTTGATTTTAATGGTTCAAGGTTGACAAAACAAACATTTGATTCAACTGTGTGCATGAGTCAACTCAATACCCACCAAACGCTGTTGCATTATTTTCTCCGTTCTGCACAACAACACCTCGCACCATTTCTGAGGAAGACATAATGGTAGGGATGCATTGTTTTGAGAAGAAACTCTAAACACACTGGAGGTAGTTCTGACTCAAATACACCTGTGTCTTTGTTTAAGATATTAGTGTATGGCTTTATTGACACTTGTGTGGGTATCGAATCATACTGCTGCAACATTAGAAAACAACAAAATCCTACAGGTCTTATCCTATACAACTTATTTTCACAGCAAAGACCACATTGAATGAAATGCATCAAGTATCTGCTTTTTAACTGATCTGAATTTGTATGCCGAGAGCTGTTAATTGAGATTAGACAAAATGTTGTCTTGACGTAAAACACCTACAGAAAACATCGGTGTTTGTTCGTTGTGTGTTTTACTCAACTATTCAACTGTAAACGGTGCACAGCAGGAAACAGAGTCCCGGCCCTGATATCTGTTGTCTAAACTGGAAAAGTAGAATGTCTGCACTCACCACAAGATGATTTTTGTTACAAGGTTGAGCTGTATTTTTGGATAGAATGCAGTGTGAGTCCGGCTGATTGGATGCTGTGGGTGTTCGAGCTAATCATGTTCCTGAAATACTCCCAGCAGACTTCTGCAGTTTTGAAAGAATCTAAAATGCCCACTAAAATTCCTGCAACTATCTGTAATAACAGATTGATCTGTTACCTGTTGCAGCCTCAGCAGCCGTCGCTGCCTCCTGCTGGGTAAAGAGGAAAGGAGAGGAATTAAATTTGCACAATGGTGAAGCTGTTTGGTGATTTATGCCGGCTGGTCCGCTGGTGTGTTTTGAAGGGAATATAAAAGCAGGAAACTACAAATGAAATGCAAATACTGGAACATCACACAAGCTTTGAAGAGACAGACAAAATCCAGAATGCTGTATTTCTATGATTCATGTTGTGGTCTAAACAAGTTTGAGTCTGACACCTTAAACAACCCAGAGGACCACAGAGAGTAACAAACTAACTATGCAGCTCATGTGGATGACTGTGTTAAGTTTAGCTGAGAACAGATCAAGATAGATTATGATTGAATTACACTTTGAAGACCCTCAACATGTCATGACTCTGCATAAACAACCGTAGTCTTGCATTTAAAAAATAAATATTGTGATTTCTTTTGCTAATTCTCAGTCTGCTGAACAATTCTTTAAACATTTACACAACTACTTTCAGAAAACAATGGTTCTGAATCATCACCAACTGAAGAACCTGTTTTTGTATAGGAAGGCTTCTTAGATATTTTATGTGGTTCAGTCTTCTGTTTTACTGGTTATGAGAAATAACATAAAATGATGGCTGCATATAAGGATTATGTAATTATTGATTCGTCTGCAGATCATTTTTTTCTTTAGTTGATCCATGAAACACCAGATAATCATCATTTTTACCTTTAAAATCATTTATTATCTTATCCTGTAATTAAGGTAATACATTCAAAGCCTTACTCGGCTAGCCTGGCTAATAGCCTGTAATAGTAATATCTTTTTTTAATTACAGTAGATACTGTCCCCTTTGGCTGAGTGACCCCCCCAGTCCTTTTGGAAAAAAGAAATCTTGTTATTATTTAACCTAATTTATTTAACCTTTTTTTTTTTTTTTACCTCCCTTACAGATTATTTTGTCATACCCCATTTATCCTGTCACACACGTGAAACTTCATCTACTGTGGTCATATATTGTGTTGTTGTATTTTGTCCTTACTTACTTATAAAACCTTTAAATAAATCATGCATTAAAAACCCTTAACAAAACGACCCTGGACCACACAGCAGAACAGGATGGACAACTCTTGTTTCATGATGACGACCTTCAGCAGAGGGAGGTTGGTGAATTCGACTTGAAGAAAACATTTTAAGTCATTCTAGAGAGATTCAAGAGCTAAAATGTTCACGTAACAGGGCTGTGTACATTCATGCAGTGTATTCTTCCGAACGAGAGGTGCTACATCAAAGGTACATTAGGAAAAGAAATGTATTATTCATGGGAAAAAAGCCACCGACAGAAGTTGTGGGAAGTTGTCTGCCTAATGGAAGATGATGGAGAGAGCTTGTTTAACACATATTTCAACCACCTTCTGTCCATAGAGTGAGTGGGCATGTGTGTGTGTGTACAAGTTCCTCACCATTTGGCCATCCTCCATCTGCTCCTCGTTCTCCTCATCCAACTGCAGACTCTCTGACTGCAACCTGACACACACACACACACACACACACACACACACACACACACACACACACACACACACACACACACACACACACATCAAATATATACCAACAATGCACTTTAAGTTTACACTGCTTTTAAATGTCCAGATTTATGGCTATAGCCCTGTTTTATTATCGCAACCTAAGAAACAACACTGTAGGCAATTCCTTTTCCTAAACAGCCCATTCACATTTCCCCGCAAGCCATGCACAGAGAACACGAGTAGTCCTGTGGGAAAGTGAGGCAGAGCTGTGGACCTTTGCAATAATAAGATTAGGATCTTGGAGCGTCGTCTGCAGGGACTGGACAACATTGTCCACTGCAATAAAGAAAAGTCTCACACTGCCTGGCAAGGGTGCAGGCTTATCTGCTTCTCACTCTCTGCCTCCGAGTTCAGCACTGGTACAATTAAAACTCAACTTTCCCAAAACATTCATGAAGTAAAGCAGCTAAAATGACAAGAAAATAATGAAACAATGCTCTGTCTGCTTTCACTAACTGTCTCCTCTATTTGCAGTCACACACAAACACACTGTGCCCATACGTGTTAATGTGATTTTCAGTCTCATGGGTGGGGGAGCCCCACAGAGGGGAGCGCGGGCTCTGGGGGTCCGGGGACGCTGGGGACAAGGCCGCTCCTTCCATCAGCCACTGGTCCCTGAGTGACTTTCTCTGCAGTGAGAGAGAGGAGGTGAGGAAGAGAAAGCAGGAGAGAGTGAGTCAACTTTCATTAGTTGTGTATCGTGATAATAGGATTACCTTGTGTTCCCCAAATAAATTGTCATGAAATTCGATGATATACAGTTTTGAATGGTATTAGTATCTCAACTGATGAATTTTGTTATACAGTATCCCTCATACTGTGATATCTAGCCCTCTAATACTAGGCCTTTGTGAGCAGCACTGCAACACCGAGCAAAGGTGCGTTATGACCCACTCCCATAATGGAATAAGGGTCCGTACCTTCAACATCAAATTGATTTGCTTTATCAAAATATAGAATATAACATATGTATCAGGAAATATTGTTATGATTGCAAACATTACTTAACATTACCTAACCCTAACCCTAACCCTTTAGTGGAGGCAGTAGTGAAAATATGAAAAGAGGAATTGAATGCAGCAAATTTAATAAAAGTATAATATTGGCAATACAAAATAAAAACAGTATGAGGCTGTCAATTCACAATTTAGGCTCTAGTTACAATTCTGATTAACATTGACAATTGTAATGTTATCCAATGTCTTATTGCCACCGTCCCAAACATACAGAGGAATTCAGAAAGAAATGTCCTCAGTGACAAGAAGAACAAGGAGCCGTGTAACAGATGAGCCTCCACAGAGTCCTGATCACAACAATATGGAGACAGTCTGGGATCACATGAGGAGTCACAAGACACTGACAGAGACTAAATCCAAGATGCTTAAAAAATACCTGCCAAGAAAAACAGTGCTGTTTGCTATTAAATTGGTTTACTACACTTTGAATCAGGTAAATTAACAACTATTCAATGCATTTATTTAGAGTGAGAAACTGAGGTGGGGATCATAACGTTAAATGTGATTATTTGAGGTTATTTGAGGGGAGGGGAGGATGAGATTTAAAAAAAAAAAGAAGGTGAGAGACAGAAACGTCTGACCCCTCCCCTTCCTCTCAGTTATCCAGGAGAAAGAGCTAGTCTGAATTTTATAGGATGCAGATGCTTTATTCACTTCATTTCTATTTTTGTTCCACCACTGCTCTCCAGGAAATAGACATGACCCAGTGAATGAAAGCTGCCAGGGGCTACTTACCATTCCCTTCTGACACAACACCAAACCAGGAGCTTTCAAGTTTTACAAAAACAGGAGCACAATTCTCTGTGGTTTGTCGAGCTGACTGAACATCGTTTTCAAAAGAGACTGTTACAAGACATGCAGCAACAACAGCACACGACTCCTTTAAGTGTGATTGTGATTTAATACACAGCACATGAGATTTTATGTTGCTTTGTAGTATATCAGTTTATTTCACCTGCACTAATTAGTGTCATCACTGGGGACTAAACTTCAAAAAGAAAAAATGTGGGGAAAATGTTTTTTCTTAATGTAGTTATTGTATATTTACTTTTACTTTGATGCATTTAGAAAATCAGCACAGTGTTGTCAGCTCTGTTTCCAGGACACTGTCAAGTATATCTTATGCAAACATTGGCAGACTTTGTCAAATTTGAAGCAAGTACATTGATTTATATTTAAAGACAGGAAAAAATCCCCCACCAAGGACCAAACTAGTTGGAAAGATATTTACTTTAACGTGAGCTGAAGTCGCCAAACAAACTCAAGATGATGGTAATTACGGTACGGTTAGTCAGGCTTTTTATTTCCCCACATATATATTTCCATTGTTATTTGTTACAAAACTACTTTATAGACAAATCCATTCCACTATAAAAACCTTTTTCTTGTTCTGGAGGAAATGCATTGCTTCAATATTGACACAGGACAGGCTGCTAAAAATGAATAGAGCCTCTTCAAATGGTTGCACTATGTCGATATTGAACAATCCACTGAACGAGTTTCCGTCTCACCAGAGGGAAAAAACATTTTTCATGCTAACATATGACAGAGCAGCTGTGTTATACATCACACCAATAACAGAGGCCGCAGGGTGACTTCAGTTGCAACCAGCTGACCTTGGTTCAAATGTTTGTTTGTTTCAGCCTGTTCTGTATGTGCATCACTACAGTGCCCTTGAGCCAGACAGTGTCCTCTTGCCTGCTCTAGAAAGGCTGAATCTGATGCTAAAGAGTAGAAATACTGTAACTTGTAGAACATCTAATCAAGTGAAACAGACAGGGTTATCATTTTTCATAACTATGAGGATATAAGCGTCAATATCTGACTTTCTCTTACTGTACAGCCACTTGATGTTTGCAAGCTTGCAAGATGAAAACATGTGAAAACCCAAACTCCCCTCCAGCCTGTGGTCCGATGTTTCCAAAATCTGGCAACAGTTAGCCAGTAGCTACTTACTTGAGTGTAAACGTCACAAAACCATCTCTGTGTTTTTTCATGCGGCACAGAACAAGCCCCGCTCTGTTCCCCTCCCTGTGCCTTTGGCTAGCGAGACACAGTCCCCTCTAAACGTTCCTGCAGGTCAGGAGCTGTGTGTAAGCTGCTGCTCCCTCCTATCACATCCTTACATCTACCTAGGGGTTAACACCAATGTCAAAGCTGATGAATGCACTAAAAGCTACAATGATATCACCTCCTGTGAGAGAGCAATTAAGAGAGTAATGATTTTAAATTCCTCTTTCGGGCCTGTTGAATCTTGAATTGTGACCTCATATATAAAATGCTTTCATGGAGTGCACATATATGTCATAGGGGGATGTGTAAAACATTCTCTTCAGTGCACCCATGCATTCCTGTGTGGACGTAAACGCATGATGCACAAATTTCACACAATTTGAGGAATGTGCCTCAGGGCAGTGGAACATGGCAGAGTAGGAAGTGGGAACGCCAGTCTGGAAATGATGTGAAAACAATAGAGCAGCTCTGTGACTTTGAGAGTGTGTAAACATTCACATAAAAACTGATTTCAGCAAAGGAAGGCTCGCGTCTAACCTTGCAAGAAACTCGCAGAAACAGGAAGTGTGGAAGGTTGTACAGTTGGTCCGTGTGTGTGTGTGTGTGTGTGTGTGTGTGTGTGTGTGTGTGTGTGTGTGTCTGTGATAAGGAAATACATTTGGAGCCAATCTGCTTGCTAACAAGCTGGAATGAGTCTGAGGGGGAATTTTACTGAGTGAAATTAAAGCTGTGCGTCTGTGTGTGTGTGTGTGTGTGTGTGTGTGTGAGAGAGAGAGAGAGAGAGAGAGAGACACACCTTGAGCTGCTGTAGTCTGATCTTCTCATCCTCCAAGTCTCTCCTGGCTCTGTCCTGCTCCTCCTGCTCCCGACGCTTCTCCTGAAAGAGAAAATTACAAAAATACCAAAAACTGAATGAACGCAGAGAGAGGGCAAGAAAAGCATGACTTTATTCAAACAGAAAGAACGAGAGAAAAGGGGACTGGTTAAACTCACATAAAACAATCTGATGTAATGGAATAAACAGAGAAAGGGAATAGACGGCAGTGAATAAAACATCACTGAGAAAAAGTAAAAACCAGGACACCTGGTCAGCCATCTGTCACAAGGACACGTCACCATAGACATCAGGTATGCTATAAATCCCATAATGCTCAGAGCACCTGTCCACATGGCAACCTGGAGTTGTTTTCATGGGACAAGGGACACCCTGGCTCACCACACTGCACAGTCAATAAATTATTAAGGAGTTATAGACAGCTCAGAGAGCACAGCTTAGTCCCATTACCCGCTCTCTCTATACAGACAAGTCTCGGTTGTAGGCGACGAGCCGTCATCTCGGTGGTGGTACCTCAATTGTAAACCTGCCTATAACTGCTGATAACTGATGCATGTTGAGAATTTCTCTTTTTTGTGCCAAGAAATCCAGGAGGTCCTATGACACCACTTGCATCTTGAAAATGAAGAAATGAAAAGCCACTAAAATAAAAGTTTAAATCCATAGACATAAATCTTTTCAAACCGTCTAATGTGTTGCCATATCAGCTTCTCCAATATGGAGAAACTGATATGTAAAAGTCATAAGCCTCTGCTCAAGGAAATAAATGTAATATTCATGCATTGACATTATATCCTCATGTTTTCATTGCGTTTTGAGCAGTTTGCCAATAAAGGATCATCTGAAGAGCCTACACAAGCCCAGTGGTGAACCATCCCGCTGATGCTGTTTCCTGGCTGAAATACAACTTTAAATGTTTATGTTATATAGTTGTTTTTTTTCCATCAAGATTACACAAAAAAAATCACACTTGGTGAAACGACAGGAAACGGGCCAAAAGAGAACCCCGACAAATATTGGTGCAGATCTATATGAATGTGTATTATTATTATAATAATAAATTGGAAGGATAAAGCATTTTTTAAAAATATTTAATGGATTTCCTGGGGAATATTTCATGTATCTTGAAAAAAACATATTTAGAAGACTTATATTAAAGATTACCTGCAAGTTGGTGCGGAATCAAATAAAAATCTGGATCTAGCAGTATTAAATGTGGTTTTATGGGGGGGTAGGATATCTTTCAGTCACTGTATGGTAACAAATAGGATTACTGTAGCATTCACCAATGTGAAGCTGAGATAATGTGGGTTCAGTTGGGAATAAAAAGTTTACACTGTATATATCTTCAATAGTTTTAGAAGTATGTCCAAACAAACAGCAAACGTGACGTTATGCACTCCACCGGGCAAAGTTCTAGTTAAATGATGCATTACTTTTCTGATTACGATGCGAGGAATCATGGAAATTGATTATTCAAATCATTAACTAGCAATTAATTCCCGCTGCAGTTAATTACTTAATAATCATAGCACGTTTACATTCAGGCTGTAGAGGTTGTGTCAGACAAATCATTAGAATCTTAACAGTACATGAATGTCATTTTTCAGAGAAGTGCTTCGAGAAAGAATAACTTCCACATTCACACAGACTACTGTCATCTATCAGAGGGGGCGGCTGCTGACCGTGAGCAACCCAAGCATTTCTGCTTTCAATGTTAATATGATCAATTCAACTCAGTGCAGTGAAGGTGGACGCATAACACATAACCACTCGCCCAATTCATCGAGAAACAGATAATCGTGTGTGTGTGTGTTGTTTGCAAGGACTCACAGCAATGGCCTCCAGTCTCTGTTTGTACTTCTCCGTCTCATCCATCGTGCAACCTGTGACACAACGAGACAGGGATGAAGGTTTGAGATCAAAGGTTCAACAAATGAGAGTCAAGTCAAGTGAATGATTCATTTTACAGAATTTAATGTGTTAACTGGTCTGAGAGAATGAATCTAGACCAAGATTTCAGAAGATTTTAATCCGAAAAAAAATCACTCAAAAACCTATTTAGCGTTTTCTTCTTCTTTTGAAATATCTGTCTTTTGAGCTGTATGTCCTGTTCTTTTTCTTTATTTTTGGTCTTGGCAACTTTAAAACTCCTCTTTAGTCTAAAGATTTTGAGAAGAAGAGAAGCAAACAGCATTTCTGCGATAGTCCCCTAACTCAAGTCCCTCCCTTGTTGCATCAGAGCTTGAGTGGCAAAACAAAAATCAGAGGCAGGATTTTGGACTTTGTGATTTTGTGAAACATGTAATTAGACTGGTTCTGTATAGTGCAGACCTTCATCTGGAGAGCAATCATGACCCATAATCCTCCTCAGAATCCCCACAAGAAACAAGTCCCCCACACCCCCATTAAGGCTTGTGTTTCTGTCTTGACACAGCTCAAACCCACACTAAATGGGACCAAATTTGAGTTGCCCTAAACTCAGAGGTACACGAGAGAGCAGAGCCTGAAGACATGCATAGCAGCTCTCACAACTAACTCAAAAATCAACTCCTCAAAGTAAAAAAACAAGACTTATTTTAAGCCTGCATTGTAATTCTGCACTGGGAGGGTTTTATAAATAAAGACTTTATATTTTAAATAATTAAAGCGAAAACATCGTTATTGGGAAATATGATGATTTTATGCAACAGCAAAAATAATCTTCGAACAATCCCATGTGGTGCATATTGGATTCAAAAGACACACACAAACAACAAATACCACTCTGTCACAACTTGTGTCAATAATTGCCGTAACAGTGCTTTGAAGCACAAAATGAGTGCTGACCAATGCATGCACACACAAATGCAAGACACTTTCAAGATGCATAACCTGCGAAACCTCATCAACAATGGAAAAATTGTGACCTTGCTTTTAACATCAAAACGCAACCACAGCATTAAAGAGAATGAAAAATATAAGTTTCTTTCCCTAATTTGCGCACAGACAAAAGAAGCTTTGACAAATCAACCCTCAGCTGCATTACTTCTTTTTCCTGAAAACCCTCCCATCCCCGTCCAAACTACACAAATGCTGCTTCTCATTTATCCCCAGAAGGCAACTCTGGAGAGTCGATGCTATTGCTGCTTCTCAGTACATCGTTCTATTGGGGCTCTGTAGATGTGGGGTGGGGGTCACAGGAGAAAATGCCCCACATAAGAATCAGAAAAGTAAGGTGTAGGGGAAGGGGATGAAACAAGAAAATGGCAAGGGAAACATTTCAGATGTGGAAACATTTTACAATGTCTAGCATGCCTTGACTACTCTCAAGACATATAAGAAGATGCATAGAGGTTGAAAGACAATGCTCCTTCAAGAACAGCAGTGGTAGAACATCGAATTTTCTTGTGTGTTTTGAATGACTGGAGGTGCAGTGACAGCTTAAAGTATATAAGCCTCCATAGTGAGCGGAGGCTTGTGTATCATCAGGGCTCCAGGAGAGTGCCTAGAATAGCAGCCAGAGATAAACAAGCAAACACAAACAGAGGCTTTGATGAGGAGGTATTGAGGAGCTCCCTGTAGACACGCGCTGACTTCGATAATTAGACATGATACAGGAGGTTAGAGAAGGGAAAGCTGACAAAGTCAAAAAAGTTAAGAGCAAATAGAAAGTCAAGATGGCTGGAAAGACGAGCGGAGAACAAGAAGACGAGGGGCGAATGAGGTGACGGGAAATGTGGCAACTGGTTTGGGAATTAGGCTCACAAATGGGACAACCGGTGACATAGAAGTAAGATAGTAACATCTTGCACAACACAGACTAAATAAATGATTGTTCAAAAACTGGAATAACAGAGAAATTATAGATTAAATCAACTGTTTCCCAGAAGACCCTGAGCCTGCTAAAAGAAAAAGTGATTTGCACTTGTGGATTGTTTCATTTAAAAGGGTTGTCAGTGCAAGAAACTATGCAGAAAGAAAAGTCAGGAAATCAATCAATCAATCCACAAGTTTTCCATATATCTTGTGTTTGAAATTTCATCATCACACCCACTTGCTCACAGTCAATCCTCCAGATAATCTTCTGCTGTTTTCTTAAATGAATTTATTAAAATATTATCCGGGCTTTTACTCAGGGCTGGCAGGAGGAACTTGGGAGAATTTGTGGAGTCTCACTCAGACCTTTGCATTCTCACATTCAGCTCCTCTGGAGATACATACAGAGATTATACCCACTTGACCTTACCCAAATCTGCATGTCTTTGGACTGTGGGAGGAAGCCAGAGTACTTGAAGAACATCAACGCAGACACGAGAAGAACATGCCAACTTCCCACAGAAAGCCAAACTGGAATTCTAACCAATAACCTTATGTTAGGCCACAGAGCCAAGCCACTGCACCATCAGAAAATACATGTATTTCAATATATATTTTTACATTTCTTATTCTTATCTGTCTGGGTCTATCTAATCTGGACTAAAGTATTTTAAAACTAATTTGAAAAGATCACTTTTATCACAATCACAACTGTGCCTTAAAGGACTTTTGAATCTGTACAGCACACAGCAGCTTTGTTGGGATCCCTCTTACACAAAGTCATAATGGCTACAAGCTTTGCTATATAAATCAGTGATCAGTATCCACATTATGAAACAAATTAATTATTTAGTAAATTATTATTTATGCAAAATTGTTACATTTACCATGGATCTTTTCATCTTAACTGTGAATTTTCACACTCCCACAATCCTCTTGTGGCATCCAGAAAGCACAGCATCTCACAGATGTGCTGTGAGACCGAAGAAACAGCATTTTTTTCACTGCCTGTTGCCTGTCAATTCACACTACATCCAATACCTCTCAGAACAAGCCTGCCGTAGTAAAACTCCTATATGGCACAAGGCCATTGACACAGATTGGTGGCTACAGTATTTAATCACAGGCTCCATAGTCACTGGTAACACCTGTCTCATGCCACACAGATGACTCAAACGGCTGAAGCCTCAGTTCAATTGAAAAAGACAGTTTTCGTTGGGTTTCAAGGTGCTCATTTGTTTTCTGCACAAATACTTTCCAGTTGAGTTATAAGATCTCTGACCTCCCACACATCAACTCTCTCCCATATCTCCCAGTCTCTCACTGTCCCAATACCCTGTTCCCACTTAAGCTTCTTTCAGAAGTCACTGAAGTTAGCAGTTCCTCCGTATTTTCTCCAGAGAAGGTGCATGTGTGAACCAGAGTCTTTGCAGACTCCGCCTGGGCCCCTGGTATAATGTGCATAGAATTCTAGGGGAATTCAATTTGAGAACACAGAAGGGGATCCTCAGCTGGATTCATTGTCAGCGAATGGGGGGGTTGATGAAAAAACAAAAAAACTAATATCTCCAGATACACACACACAGAACACACTGACGAAGATGTCTAGAGAGTTTGTGGCGATAAGAGCTGACACTGCTGTCTGTATGCTGTCAAAAAAAAAAATCACGTGATCTCCACAGCGGAGTTAAAACAGTACTTCCTGTCTCTGCCTGCAGCACCTGGCTGCTCCACCTCTTGCCTGAATAATGTGGAGGACTCATTGCTGTTATGAACACGTCTTCAAAAAACCTCCCGCTGTTGCGTTGTGCAAATGAAAGGCAGACTGCTTGTAAACTCTTTTCCATTCAAGTAAAATGATTAGTCATGACAACGTTTATTTGGAAAGCAATATTCCAACTACCGACCTTATTCTAATGTTGTGGAAACTCCAGGACATTGTAGTGTGAATAAGATGTAATCACTCCACATCTGAATTAAATTATTACTTATTCAGAGAATGACCTTATTTAGGTTATTTAATCAGAAAATACTGTTAACATGGCATTATCTTAATAAGACTATCATATTCAGGTTAATATCAGAATAATGGTGTCCATGTGAGACAGTGAACCAGCACGCACAATGTCAGAACCTTGAAACTGAGTCATCAACATTCAATTCAGCCATCAATAATTTCATCTTTTACGAGTGATATACCGATTAATCAGTCGCGCATTTAATCAAGTTCAATCTGGCATTTGGATGGAATCTACATGGTCTGACATTTTGAGTTTAGATTTTTGATTCCTTGATTACTTACTTCTACTTTTTTATTCTTATCTACAAAGTAGATAAATATGTGAGCATTTAAGATCTGCAATTCAAATTATTGTATCAGTTGTGTCAAACAAAATCAACAACATTCTATTGACATTAAAGATCTGACATTGGTTACCCTCCTCTCTAAATAAAGACATTGGAGATTAATCTATCATTTAATATCACTATTAGTTATTTTATCCTGATGTCCATCACCTTCAGCTGAATGCCTTTGGGTTTTGGACTGCTGGTCAGACAAAGAAGTAATAAGACATCACTTTGGGCACCAGGAAGCAGTGAGCAGTTTGACAAATCAGCAGATTATTATTATTTTTTTTTTTATCATTCTATCACTTGTCTGGTCTGTAAAAGTGTCCCTCACAATCCCTGTAGGGGACATCTTTGGGGATTTATCGATAAAAATGTCTTACATTACCAAACAATTCATCATCTCAGCTTCAATTTGGTTTTAAAAACTATAGGTGAAAGTGAAAACAGTCGGATCTTAGAAGCTACAGCTACGTCTCAGTCTCTCAGTCTTACTCCAACCTGTCAGCAGGGTTTCTTTGCAAACATTCCTCCTGCCTTTCTGCAAAATAATGTATATTTGCCTTCAGTGTATATGTGCATGTTTATATAACAATGTATATTTGCCTTGTGGGGTGTGGAGACATTAGCACTGCAGGAACAGATGTAAAAACATGAGGGTGCCTGGAATGAACATTTAAGAATCATTTAGTATCACAGCTGATATTAGATTGAATATGGCAATTTTAAGCAGTGTTGCTATCCTTACAAGCAAAAACAAATGATTAAAATAAATAATAAAATGACAAGTAGACTTTCTCCACAAAATATTTTGGGATTTAGCTAAATCCAAATTCTAATTCATGTGGAAGAAAAGAGAAGAAAGAATTCACAGTTAATTTTCTGAAGACTAAAAAGACTGAGCACTGCATGTGACCGGTAGCACCTAAATACTGCAAATGCCTCCTGGTGTCCTGTGTGAGCCAGCTCATATATAATGTGAGTGGTGTTTAGAAGCCCCATCAGATGAAATTAGATAATCTGTCAATGCAAAGCACAGGTTTTAGAAATGTAAAGCATGTTTTCACTGCACAGTACCTCCCTTTATGAAATGAGGAATGGTGCCATTTACAGATTTAGTCTTAATGATTCTATTCTAATGTTCAATTAGGTTTAGGGTATATCCAAATTGCTTTTTGCGAATTCAATGACTGAAAAAAAGGTTCATATGGAAGGTATAGTATAGTTCAAAAGGCCTGTGTTTTGAGTGCGACCATCTAAATGAGATTCCAGGCAATTAATTAATAAAAGATACAAAGACAGCATTAGCAGATCCAATGCAATCTAAAACTGAGACTTGGGCAACTTGTGGAATGAATCCTATAATTATAATGTTTAGTTTTGTCAAGACTGTTCCAGAAAGGTGTTGATTTTATCTTTAAGCTTTGGTGGAAATGTTTTTCTAGACTGTGTTATATAATAAGTGTTTAGAATAGGCTGCACACAACCATACAATACATTTGTAAAGATTACATTTGTAACGTTTTTGTAGAGGAAGCGAGAGTAATATTAGATGACTTTAACTACTACCCAGAGGACTTCAATGATGATAATTTTACAATAAGAGATGGCATCTAACTCTTCACGGACCCCTTGAAAATCATCAAGACCTGAAATATGAATGGTGTGTTCTTTGGGCTACTGACATTCAGTGAGATTAAATCTCCTGCTTCAAGCCATGTAGCAATGAAGGAAGCTATTAGATAGTGTTACCACTGCCTTAGGTAGTTTGCTCAATATTGTTTTAAAGTAATTTTAAACATCTTAATGCTAGGCCTAAGTTACCTCAATTATTGTGTGGTGCATCTTAAAGAGTCCCTTCAGCTTTGTGGTTTGCTTCCCAGTGATTTTGTAGCTGCAGGGCTTCTCTTTCAACAATACTACACCCACACGTTTTCTCGGGGCAGAAATAAAATTTAGGAGGTGCATTGATAATCGATAAAGCACAACTAGATTGTCATTGTTTCAAAAAATTATAATGCACCCTGACATATTAACAGTTAGTATTTACTGATATTAGTGCAATCTATTCATTGTCTTTTCTTACTCAGTATAAAATAAGGTTGCTGAACATATGTAGTCATAATTTCCGTTGACGAAACTAACACGAATTGGGAACAAGCGTATTCAAATATAACTCGCCACTCAAGCATGGATATGAGAGGACATTTTAGCAGAGAGGTAAGAGCACGTCTGTTGACTTTAACCTCACAAAAATAGACGCTGGCTGCAGTGGAGCATGAAAACTGTGAACTTTCGGTCATGAGACACTAACAAACTGCATCACAGGGCAGGTTTCAGTACAGGCCTCTCTAAATTATTTACTAAGTCTTGCTGATGGAAAATCAACTTTAACAGATGAGTGTTCACCCTGTAAATATAATAGTCATGGGTCAAGGACATAAAACAAGTTGTTCTCTCGTTGCATTGATTTGTCTAAAAACTAAGATGCTCTTAAAGCCTGTGGAAAGATCAGAGAGCAACAGTCTTCTGAACTGGCTGACTTTGTAAATACAAGCCACTGAACACACAATGTACACTGAATTGCTAAAATAGCTTCAGGTCTATGGGGGGTGGGGTGGGGAGTCATTATAAGGCCACCCAGTGACATTTTGTTTTTATGTGATGATGCAATAACAGCGCTGTTAGACCGCTGGCCCCACTGCTTCTCTGCACTTTGAGGTTTCTGCTCCATTTCTTGGAGAGATGGGGGATGATTGTTGTAAAGAAAGACGAGTGGAAAGCAGACACAGGAGTTAGGTGTCACACTGTTTGCCCCAAATTACATAGTGTGAGAACATTTGAGTACAAACATTACCAGCTTTATTAATCTCTAATACCGTTATAAGTGACTGTATGCTACAAATGTCTTTGAAGTGTAGTTCATCTGTTTGAGGCTAATTTACAATGCTGCTTCTACACATCCCATTACCCTGCCTCTATTCTATTCATACCCTGCTGCGGGATTCGAAACTGAGCTTGTGGCATGTTAACTCCACAACCGAAATACAGGACCTGCTCTAAAGGTTTTTAATTTTCGATTTGGACAGAATCTACATTTTTTTTTTAGCAGACAGAGTATTCCAAGGCCACTGTCAGTTGAAAATATCCTTCAGTGTGTTTGGGAAAGGGAAGAGCACAAACATCGCTGTCCTCCAAGTGATTAGAGACGGAACATGCAATCGCAGCGACCCTGATCTCTGAACTCGCATCCTCCGCTGTCGTCACAGGCCACTGCAACAGGAACAGCTTCACTAAAACAGACATTGAAGCGAAATGTTGTTTCGCGCTTTTTCATCAGCTATTGATTTTAAGTTCCTTTACAGACTGCTGCAGATATTACTATATTGAAGATGGATATCCTTGCTATATAGATAAGAAAACATTCGACACACAGTGGGAGGGTATGTGTCTGTGTGTGTCTACTGTACATGTGTGTTAAAGTGCGTGAGGGTGGTATGGGTGGACTTTGTGTAACTTGGACGATGCTTCAGCCATGTTCCTCTTGACAGTCCAAATTGAGGGAATGAAAACACTGCATTCCACTGCTGTGTGTGTGTGTGTGTGTCTTACGTCACAGATCCCACAGTGTAGCAGACTTTGGAGCGTGTTGGGAATTATCAAAGTCAACAACACACATCAGAGATTTACTCAAAGTCATTTATCACGGCTGCACTTCACAGGCGTGACAGTGCTATTGCTGCCGAACCTATCAAGAAACACAGAGGCTCAAACAATGTAAATACTTCAAAGCATCAAGAATGTCATCAACCAACCAAACCCCTATTTATCAGCTTGTTTAGTTTGCAGTGTAGTAACCTCGCACAAATGATCACAAATGGAGCAGTTGCAGCATCAAAGGCGTCACTGCAAGGGAATATGAAAAGAAATCTTCCAGCTGGTCCTGGCGTTCAGTGGTTAGACCAAAACAACTTTAATGCACTGACAATTTTACTAAATCATGTTGAGAGAGGCTAGAGACGATGATGAAACAATGGCACCTAAAAGGAGCCAATTAATTTGCTCTCATTATTCAGCTATATAAAAAGATTAAGGGGGATCAGTGGTGCTTTGTCATGTACTACCCCCCGACCAACACACCCACATCTTCATGATTTCAGAGGACATTACCTCAACCCTACCACTTGCCTAACCCTAACCATTGGCTCGACACATAGAGCTATAATAAAAACATTTTTATGACAGACCCATTTTTAGACTCTTCATGACATGTTTAATTTTGATAGGTGTGAATGCAGTACTTGCAATTGCAAATATACCAAGGGCCTATAATAGTTCCAATCGAATTCTGAAGCAGTTTGTTTGTGTTGAGAATCAGATTTGACCTTGATCCAACCCAACGACTAGCTGTACCTTGCAAGTTTGAGCTTAACGGCTCCTACTTTTTAGGATGTAGCATAGCATGCAAAGTGTAGCTTGAGTAGTAGTAGTGGCAGCAACACCATATAAAATTGCAAAGAAATGTTTCTCTATATGGCCATGTCCAAAAGACAGGACATTCTTCCTGTAATTACTTTCTTGCTCCCACCTCAGCCACATCTGAACAGATGAGTTAGGATGTGAGTGCCACTGTCTAATCTCCAAGCTCTGGCCTGTGAAAAAGAGGAATCTTTAGTCAGCAATCTAGTCTCAAACATTTTTGTTAGAAGGCAAACTATATATGAAAACAAGTACTTCTAAGACACAGCTTCCATATTATCACTATGTAAATCATCATTAAGACTAATTTCAAGGCACACTACACATTTTGACAGTCACTCGTCTAACCAAGCTGCACTCACTGTGGTACTAATATGGAACATGGGCACAAGGAATGAAATTGGTAAGTCACCAAGTCAGAATGTATTTCACTTGAAGCATTTATATGAAGCATCTGATCTCTGCGACTGATTTGCTGATTGTAACATGTATTCACTCAGATATAGCTACTGGGGGAATAGCAAGCAGAAATGTCAAGTTAGCAATATGTCATTACATGCTTTCATTGCTATAAGCAAAACAGCAAGCAGCATTGATCACGAGGATGTTTTCGCATCATCTGTCCCTGCTTGTATCGATATATAAGACTTTGATTTCATTGCTGCCCATCTTGACAAAGACTGCCTTGCAAAAGAGATATTCTATCTCTATGGGATCTTCCTGGTTAAATAATGGATTTTTTTAAAGGCTGCTTATAATCATCATTTGGATTATTATAAATATTTGTTATTATTGTAATAAATATTATTTTCAAAGTCAATTGCTCAGTCTGCAGGAAAAAAAGTGTCTACTCACTGAAAAAAAATCAACCTATTTAGTATTTTATATAACTTTTAATGACCCATTCAAACATGTTTTCTATGTTTTCCACTGGGAGGATGATATTTCGAGGTTAATGGTGACAAGAACTAAAGATTATTGGCTTGGCTTCGCCATCACAATGTTTCAAGATCTTAACAACACCTTGGCATCAGTTTGGCCAAATACACCAGTTTGTCTGAAACAATCCAAACAGATTAGGTGTGAAAGTACCCAAGGACAAAATTAATATTAAGCCAGCGTTGGTTAGTATTTATTTAGGCTGCAAATATTTGTTTTGTTATATTAACTTCTGGGTAATTGGGGCAGGGCTGTGGCTTTCATCTTTTTTACCAGATGGATTGTTTGGCGGTTGGAAGACAAAGACAGGAGGGTGGTAATATTTTCTGCTGACCGTCATGTCTTGGTTTAAGTTTGGATTAAATTATGCACAACAAGACATACTTGGAATCATGGATCTTTTTGAACGTGTCACAGTAAAGAGCCTGCTTAGCAACATTTTTCTTAGTCAGTAGTCGCAAAACAAAAAATGTAGCATGATTACCTTTAACTACCAGGTGTGTATTACTGTGCATACTGACATAGGCCATGTTGCCGGAACAGGGTGCACAGTCATTATCTCTTTAACCAAATAAAACATGTTTCACATAGAGCTAAATGGTTGCTAGTGCTTGACATTGCCTTGTGAGTTGGTCCCAATATGGTGAAGCCTCTAACCACTAGCCATGTCAACCATCTGCTGAGTACATTTCATATATTAAGTCTGTGACGATTTTGGGTGAGAAAAATCTGCTCCACAGCAGATCAAAACTGACAGCTTGGTGATGCCTTTGTACAAACCATCCATTCATCAAATCAGCAGAGGGGCTGCAGATATTAACACGGTCATCTGGAACATGCATATGCATGGTTAAACTCAAGAATATGCAGCTTAGATAATGCATCCTAGTTTATCAAGTACAATTAATATGCAGGATTATCTATATAATCAGACTGTGGAGAAGCCACTTTCTTGCTTTTGTCTATATGTATCTCTTTTCTCAAATTGTTCAGTTTGGAGGAGTCAGTTAAAACAAAGCTTTCTGATGAGGGAAGGTGTTCCACTCCTGTCTCAAATTTCACACTGTATATTGAAAAATATGATTTGACGTTATCGTTCTATACATTTGCTTGTAAATATAATTTGAGTTAAGATCATTTAAAAACGTAAAAAAAATATTTACATTATGTAATTACCTCTCTACATGCTAGTTTTTATTGTCAGTGATGGAGTCCTCAATTCCCACATGGATTCAAGCTGCCTTTGCATGCTCAAGAGATGTGAGGTGCTGCTGTGTGGAAAACAACGTACATTGTGCACAGCATGAATTCAGATCATAGCTGCAATTACCAAAACAACTGCAGTTTATTTGGCTGCATGGTAAACAGATAAAGCAGTTAAGTTTCTGCTGTATTTCTAGTAAAGTAGCTGCTTCAAAACCACACTTGCTGTTATCATGGTAAGCACAAGATTTCTTACAGATTTCAGTTCAATAACTTAAATTATGAGTTTGATAAAAGTGGTTGCAGCAAAAATGTTCATTTGAATAAATGTCTGTTACTGTCTATTACCGAATGAGGTAAAACAGTGGTGATTGAGCCAATGGCTCATTGATGACAGTATTGCAATATTTACATATCTGCAGTTTTACGAGCTGGTTGTCTATGGTGGCATCCCAGAAAAATAAATCTTTATTGAGTTACTGCTAATACAACATCTATAAACAGATGCTGAATCATTATCAGGTGATAAATGATTCATTCTGAGATTACTGGTGATCAAACATTTACTAACATTGCAGCTTCATGCTAAAATCACTTAACTGGTATTATTATGTAGCCAAGTTTGAAGTACTCACAGGATATGCAATGTTTGTCAGTGAGCCTATCACTTATTAAGCCATTTTCCATTAAAAATACATCTGCAACACAAGACAACTTTTTGTCATTTCTGAGAGCAAATCAGTTTGAAATATGGCAGGGAATAGAGGAATA
The DNA here is from genome assembly GCF_024713975.1 of Paralichthys olivaceus. Classification (NCBI taxonomy): domain Eukaryota; kingdom Metazoa; phylum Chordata; class Actinopteri; order Pleuronectiformes; family Paralichthyidae; genus Paralichthys; species Paralichthys olivaceus. The sequence goes on along the minus strand of NC_091100.1, from coordinate 14,407,685 downwards.
AGAAGCAGCAGCCACAGTGAGCTTTTAGACGAAGAGCCGCAGGGGACAGACTGCACACCTCCAACTCCTCAACTCCTTTCACTGTGCCCTTCTGTTCTCTGACTCCCGCAGCACAAAATCAGATCACAGGTGCTCATAGGATGATGGAAAAGGGCCAATTACTGCCTGACTTCTGTACTAAAATGGTTAAAGATCATTTTGCTGCCCCCAGGATTCTGTGACCTATTGTACTAAAATGCATTAACTTTTACCACCAGTAAAATGCGGTGTTGCTAAATCTACCGGGCCCTAAATTTTTGAGATTTGTGCCCCACTTGCAACTAGGATCAGCACACACTGGATATTAGTCACATCGCACAGCAGTCAAAGTTCAACTAGGTTTAATATATATATATTAACTATATATATATATATATATATAGCTGGCTGAGGGGAAACCCCTTAAAAGCACTTGGAGAATGTGCAGTACCAAACATGAAAGCACTGGCTTGTTGGTTTACTGCCTACGGTTTTTGTGTACATTCACTAGACTCGGTCATGACCTCAAGATTTCAGAGTTGTAAGGCAGACTTATTTCATTATTTTGAAATAAGTCTGCCTTACAACAGTTTTGATTTGTCATTTGTGTACTCCTCCATCTAGTTTTATCTCCTCAAATGTGGTGCATAGACATTTGAGATATACAATAGTGTTCAATGTTAAAGGGGTAAAAGCTGTTTTTTAACCCAAGGTGGAATGCTTTGCACATAAATAGAGATTACAGGCTAGCTCAGCCTGTGTACCTGAGGGAAAAGTTGCCTTGAGACAACAACAGACAGTACACGTACACTGTATGTGTAATTTCAACAAGGTTGTTAACGACAGGACGAAAAAGGTTATTCCCATGGACTTCTAATAAGGAGTCTCAGTTGAACCATAGTCCAGTGCGAGAATGTGGACTGACTCATGTCCTCATAACCGTCCTCACCAGCCTCACAGATTAGGTCATGAAGAGCAGAAAACTTTAGAAATGAGAATATATTAAGGAGAGAATGGACGAAATGAACAAGATAGGACACAGAAACTTCATGCGAATGGAAAATCTTGCAAGGAACCACAGATGTGAGAATGTGAATTTGAGGAGGTGAAGAGCGGATCAGAGTTTGAGACACCTGTTCTTACAAGTCCTGACAAGACACTTGAGGCTGTGACACAAAATAAACATTCCGGCTTCACTTCCACATAAACCAAGGTCTGCAACACACATCAAGTTCACAATGAGGCACCTTATAACATTCTTCATTTTGTCATACTCACCTGCAGACACATGTCAGAAGTTTCATAAGAATCCAAGTGTGACAGTAAAACAGCGTCGACAGTTACAACCCTGTCATTGCCATTCGCTGTCATTAATTACTGAATGATGATACCTTGGTCCTGTCTTATGAGTTTTGTACAACACATTGAAGGTTGGCTTAAAATACAGGTACTTTTGAAATCAGTCAGATTTAGATATGAGGGAATACTAAATACAAGGTATAACCAGCATAATTACTTGACCTAAGTGTGTTTTTTTTTGTTGCACCGATAAGATGAATCCACGACTCCATTATTCAATCAGAGGAAAATAAACTTTTCCTTTTAACAATTTTGTGAATTGGTTTATAATTCAGGTAATCTTTCAAGCAAAAATATAAATTGCTGGGGAGAGGGACGCCTGGAATACCCTGCACAATACGCCTGCACAATGTCAGTGAATTAAAGGCAATGTGTCCCTTTTTGACCCAAACTGTCTCTGCCGCCTCCGCTCACTGAGTCACGCTGTCACTGTGGATTTTCATTGAAACCAATGGCTGCAGTTTATTCGTTCATGCTGCTTTGCGGTTTAATCACTCACCATGCTGTGCATTAGAGAGAAGCTCAACTGTTTTAATGGAAAGCAGGTTTTGACAAGTTATTTTCCCACAGTGTAATGGGTGACAATAAACAAAGCATGTGAATTGGACCCGGCTTAAATACCGATCAATTTAAAAATCCCTTGCCTTTGCGATAGTGTTAACGCACACTGGCTCAGGACACAATAGCACTGGAGCAGCACTGATAAACCACAGGAAAATGTACTCTTCTTTTCAAATAACAGTTCCAGGACTTTCTACTAATGAGTTTGTGTAAACATGTAGACAATTATTGTTGGTAAATATCCGTTTCGCACTTTGAACAAGCCTGTGTAAGACATGTATTGGCCTGCTTCAGTCATTTGTCTGTCTGTGTGCACAGGATTAGTGTTTGGATGTGGTTGTCTGTGTCTCTCAAACAGGTTTGGAGAGGAATGCAGGGCTGGTGTAATCCAGTCTCGGTTCATTTTCACTATTGTCACAGAGTCAAAAGCCTGTAGTCCTGTGTGCCGTGGGGCCTCGCAGCTCAGTCACGATTACATACATCATCTCATATAACACACTGCAGCCAAATCAAAAAACCCACATCAGTACAACACTACAAAGACGATTGTAAAACATTTGCAGGTCCATAAACAACTGTAAACAAATTGAATTTATCGTTAAATCTCTCACTTTAACACCTCATTCACTAACAGATTATAAAACCTTGCCATGTAAAACCACGGATTTGTGTATAATTTATTCTGAAAGGGTGTTGAGTCACCTTGTAAATGTCCAATCAGGCAACGTAATGTTTAACTTTCCTCCTTTCTCATTATCAGTGGACAAACAAACTGAATTCCAGCCCACCATTAAAGAAAATAGAGACAATATGCTGATCCTTGAATATACAGCTTCTTCATTAAAATGGCTTTATATAATTCAGAAATATTAAGAAATAAATGTAATATGTAGTATTGATTTGGGTATTGTGGTTAAATCCCATTCAAAGTTTTGGGGTAAGGCATAAACATAAGCTGACCCTATCTCAAGCTGTGCACTGATTTGATTTCACCTCTACAATGATCTCAATGTTACTGGGGAGGCTCTATCTCTCCCTTAGATAAAAAACCCAGACTTAAGTTATTTTGATAGATTCTGATCTAGCATGCAAGTGTCTGGGATGTTTTATAAGCTTAAAATGAACTTGAAGCATATACCATTTACCTAACATTCATTTTTCATCAATGTTTGGTTCCACAACCATTTTGGACCAAGGTTAAAGGTCATGCAAAGTTCCCAGGACCCAACACTGTGGGGTTTCAGTAACAACTCAACAGGTCTTCAAGACTTCACTCCACCACCGAGGCTGAAATAGGTTCAACAAGCTGGTACAGAGGAATACCTCTCCTCTCCATGGCAACTTAATGTGTTCAACCAAGGTTATAAACATATTTACAAAAGATACTGTTTCTTGACCTGGGCAGGCTAATAACATGAGTCTACCACCAGCCAGAATGACATCTTTGGGGAATGTGGATTGCTGCCTGGTGTGCAACTAGACAATCATGTCTAAACGTTAGATTTAGAATAAATACTGCATTTCATTGATGAGTGGAAATTAAACAAAGAAAGTTTAGAGATGCATAAAGGTATTCACAGCACACTTCAAGATAACAATAGACATGAAAAACAAGTATCTCATCCCCAAAAACGCATGTGTGCATTTCCACCAAAACCCAGAAGAAAACCAGAGCCACCAAAATCAAACAAACAAAATTGGATGGGTATATCAGCAATTTCAACACTAGATATCACAAAATTGTACACACTGTACCTTTAAGCAGCAGGTGAATTTATTCCAAATTAGATGGGAATTGGCAGTGATAAGACATTTAATTGACTAGACATCATCATCACACATTAGCTGCAGCTTTGGAATGATGTGTAACATTAGACAGCTTGCTGGCCTCAATAAATTGTGACACAACAATCTGTCACACCTCAGAGATCTACACACTCCAAAAAATAGGCCTGCCTAGTTATGCTATGCATTAATGGTTTGTTGTGTTCAGTCAATTGTGCACATGTAGACTATGACATCCCATTTCTAATGAGTACTTGTACTCAAATACAAACAGACACTGCCGCAAACAAACATCACTTATGTAATTGTTGCCTACAGTGGTTTACTCTGTTTCCTCTGAGGTGTGCTTGCTGGCTAACCTGACACTATAACCTAGTAAACACACTATTACTAGGCTTGTGGTTGCACTATTTTTCTTTTACTCATTAATAGAAAACCCCAACCACACTAGTATGTGAACATCCAGAAGAGAAGCTAGACTATATGTTGGTTTTCTAACCGTTGCTTTGTAAAGTGCATTGGATTAATGAGCTGCCATTTTAGGAAGAGGAGTAGAGGTAGGGGGTCACAAATGTCCTAACTGATAGAATCAACTCATAAAGTTCATTTTATAAGATTTGTTATTAGTGATTATACAGTTTTTTCAATAGTTTTGCTAAGCTAAGTGGCAACATTACCATTCAAATGCACCTCAGTTTTTGTGTCAGCAATTGATGCGTCACCATTCAAATACAATTCAATGTATATAAGAGACGGTGCATGTACTGTATTATAGGAGAAAAGTGGCTTATAAAAGCACTGCACGTGAGGTTAATTACTGAGTTACCTATAATTTATGGCATTATGATTGTTACGGTGGCTTTCACAGTTTGTTCTTTAAAAAAGGAAGCTGACGTTGTTCTTAGTCACCAGCGAAAGCCAGATCTCTAAAAGAAGTCTACAACGAAGTCATGGGCAAAACATATTCTTTCCAGTTATCAGAGATGGATCATGGTGTTCCCCTGGTGGGGATATATATCCTTCACACTTTCCTTTGTAGAGACTACAATCTATGACTGAACTTAGAAAATATATAAACGAGAAAGATATTGGTAAATGCTGAGACTCTGAGAAGACAAAAAAATCATCCTGTCAAGAGACAGTTTCACACTTTCTTGAGGTTCTCCCGTCAGATCAAAACCATAACACATTACTGTCTAACCCTTGTCTGCTTGACTAATACATTGTTGCTGGTGTCAAAAGAAGGGCATTCATTGGGTGTCCAACACAGACAGAGTAAACTGAAGAAGGTAAATGTTTTCTATCCTCTCCCTTTTCTCACCAACTGTCATCTAGGATTTCTAAGGCTTTAAGTCAACAGATTATTGGAAATGAAAAGAATACCACACATAGGTACACAAGCAGCTGCAAAGCACCATCTGAACACTTGAGTTGCAGTTTGCCAAAGAAAAACTAAAAGACTGAAACTGCAGCTACTCTTCCAACTGACTAGAAATCACCTGCAAGTTATCTTCCATTAACTACTTGTTACCTGCCTGAAAGCCTTATTGGCTAGCGTGTACTGTGAACTACTGCATGTTACTCTGAAACAAAAATTATTAAAGGGGCACTCTACCCATTTTAAACTTAAATATGAGTTTATTTGTCATGAGTAAAGAAAAACAGTTGTACAAATTTGTGCAGCTTTTTACTTGAGGAGATGACTATGAAAAAAATGCTGGTGATGTCAGAGTGCTCAGGGTGATTTCAGCTCAGGATAGGAAACTACAGATCTTTAATAGATGGCCAGCATTATAAACCAATGATAAGTTTGGAAAAACATGCTGTCTAATAAACAGAAATATGACATTTTGGGAAGTGCTTAATGCATTTTTCAAAACTTGACCCATGCAAGTGACTAAAATTTAAAATATCCTGGCCTCTGATGCTTTTCAAAAAATGTTATGTTCTGAAATATGAAACATGTGAACAAGCAATATACTAAATTAATGTACCAAGTACCATTTAATATAATGCCTGGAGTATGTTATACATGAATGCATAAAATATAAGAGTTTCTTCAGCATAACTTCTTCACGCAGAACGCGTGTGTGATGTGTGATGCATTATTATACATCACTTCCATTCATTTTTCACTTAAGATCCCTCTACCACCAAAAAGCTTCCTGCCTGGCAAGTGTGTTCCTGATCTGTTGTTTCCAGATGCACCATCTTTGTACTTGCTTCGCTGTCTGACTATAATCTTCTGCTAAGCCATAATAATAACAGCTTGAAGCATGATGTGGTTGTGCAGTGTACACAGATCATCAGACTAGTGGCAACGTGACATAAAGAGAGGGCGATAAAGATGGACCTCTGACATTGTGACATAACATGGAGGAACTTTTATTAGCCAGCATCAACTGTAAACTCAGAACCATGTGAACAGCTTAGTTGAAACATGGAATTGCACAATCCCAGAGGTTTGTTTCAGACGACAATGTTATAGTATGTAAGGGGAGGACGTACTTGAAACATCTAAAATCATTTGAACTGAGGATGGGCAGAAATACAGAGAGATATGCTGGGGGCAATGTGGCAGTTAGAAATTTCCCTCCTGCTGCAAATTCATCCATCATCCAGTTTGCCAAGCAAAGAAATTGTGGATTTCATCACTCCAAGCTACTCTTTTCCCAGCTTCCCTTTATCTTTCGTTTTTTTAAATCTCCCCCTGCCTCTGTCAGAGCCTGACTCTCTCCTGTTCCCTTCAACAGGATTTGAAAAGATAAAACTCTTGATTGGTGGTGCTGACGACCACACAGTTTCTCCTGCCCTTTTATCTGTCTTTAACAGCTATCTCGCCCACTCTACCCTTCTTGCTTTCTTTTTGAACTTTTGGGTAGATTTCCCCGGATTCATATCAAAACCAAACTGCTTTACGAGCGACTTGCACATCCAGCTGGGCATTATTTTGTATTTCATGTGCATCAAAGCCAAAAGTTTTCAGCTAAGTAGCAACAAATAGGGTAGCAGATTTAACAGAGGTATTGCTATTTGGTTACCTAGAATCTTGCTTATTCTCTTTCCACAAAGCACTTTAGATAAACATGAAATATCTTAATTGATTATTACACAAGATAAGTATAACCTCAGCAAGCATTGGGTTACATCGCATTCATGATAAAAATTTCACAGATATGTCAAAGGAAAGAAGGTGTTGTCGGATGGCAATATTTAAACCAGGATTCATTTGTACTGTGTCATAAAACAGCAGTACTGATCTGTTAACAGCTGATTTCTTTGGCCGCTGTGACATTTACAGTCCCCTGCATCCTGTGCTGTGATCCTTTATGTGCGACTTCTCTTTGAAACCTCAGGCCTAAGCATAACTGTAAACAGACTTTAAAAGAAGTTACTCTTTCCGGAGAGGTAGATTAAGCCAGAGGTGAGCAACACCCCTTGGATTTGGCCTCAAGGCCCTCGATTCTTCAGCCTGACAGAAGAAGAGCCATGTCAGGAGCTCCCTGCTGGGGCCTCTGCTTGTAAATAAGCACACTCAGCTGCATGCCAAGCAGAGTTTGTTTGATGTGTCTCAAGTTAGAAACTGGCTCTTATAAATCTAGTTGAGGTGAAAAGTGTTGAGACAGCTTTGCAGTTTGCCATAAAGTAGGTGATTTGCGTACAACGTATGAGTCACAAATCAAATGTGTGGTTTATGTGATGTGAAGAACTCCATCTTGACTGCCTGCTGTGTGTCTTGTGTGTGTAGGGGGTGTGTTGGTGGCGAGAGATGTCAGAGGATAGCCTCACTATCTTTACCACTGCATCACAAAGTGAAACTGCTGCACATGCCTTGCAGGGCTAGATGCTTTTGCAGAAAGAGGCACAGGTTTCCGTATACACACATTACGGCTTATCTTTAAAGATAAATACTACCGCAACTATGATAAGCTGGTCACTCACCTTTACAACTCCCGTCTGTTTCCACATGCAAACTGTACGTCTAATGAGGTTAGGTCAGGGTTTAAGGAGATTAAAGTGTCAGAAATAACAAGGGACTTTTAAACAGAAAAATATGACTTTTTAAAAACTGCTTAACTGAGGTCAGTCGAGTCAGGGGCTGCTGGGGCTCTTCTGCTCTGTGGCTGGGCTCACTTTCACCGCTTGGCCCGTTTTCAAAAGGTGTCAACCGACCACGTAGCCCACAAACTTTGCCCAAACTCAAACAGAGGAGAGTTTGCTCGACATGAGCTAAAAATGCACGTACCTGCTCAAACTCGGCCACTTGATATTCCAAGTATAACGAGGTGAAACGAAACCAAGCGGAGAAGTGGAGACACGATTTTTTAAAAAAGCAGCGAAAACCGACGGATAAGTCCTCTACGTAGCTTCGTGAATACGGTGTGGAGCAGAGTTCAAAGAACGACGTGAACTTCTTCCTCGTGTCGCCGAACACCTGAGTCTCCTCTGCGGAGGGAGAGAGACGCGGAGCCCGTCACATGAATATCGACGCGTCGGTGAGTTTCAGCGAACTTTTAAAGGTCTACACGGTTTCACGGAGAGAAAGTCTCCACATTGTTGGTTTTAAAAAGAGTCAGGAGTCGGTCCCGGAGAGCTGCTGCCTCCCTCCGTGTCTAACCCCGTGTGAGAGGAGGGATAGAGTCGGTGGGTCCGGTGGTTACCTGACTCCAGTCACTACCGTGGGGCCAGCCCTCCGCACAGCAACAGCAGCCTCATGTTTCCTGTTGTTCCATCAGACACACACAGCTCCCCTCCACCGCCACAGGTTCACATCCTGTCATCACACCGCCAGTGTGACCCGCCATCTGCTGATTCAAACACACTGTACACAGAGAAGACTCTGATATGTCCCTAAAGATCAAACTATCTAAACTCTATCTGGAAGTCTCCATTCAAGTGTCACCTTTTTCTAAACTCTCATCAGTTTCCACGATGAGCAATAACACATGGAGTTGGAAATTATTCTATATTATGGTAATAATTGAAATAGTGCAGTCCCCATTTATTGAAAAGGGGGTCTCATCTGTGAGAAAACGATAGACTATCTCAAAAATAAGTTATAATTCAAACATGATATTTAACGTTTATATTCATAAAAGGGTAAATCAAATCAATTCCTGTTAAGAGATAACAAACCCTGTTGAAAATGAACATAAACCACTGCAATATAACAAAGTCAAAAGTCAAAGTCAGCTTTACACAGACATATTGAGGAATTGAAATTTCTCAGACTCTCGGTCTCCTCATCAACACAGATTTAAGTAAAAAACAGTAAACACTGAATAAAAAAACAAGTCTTAATATAAGAAAATATTAGAACAATATTAAAAGAAGTATAAGGAGAAAAGGTATAAAATATATACTATTGTGTGCGAAATATCATTGGAGATATATATATATACACATATATTTATATATATGTAGGCCTATATATAATATATGTATTTATATATATACTTTCTTGTATTTTTGTTGATTGCTCTCTTCAGATGGATTCTGCCTATTTTGAATCTGTGCTACACAATTCTACCAATTAACGAAAACACAATAGCATCAGTTACTCATCATCTAGTTATTTTCAGAAAAAGAAAATTGTGTGAGATCTCAAAAATAATGGGCAACACAATGGCTCAATAAAACCATACCCTGCATACTAGGCCATTAGGGACTCTGGAAATATTAGCTGTTGATTGTGGCTTCTTAAACAGGCTATTTAAGTTTGTGCTATTCTGGCCAATGTTTGCACAAACAGTTGTCTACCCACTAATCTAGCCAAAAAGTCAAACATTGATTTGCTAACCCAAATCTGCCTCCAGCTGTGGAAAGCCATGCTAACTTTATCACTCTTCTACTAGTTAGCATGCTAACTAGCAGCTAGCACTGGTGCGGCCAGCCTGTCTTGTCATTTTACGGATGTGTGAGTCACTGTTATGTTCAGTCTCGCAGAATTAGCGCTAATCAAAGTCGTATTATAACCTTTTGTCCTGTGAACACAACAATAGCTGAAGCTCCCAGGAAGCACCCATCAACACCATGCTCTTGGCAACCAGGTTTAGGCAGCAGAGAAAACTTACATGTGACATTTATACAGCTGAATTTATTTCTACCACTGTGTGAATGTCAGCTGAAATTTAATCTGTTGCTATATTTAGTCATATTTTGATGAAAATATGAGGGACTGGAAAATTCCAAAATAGATTAATGAGAGGAGGAGAAGAGGGTTGGTTCAGAAGTGGTTTGAACATTTATTTTGGCTTCTGATTCTTTTCTTTTTTTCATTATAAAATAGGTTCACAATGGGAATCCATCGTAATCACTGTAAATCCAAAATGGCAGCTGCAAAGGAGCAATTTACGAACTTCGGTGCCACCTTTCAAGCTACTGGGTAGGTGAGAGCTATACATATTCTGTACATGAGTTTTTATATAGCGTCTTTCTTTAATTAGAAATATTAGACTAAGTACACAACACAGTACACTGTACATTTATTTTGGTGAGCTAAGATATAGGATTTCAAAATATAGGATTTGCCAGTCACCATTGTTGTTAAAAGTTTATTTATAAGTTAATGTTTCTTGGAATGTTGTTGGCCCAGTAAATTGTGATTACAACAGTGAATTAGCATCAATTAATCTGTTTGGGAAGTTTAGTACCTCATATCAAGTAATACCTATTTGACCTTGGAGTGGGAATGATAAAAAGTTACATTCATGAGTGACAACAAGGACAGCCCATTCAACCCCTCTGTAGGGCCATGAAATTAAACTAGGCCAAGTTATTTTTATGTACATTTTATTATATCTTACTCATATTTCATTTATACTTCAATATACTCATTTTATCAAAGTTAATTGCTTTTTAAATGTGCCCAAATCTAGGGTATGAACCCCTGAAGCACTAGCGTGACAACATCTTTAGAGATGGTCAGTTTTTTAGCCTCATAAATTACAGTGTAGCTGACCTGTGCTGTAGCTTCTTTATAATCCCATTTTGCTAAAAGTCTGATTAATTCTTTATGGCTGAAATTCCCTAGCATGGTAATTTGAAGCAAGAAAGTCCTTGGCTGTGATCCACAGTGATAGTGTATGAAATGAGCACATCTACCACCTCGGCCTACTTCTCATTCCCCAAGACAAGACAGAGTCTTCACATGAACAGCCAGATAGTACGAGCACACAGGCTCGTATCACATGGCTGTGGATGGAAAAAATGGTCTCTCTGTCTTTTGTGTGTGTGTATTTTGGAGCAGAGGTATTTGTTAGCATGGCAACATTTCTTTAACAATACTGAGTGCTTGTGATTTTGTGCCTGTGTGTTCATGCGTACGAGTGCCAGCACCTTCTAAACGCTGCTCTTTGTTTGACTGCGCGCTTGTTTGTATGTGCTTGTGTAGCATACTGTAGAAAGAGCCCCATTTGTCTATGTGTTTTTGTGTTCCCATGCACACAAAACACATGTAAAAAGGGGATATGAATGGTTTCTTTTATGTGTGTTATTTGGTATTTTATCACATGAGATACAGGTTATTTTAAAACAGCTTTGGGAGTAAAAATGTCTGGGAAATCATTACCAAGGAAGATACTTGTGGACAAAAAGTCATGAAGGACAGACTGTCTAGCCTCATAGCCACATTGGTGCCAGATAAGTGAGAGTCAAAATACTTCATGTGAATACTTAACAGTATCTCTATGGTTGTGTATCGGAAAGAGGCTTGCATATCTATTGCTGCACAAGAATGCCAATATTGAGTGATTCTATAAAACCCATAAATGTTTTCTTTCCGCATCCAATACCAATATTTTTAGATTCCACATATGGACTAAAACAAAGTGTGCTCATTTTTGTTACCTCTTTCAGACCTTTTCCAGCATAAACTCTGATCTTGTCAGGCCCAGTGGACCTCATAGGGACCAAAACTCGATCCTAATAAATTAAAAGGTAATTTCTGATGCACTGGTTAAGGTTAGGGGTTTAAAGGGAACTGTAAATAGGTTAAGGATAGAGTTAACCATGAATTGTTCATGGTTAACTTTAGAGATAATGATTTGTATAGGCATTCCACTATAGCAGTGCAGCCTGTGTGTGCATGTTTTTCCATACCCACAAGCATGGCTGTGCTTGTGTGTGTCTGTTTGTAGACCACATGCTCATCGCTGTGTACTTGATCTATTTCGATTCCTGCAGTGTCTTACTTTCCTCATTTCGCCCTTGACTTTCTACCTGTGTTGTTTCATCCCTTACATCATATTACACACAGCTATATGACCAGGCAGGTATACCTAAAGACATCAACTGTCACAGAAGAGCTGCTGCAGAGCACACTGGCAGACTATGAGTTAAAGTGATGGGGCGGATAATATAGATGTCCTCTGGGAGGCTGCAAAAGACAGATATTAATATAGTCACAGAACTATACTCTATGTCCTTGTTGCTACCAGGTTACATAAAAACCTTAATATCATGTGAAAAATGTCCTTTTTTGCTTATTCTTTTACATTAGTCATACAATAAGGAATGGCTTTTATGGACTTATTTAAGTTAATTGAAATGCTAGTGATAATGATGGTAATGAAAATAAATAAAGCAGAAGAGGGAGAGGGGTGTTTTGGCCTCAAACTGCCGTTCTAATATCAAATGGTTTATATCAATTTTGTTATGCTTTTGGTCAGAATGCCATCATGTCATTTAATAACATGAGTTTTACAGTTTGAGTTTATATTCTCAGACAACACTGAGTCAGGCTGGTTATATCAAGTGTGTCAGAGCTTGTAAGACGGGTGTCACTTAAGTTTGGGAATTCAACGCCATTTTTGAGTAGCACTTGTGTCATGCCAATTGTATGTGCACTTTTGAAGGTGTGTGTATTTCTGCGTATATTTTCGCCTCCCCTGCTTGTCATTTAACTCTATGAATCCAGAGAGAGTTTCCATGGGAACTATGACATCTGCGACACCACGTGATTTTATCCATTGCTCTCAGAAAAAAAGACACTTTACTGAGAGTGGTCACCATTGTGAGTGATTTGTTTGAGTGCAGCGAAAGCTTTTATCATGCCGTTTCTTATACATCTGACTAAAAAGTTTTCTGTTAGTAAAAGAGAGGTTATTCAACATTGGCAAGAGGGATGCAATACCCCTGTCTTTGTCCTCTTTATTCTCCAGAGATTAAATTTCTCTTACACTCTGACATTTTATCATCATTTTTCTACTCAAACTGGACTTCAAGATCTTATACATCTTTGTTTTTAATATAAGAGATGATAATATTTACTTTCCTAAAATGTTGAAGGCATAGTTTGAAATGTATTTTCGTTCTCACCAAGAGTTAGATGAGAGGGTTGATACAGCTCTCATGCAGGTAAGATAAACATTAAGCTTGAAATGGAAGGAAACAGACTTCATCCAAATGCAACAAAATCCAAACTTCCAGCACCTCGGAACCATATTGTATGTTATTTGTTTAAGCCAAAGTAAAACCATATGTTATCATGTAGGGGATTCAGAGACTTTGGGAGGTGACTTTAACCAGTGAAACATAGTAACATGGGAGTCATTGAGCTTTAAATTCCGTTACCCTTAGACAGAGTTGGCCATGTTTTGTCCCCCTGAGGTTTTGTTCTAAACTAAGCTAAACAAAGTTTAGAGACATATTAGGGTCATTTTCAGGTTCCTTGTTTTAATTTGGGTTATTGCTTGAAAATACTTGCATTCTCTCATATTCAGAAAAAGCATCACTGTCCTCAAACTGTCCTTTGCTGCAGTCTGAAACACTAGGTTGCAGCTCCTTTATTTTTACTTTACCTGGCTTTGTTAGAGGAAATGTAAGACTATCCACTATGCAAAAGTGGGGCATTGTGATGTTGCATGATGTTATGAAACCCCAGAAGTATTGGTCATACAACTGACGAGTTGTTTTAGGAGCTTAATTGTTTTCTCATGGGGGAGAGGAGCTCCCTTCATTGTAGACTTTGGGCTTTTTAACTTTGCAGACCTTTTCCATTCACAAAAACCTATAATACTAACAAAAAACAGAAAAAGCATATGTCTCCTTTAAAATGTTCTTTGAATTTGAATGAGGTTCACACACAGTGCAAAAGCAAAGGCAAATAACTGCTGGCTAAACTCCACAGCAATACAGACCTGTGCTGTCGTGCCTGAGGGGGATTTGTCCAGCAGTCCACCTTTGCCTCTGCAGCTTGTCTGGACATGTAGCAGTGTGCATCAAATCACACACATATATGTGCAGAGAATCATACAGAGACTGTCCCTGTTTTAGCCCTGAGGGAGGCAGATCATTTGTTAAAACAAAAACCAAAACCATTATGCCAGTACACACACACACACACACACACACACACACACACAAAGGGTGGTGAGCTCACATCTGAGGGCTTCTGACCCACATAGGTCCACATGCAGGATGCGTCCCACTTCTTACCAGTGCATCATTAACCCACTGTCTACTGTCCCAAGTTGTGGTTTCTGCTCACCTGAGCTCAGGTTGTCCATCCAAGCTTAGTACAGAAACTTGAACACACACACACACACACACACCTGTGAACTCACATTCACAGAGCCCATGTATCAAATTGGTGTACTGGGGTACAAAAGTGCACAGTGTCGACCATATTAGCCACTGCCTCACACACACACAATCCCTCCTACTCTCTCTCTCTCTCTCTCCCCCCCCCCCCCCTCTCTCTCTCTCTCTCTCTCTCTCTCTCTGGCTCTTTTCTGCCTTCAGTCTCCGCTCCTGCTGTTTCATTCTCTTATTCCCTCTTCCCACTCTCTGTTTTTTCATCCTCCTCTTTGCGTTTCCTTCTTTTTTCTTTTACACGCAGGCATACATCCATCCACACACACATACACACTCTTTTTTCTCTCTCTTCCTCTCCTCGTATCCACCGGCAACTACGCTGAGAAGCCTCCCTCACCAACCCAGTGGATCCCCTCACTTGACTAATTAGCCCTGAAGTGCTGTTGAAGATCATCATATTTAGCTTAGCGACCTAGCGGCAGAGTGCAGACAGATTTAGACTAGGCTGGCTGGAGGCTGGGTGCCTGGCTGCGGGCAAGCTCTCTATCTCTTTCTGTTCACACTCAGAGCCGAGGACTTCTCAGTGGCGGAGCGGCGGAAGTGAGAGGTGGTTTTTGCTTTGAAATAGACGGGAGGGGGTAAAAGAGAGAAGCGCAGCTGAGACCACAACAAAAACACAGAATGGGAGAAGGCTGCAGGTGCAGATCCTCCTAGAGACGGAGACTTGGAGGAGGCAGTGGTCACTGCTTGTAACAAACAAAAGATTTAAGGTGAGAGCTTTTTAATGTCAACTGGCCTGCTTTTTATTCTGGTTGCTGGGAAATAGATTGATCCTGAATGTGTGTGTGTGCGGGTGTGTGTGTGAGAGTGTGTGTGAGTCTGAGTGAGAGTGTTTGTGTGTGAGAGAGAGAGATAATGTGCAAGAGTGTGATTGTGCATCTCTATGACCCACATTGTCAAACCTGAGGTGCAGCACAGCAGGAATTGAACCCCCTGCCTCTGTCTCAGACACACACACACACACTCACAAACACACACACGCACACCCACACACACACACACACACACACACACACACACACACACACACACCACACACAGCACCACTTGTTGGACTGTCATCTGAGTTGACATGTAATGAATATTGCAATCAGTAAATGTGTGTGCACCTGTGAGTTTGTGTGTGTGTGTGTCTGCACCCACAAGATAGTGAGTGGGTCTTTTGTTTGCCGTGGTGCTAGTGCGAGCGTTAAGGATGCACATCATAGTGAACGACATGGACAGCAACATAAGAGACGATCAGTCACGCCAGCCTTATGCCCGATGCTTTTCACTGCTTTTGAAGATGGGTGCATAAAAGAGGACCCAAATACTGTAAATACAACAACATTTCATCTGTGTATTTATGTATAAATACAATTATTTTATCTTCCACTGCCTTTTGCTCAACCTCTTTACTCTTCTTTAGTATAAATTAATGCCATTTCAAAAACCTGAACGTTTCTGCTGTGGCTTGCTTGTATGTGAGTTGATATTTCATTGGGATGGTGAGATTACATTATAGTGGGATAGTGTTTCCCATGAGGCAGACTGGTGGTAGTGAAGAAGAAGGGTGAAAACTGGGTGTATGAGCCACAATATGAATAATTAACACTCTTAAACACACTGAATGTAGCCTGCACCTTTCTGTGTGTGCGTGTCCATGTCTTTGAGCTTAACATTACACAGTCCAGAAATCTTAATGTGAGACTTGTGCACTGCCAGATAATTGATATTAATATAATTTATTTTAAAAGGACAACACCTGTTCTTAACCTGCCTGTTCACAATGGGCTGTTTGTTTGGCCTCTGGTGATGCTGATTGCGTGACCTGCAGCAATTGAGCCTCAGGTTCAAAGACCAACTGCTGGACTCAGTCCACAAATGCTCTGGTTGAAAGATTGTCCAACTTTTTAATGTAGAACGTATCATGTGTCCAAATAATCACATCAAATTCAATTCTACACTTCCTTGGGCCCTTAACAATAAGCATGGCAAGTGTGAAGTGTGAAGATCGAGCCACAAACAGATTTCTGAAATGATTAGATAAATATCAGTTTTTTGAGTCCCAGCTTATTTCTGGTTCGGAGGTCTGATAATCCTCGATAACATGCATGTATGAGCTAAAATATCCTTTTTGATTAAACTGTTACAGATGAGAGAAGATTTATGTGAAGTCAGGTTTCTAGGAGTTTTATTACTTCAATGGTTTAGCTACTAGTGCGTACACTGCCGTGTTTCAACACTATTTAATAGGAATATTTTCCATTTCTCCTTAAATGCAAAAATACACTTTATTTCTTTATTATGGATAATAAAATGGTGTATTTATTATGTTTCTGTAAACAGGAATTAATCATTCACTTTTTCCTTACTCCTTTAATTTTTATTATAAAAAGAACGTATCCATTAAATCATTACATATTTCGTCCCCATCAAGGTTTCTTCTGTCGAATTTAGCATTTTATGATATTGTTTATAGTTTAGGTGCACTGTGAATGCATGGACGCATTCCAACCTTGCATAGTAGCTTCCTCCTCTCTCCCCAATAATGACCATTGATTAAGGAAGGGGCTGACAAGGCAGCCGAGATTCGCCTTCAGCCATAAAGTCAAGAGATAATTGTTATCAAGGAGATGAGGGGGTGTGCTCGATATCTGAGAGGAAATCCCATTGATATTTGAATGAATAAAATTATACTGCAGATTGCTGAGGGCTTTTGCTTTGTGATTGATAACATCAAATTTTAAATGTTTGCATTTGCTGGTTGATTGAAAGAGGCTTCATATATTTGAACCCCCTAAAGGCACCTCTAAACTCCAAAAGTTGATCATACATTATTTGTCAGCGATCCCATAGCATCCAATAAACTGTCTTCCCTGCTTTACCTTTCCTCACCATCTCCTCCCCTGTTTCCTTCTTTTCCCACTTTTGGGACTGGAGTTGTTTTTCCCCTTCAACTTCTACCTGTTATTCCCCCAATCACTATTATTTCCCACTGCTGAGTCTGCTGCCTTTCACCACCACCCTATTTACTTCTGACGAGTCTCTGATCGTCTGCATCATGACTTTGCCTCCCTCTTATCTCTTTCTGTCAGGCTTTTGTTTTTGATCATCGCTCCTCTGTTTCCACTCTACTTCTCCTCCTTTCAACCTCATTTCCCCCCCCTTTTTAGATTGCCTCCCTGTACCGATGTGTGTGTGTTTGTACATGGTGTACTGTACTGTGTATGTGCATTTTTAGTATCATGCAGAAAACATCTTTGTGGACATATGATTGAGGAAGATGATGTGTGCATTAAGTGCAGTTCTTTTTCTGATGATAGATAATGAAATGACTCCCTCTTTGTGCTCAGACATGATTATTGGTAAAACTGACAACATGAAGCACGGGGCCATCAGCTCTTTTCAGGGTTCCTGTTTTTTTTAGTGGACGGATGGCACATTATGAACTCCAGGTGTAAAGTGCACTCCCAATGACTGAAGATCTTAATGGGACACTGTGTCTCTATTGTTCACCGGCAAGGTTTGATTTCACATAGGGTGCCACGTTGGTGAAATTCTGCACATCCGGAAGCTGATCTATTGATAGAAGAGTTGTTTTCTCTCTCATACAGAGACTCAACCTGATTGAAATTATTCATTAAATTGTGGTTTTTAATGTACACTTGCAATGTCTTTTTTAATTATTTATTACTACAATATCTTTGTATTGCTACGGCTGAGGTGTGGTACATATTTAGTCAATTAAAACAAAGTATTTGTAAAAGAAAAATTTGCACTCATACTGCAGTGGTAAAATAAGTATTCAGATCTTTCACTATAATAAAATGAGCAACACCACAGTTAGATACTGAGTATGATGTCTATGATTATCATTACATACGTGAATTATAAATTAATTTATAGAACATAGTGTATTAGTTTATTGTATTTTGTATCGATTATCTGAATCAGCAAACTAATCTTATAATAAACTAAATTTAACAACAGCCATCAGATTTTAGTGGATTAAAAAGTGCAATATTTCCAGATTGTGGAGTAGACAGTAAAATGGCATACCATGGAAATACTCATGTTAAGTTAAGAACCTCTAAACTGCACTTGTTCAGTGCCTGAGTAATTGTACATTCCACCACAGTTAAATTGAAGTGAATTCTTTATTTAAGTCAGGGTGAGATGTCCAACCTTGACATAAAGTTGAATGCATTACTTGGCTTGAATGTTGGGACTGGAAGTTAATTTCAATGTGAATGCATTTCTTATTCATAGAGAGGTTGGAGCAGCATCACTGTTGGGCACATGGAGTTTAAAACCAATTCTGCCATGCAACATATTTCTATATCAGAACACGTGTGTTTGGGCTTCACTGAGGTTTTAATTTAGTTTAATCAACCTACACAATATTTTAAGCCAAGTGACTAAAACTCGCAGATACTTCATTTTCAGGTACAAAAACACAGTTTGCTGTGAATCTTTTGACTATGAATACTCCTCTAAGATTAACTCTGACACTGAATCTAAATAGACCACTGTTTACACTGTAGTATCGCCTGGAACTCAGAACAGTGCTTAGTGACTCATTCTATTCAGAAAGTTGACTCTAACAAAGTGACTAAATTGAAGTGTCAGTCAAGTGTCTGTCTCTTCATTATCTGAGGCCAAAGTTACAGTCTGACTTGGGATCAGTTGTCTCAGCTTTATTTCTTATTCATTAGCACGCATCAAAAATCACCCAGACCGTTCTCCTAGGGTCAGCAAACCTCCACACCAAATATATATGTCTGACACAAATACATCAGATCTAATAGACTGAAGCTGTACAATGACCTTTCACCCCACAGATGATTGACAGCCAGCTATCAGCACAGAGGAGGGCGATGATGAGGAACGTCCCTGATGGAGACCAAGGCCAGCAGAAGACCAGCACCTACATCGTGCCCTGCTTCCTCTTAGTGGAGGTGAGTGTTTAGACATTCTTCATAAAAGGGAACAATATACAGCACAACTGACTCACATATGATTATTTGAGCCTGATCTGACCTGAAAAATGGAAGCGTATTCAAAGACTGTTGCTCCTTTCTTTTCTTAGCTATGACCTTCACGCTAACGGCAACATCTGTCATCATATCTGACATATTTGTCTCAACTTCATAAGGAATCTAGAGTCAGAAATGTCATCTTGTGCTAATATCATGGACAGATTTGAAGAGCAAGCTGTTTACTCCGCAGGTGTTGGACGTTTTTGAAACCTGTGTGAAGCTGGAGTCACACAGAGCAAAATGATGGACGCATGAAAGCGCATTTTCCGGTCTTCTGCCTGTGAATGTTCTCCCTCCTCTTTTCTTCCATTTCTGCGGGATCACGTTCTTCCATGGATTTTAAACGTTTCTCATGGCAGATTAACAACAAAGGATGTCAGTTGGGCAAACTGCATGAATTAGCTGGCTCTGTTTTCAATTCACTGACTCCCAGAAAAAGTGATTGATTTGATCAAATTATCACATTTGTGTAATTACCCTCATTCAGTGAATCTCTTGATAAGATTCAGTGAAGGATCCAACGCTATAGGTATTCTAACTCAAAGGCTCCTCCCGAGTGACCTTTTTGCTCATTACCTCCTCGATTACTTTCCTCTTTACTCTTCTAGTCTTCCCATGACTTCTCTCTTCCCTGTAATCCCTAAATGACCTGATGGAGCGCTCACGGCCTCTGCCAGATTTCCTAATTAATTGGCCTAATTAAGAACGGAAACCCAATTAGCCTGTGCCACTTCTAACACGCTCCAAACCTGCAGGTCGCCAGAGCTACAGCAACTATAGCAGAACAAGGTGAATTGGCGCAATTCTTTTGAAATAATAATACTAATCTTTGCTTTTGAGTCTAGTTAAAAATGTGTTGTTGCATATGGTTTGAAATATTAAAGTTATAGATGAGTGGAAATTGTTGAGAGAAAAGCAGCATGTGAGAACGTAAATGTCAGCTGCTGCGGACATTCCCCATAACTTATCCTTCAAGCACCACTGAAATGTCCACACAATGTCCCAGTGAGCCCATGTGACAAAACAGCATGACAACATGCAAGTGGGTGCGTTTCTAACGAATGAAGAACTGAAAAAGATCAAAAGAATACAAATATCTCAGGATAAAAAAAAAGGTGCCATACCTATTGAAGATGCCACAGAAGATGTCAACTTGGAAATGATAAGGTCCGTGCAGTAAACAAAATCAATGATTTCTGGAGCAAAATGTATTCATCACATCCTCCGTTCTTCATGCTCTCTTGTTACATTCCTCATATCTGAAAGGCAAACTCTGGAAAATGTCCAGACCCAATTTTCCAGACATTTTCAAGGTGATGTCTGAAAACAGCTAAAGACAATCAGAAGTTCAGGTTTTTCAACAGAGGTAAAAGCCCACAGGCAACAAGAGAGCTAAGGCTAATTGTTGAAGTTTTCCTTTCCTTAAACCGGCTGAGACAAACTTAAGCAAACACAGATCTTGTAAAAAAGTAGCTCGAACACAAAAAGTTTATCGGAAACTATCTTTAGCAAACTACATCTTTATTTAGCTCACCTGCAGGAGCAACTAACTTCATCTACTGAAGGAGTCTCTTCACCGTTGCTCTCCTTTCTTTCTTTGTGCTTGCTCATTTCACAGCATGCTCTTGAGATCATACCACAGCATTTTCATCTGCATCCAACACATGAATCCAACATAGTTTCTACATAACAATACCCATCGACACACCTCTGTTACCACTGCATCTCCTCATACCACAAATATCTCCACTCTCCCTTCAGGTTCTATGCAAGGGTCTTATGGCTTCTGCTTTTACTTCCTTTCATTGTGCTTTGGTACTGGCTCATTCTCAACATCCTCTGGAGGACTTGTTATAATGATTTCTCCACTATCTAATTTTTTCATACAGTGCGTCTATTATATCTCTAGGCTTGTATCCGTCAGTGGTGCTCCTCCCCTCTTCCAGTATTCTCTTTGACAGTCTCTTGAGTACTGCCCAGTCACTCCTTTCGTACAGATCCTCCACATCACTCCTCTCCAGCGCTTATTCCCTCGTGTAGAGATATCTTTTGCAACACAGATCTCTCCATTATTCCCCCTTTAGTTGAAAAGCTTCCTCTCCTCCTCCCCCTCAAAATATCTGTATCGAAGACCTCCATTCTCCTCACGATTCTCTCCATCTTCATGCCATTTCCTTTTCTTCCTCCTCTTGTTTTCGTTCATCTCTTACACATTCCTTCTCAGGGTTAAATAGACGTTGCCCTGAGCAGACCGTGTCCTCATGCTCCCCTCATGTCACAGACTGAAAAGTAACGTGAACACGATTTGAGCCTGGGGAGGCAGAGTCTTCTCATTCTGTCAACTTAATCACCCCCTTCTGCCGGGGCCTATATTGAGCCTATTGTTTTTATTTTCTCCAGCACAACCAGAGGTGTAATAATGAGAATAATGGTTTGGCTTTAATTACTACATACCCACCTGAATGAATCTGTGTGCTTTGCGGTAAAGCTTAATAAAGGGCATTTTTAAATGCCTCTGCCCCCTCTGCTGTGTTCTTACTGAAGCAGCTTGCTGTAGCATAGCTCCCCCGGAGGGCACTCCCCCCTTTGTTGTTACATTAGCATCTCATTAGCCATTTATTTTTCAGTTCAAACATCCAGTCTTATTCCTCTTTTTATCTTGTGATCTTGTTGATGATTCCCTCTCTGTTTCACTCTTTTTCTCCTCACAATTTAAACCTCCGTCTCTCACTTACTGCCGCTCTCTTTGTTTCTTTTCCTTTATCTGCACGGCTATGGACTTTTTTTTCTCTGCTCAGTCTCACTGTCGGCCAGTTGTTCCCTTTCTTTTTTATTTCCATACTTGTCTAGCATCTCTAACTTGAATGAATCTAATAATGAATCTCTACTTCTCTCTGTTCACACTTTCCATGTTTCTTCCCTCTGTCTTTTTCTCGTCAGCATTTTCTTCTTACAAGAAGATTAAAATTCAAGAGTGATTTCATACGATTTCATCTTAAGCAGTGCGGGATAAGGGCAGTGTAATAAAAAGCAGCAAAAGCAGTGTTTCTTTTTTTTCTCTCTCTCTCTGAGTCTGTCGCCCTGTTTCTTATGCTCCTCTCTCTCGTGAGCCACACAAGAGACTGGTCTGGGGCCTAACAGAGGCTCTGCTTCAAAGGGGCCTCTTTAAAAAGTCATTTTGATACAACTTATTCCTGACTCAGTTCAGACACTGGTGGGTGGGAGAAGGGATGTGAGTGGCTGTGATCTAGGCGAGGCAGTCCTACTGTGAAAATCTGTACTGGAGCTGAGTTACAAAGTACTCAGAGCGACTACAAGTGGACTCTTTGAGTGGATATCGCTGAGCATGCAAGTAGTTATAGTACCCACAAATAGTAGCATGGTATCAGTTGTAACCATAGTGAGATGTGATAATAATTACTGTTAACTTTTGGCAGATTTACTGTAGTGACTAAATTCATGGTGCCACTATAATTTGCACCCAGGCTCTGCTGTTCAGCCTCGACTGCCGGCTCAGTATCTTCCTCTTCTTTGCTTCTTCCTCACACATCGTTGGCTGCGTCCTCCGGTGGCCCGGCAACTACTCGAAAGTAAAGACTGCTGAGCATCAGACCACATAATATGTCAGGTCTATGGCCAGTGCTGCATCCAGTGATACTCTAAGGTGTTGTTTCATGTCTGTTCACATCTCTCATTTCGTCGCTTCCCTGCAGATGCCCTAATTTGTGCCTGCTACGTGCTGCTGCTTCTTGTCTCATGTAAAAAAAATCTGCAGATATGTAGGTTATTGTCTAATTTGCAACAGCAAATGAGTTTTGTGACAAATGTAATCCTGCCCCAACTACGTTTTTGGTTTTATTGAGCTAAAGAGAATCATTCATACAGTATATTGTTGAGTCATTGCTCATTTTCATAATATAAAAGAAATGTTAAACTACTGTGGATATATGGATGTAAAGCTGGTGATACATACATACCTTACCAAGGCAGGAGGGTTGTACTCAAGAATGTTTGTATCTGAAAGACGACACATTTGAAATGAAAAGAATTTGAAGTTGTGGTTTACTTGACCTCTGCTCTTCCTTTGTGCTTGAGGGTTAGGTAGCTGGTACAAGCATAACAACATAAAAAATGGTCTGATTTGTGAAATCGGAACGAACTGTTGTCAGTTGTTTGGTCTGTGGGTAATGCCAGTGCCAGGTTTCGGCAAGAACAATGCTTGAAAATTAAAATGATGATCTGTAGTTCTGCTTCATTAGTTTTGATGTTTGTGGTGAGTCTGACAACATTAAACCACAGTGCTAAATCAGTGGAGTATTCTCTTAAGGTTATGCCTGTTGCAAACTCCAGAATAAACGGGTCAGGTCTGATTAAGCTCTCCCAGCAATTGCGGGGGCGTTACCGAATTGAGGCAGATCTGAGCAGACTATCTGCCCAAATTATCCTGTAGTGATTTACATACATAATTGCATAGTCTCCCTGATTTTAAATCATAAATATCCGACATGTTTGATTTTGATAGTATGTAGTATGAAAGGAACAGCAATTGGGCGAGTGAGCTAAAATCTGCAATAGCCAGTGAAAGCGAGCTGAACCAGGAAGTGTCACCAACTGGATGTTGCGTACTTGTGTTTAGAGCTGAAACATGGCAGCCTACAGCGTAAACAAGACTTGTTTCCCCAGGGTTTAAAGGCCAATTGTTTGTGTCTGCAAGGTGATTGGATTTTCACGATTAAATTATTAAAAATCTGTAACATCGGTTGTTGTTACGTCTGCGGTCTTCCACGTAGTTTAAATTAGTAACCTCTAGTATGGAGTAGGCATGGTTAAACATTCAAAATGTCAAAAGTGATGATGCTTTGACAAGATCACTTTAAGAAAACGTGACAAAAGGTTTTCACTTTAACATAATGACTGATTTAGTGTTAGTGTGTGATGCACATATAGTTTTTCTTTTGCTTTGGAAGAACGTTGCCACTGAACAGAAAAAAAAAGGCTGTTACACTATTAGTTCATGTTTTGCATAATGATAGAAACCTTTAGGAGGCAGGGTTGATGCTAATGGTTCCAGACAACGTCTTCTGTTTTGTTTCACCTGTCTGAGTGCTGATCATAGGGCCTGTCAGTGCTTGATTCTGCTGCCAAGTGCATTGACTTCATGAAGAAATTACCCTGCTTGTTGATGTTTTGCTGTGTGTGTGTGTGTGTGCGTGTGTGTGTGTGTGTGCGTGTGTGCGTGCGTGCGTGCGTGCGTGCGTGCGTGCGTGCGGCCTCTGGAAACTTTCACTGCCTTTGATTTCGGTGTGAAAGCGGCATGCCATAGTTCTCTTCAATAATGAACAGCATCCTAAATGCATCAGGCCCACAGTTCCCGACAACAAAGCATCTTCCTCCCTGCATGCGCTTACTTCATCCATATTCCCTGCTGGGTTTGACACTGCCTCAGTGTATCCTCTACCTCCAGGCTATGCAAGTTTTGTGTGTTTACTCTTTTTCTAAATATGTTTCGTTCCAAACAGTTGTACTTGTGCCAAGACCAAGACTCAACTAACTGTACTCTTGGTTTCTCCTGTAGTGCCCCTATTCATAGTAGCTTCAGCTTTACTTTACGGATATAAATTATTCTTTTAATATAAAATCAGCTCAACCTCTCATACATCTCACATTTAACTTGTCTCCTAATATACAAGTGATAGTAAAATTCTCTTTTACCTCTTTATTAGCACTGTAAAAACAAGTTATTGTTATGACCCATCCATTCTCAAAATGCACACACACACACACACAAATAGGCCTATATGTTCAGGGGCATTAGGTAGAGAGGGTCATCCATTAATCAAGTGAGTGTGGTAGACAAGTGCTGCATGTGTGTATAAATATGTGTGAATGTGAGTCGTATAATGCTTATTTTAGTGGTCACAAAGACTTGAAAAGTGCAATACAGATTTACTATTCATACACACACACACACACACACACACACACACACACACACACAAACACACACACACACACGCGTACCCATTGCCCTATTGTAACCTGAAACCTGAAACCAAGTCATCACCTTCAAAAAGCGGCCTGTTTCCTTATTCCTTATCCTAACCTTAATCTTAAAGGTTGGGTCTGTTGCTTCCAAAACACTTTTGATCTTTTTTGTTGAAATCATCTTCATGCCCCATTTCCCATGAATAAAAAGAAAAAAAGCAATATCTGTGGCCGTCTCAGGACTGTAATAAACACGAGTAATCATTCAGTCACTCAGTCGGAGCAAATTAATTAATTGGCTAGCGTACCTGTCTGTCACTAACCCAACTGCCTGCCTGCATGCACCCTGCCCATGCTGGCCGAGAGGTCATCGCTGAAGCAGATACAGTAGTCAGAAGTTAGCTAGCGAGGTGAGGCAAAGTCGGCTTCTCGCAGTTGTCAGTCAGTGCACGTGCATGTGTTTTGGGGTGCAGCTTTGATGGGAGGGCTGATGGAGGGAATGTATCGGCTACATATTTTCAAAGTGTAGCCTGCTTTCCAAGATTACCAACCTTATTTTTATCTTAATCCTTATCTTATTGTATTCTGAACCCTAAAGCCAAGATGTAACCCTCAAAAATCTGTCTCTCTCTCTCTCTCTCTCTCACTCACACACACACACACACACACACACACACACACACACACTTTAGCAGCTCACTTTCATATTATCCTCTCAATAGTTTTTCCCTCATTATCTCGAAGACTCCATGAATAGCACCTGCCTGCCTGTCTCTCTGCTGCTGTGGGAGTTCTCAGCTCTCTGGATGGATGTTTGAAACACTTGTTAGCTGGCTGCTTCCCACCTGTTATCACTTTAGGGGGGGAGGGATAGATGAGAGACCCTGTATATATCGCACTATACTGTATGTCCATGTCATTTGCGAATGTTGCATAGGATTCAGTGCTGCGGCCACAGTGCCTCAGCAAAAATAGAAATATAAGATCCATGCCCGAGTAAGGCTCTAAAATATTATTTCTTACGTAAGATGTAATCATGTCCCCTCGCTCTTGCTTCCTCCTCGGCTACATGCATGCAATTATAGGATTGAGAAAGGAGACTCATCCTCTCTGCTGGTAATGCTGCATGATGCTGTGAATGAGGTCGGAGAAATGTTTGGATTTCACCAGAACAGAAATCAAAATATTAATTAACAGTTTATGAAATTGGCAGAGGGACTGATAAAGTTGAAGTCAAACTTGTTAGCGAAATAATTTCCGGGCCGCTGCTGCAAAACCATTAAAAAGATCCAATCATCTTTATTTCGTTTGAAATGTTCTTTTATATTGGAGGGAAAGAAAATAAGAAGTATGGACTACAGATCCTGGTTCTGTCGGGGTCTTTCTGTCTGGAGTCTCCATGTTCTCCTCATGTTTACGTGGGTTTTTCTCCCACAGTCCAAAGACATGCAGATCAAGTTAGATTTACTGGAGACACTTTATTGACTGTAGATGTGAATGTTAATTGTTTGGTTCTCCATGTTGGCCTTGTGAGACACTGGCAACCTGTCCAGGATGTACCCTTCGTCTCGCCCAATGTCGGCTGGGATCCACAGACTATTGAATGGATTGTCTCCAGCTTCCCCAGCGACCCTTAAAGGATAAGCAGTATAGATAATGGATGGATAATTGATGGGCTAGACTATGCAGTCCATTTCCCAGTATTTTTCAGATATTAAGCCTACAGGAAGTATCAGTTTCTCCATATAGCATATTTTCTTGACAACTGCAATCCATTTCTCTTAGATAGCGGATTTGTCTGTAGCTATTTCTGTGTGATGGTTTCATGGCTCACAGCCAAGAGGGCTTTGTTAATATATTCATCCTGAGCCACGAGTATGTCCAAGATTTTTAACAGATATACTGTGACAAAAGATCAGTCAATTTATTCCACCAATTTTTCTTCATTTCTTTGGCAATATTTCTGATATAAATAATTAGTTTACATCCCCAAAAACACATGAATATGGCCTTTCGCTGATTTACCACACTGCCATCCTACATTCATCCAATCCCAGAGGGCCCTGATGTATAAATTTCAATTTTGGACTCACACAGATCTTGATATAATCTTCCAGTTAAATTGTCACCTTCCAGCTAAACATCATTCCATCCTCCTCACATATCTCCGAGCCTGGTTCCCTCCCCCATCTGTGTTTGATCTGGGCAGTAAAATCATTTTCAGAGTTTTGCATTCTATTACATATTCATGATACTGGGTGTTTGTTATCTTTAATCTGGTATGCATCAGTGACAATCCTCTTTATTTCTGAAAAAAAGAAATACATATCGTACAAAAGTGTATCGTGAAAAATTAATACATGCTGATACTTGTTGTTTATATATGTTGGTAGAGAGCTTTAAACTAAAACCTTTAAATGCACTGCAGGGTTTTGTTCAGCGTACACGTTTGTGTGTGTGTGCTTGCGTGTGCGTGCGTGTGCATGCGCCTGCTTCTCCTTTTATTCCTTCTTTGTTTGTAAGATGCGGGGGCATGTGCACTTGAGGACTGGGGGATTTTGTGGAATTATATTTGTTCTTTGGTGTGTGTGGCTGCAAACGTCTAAATGCGCTATTCACAGATGTATAGAAAGCAATGCATGTGTAGTGAAAGGAAGGGGGGAGGGGGTACGAGTGAGGGGAGTCAGATAATGTAGGTACAGAGGGGGTTAATGTGAGCGAGCAGATATAAAGACTTGACAGTGGTGATGACTGAGAGAGATGGAAGGAAAGGCAGCAAAGAGAAGGAGAGATACAAAGCATGGGTTTGAAAATGATTTTTTTGACGGAGAATGAGTAAAAAAGAACAGCTGATTACCGGGTGATGAATTGCACCCAGTAATCAGACAAAAGAAGGAGGTGGGAGGGGGTTCTTGTGGTGCACAAAAGATAAATGTCTGCTTGTTCCCCACTTTGTATTTTACCTTTCTCTCCACTTCACCCTCTCAGCCTCTCATATATCCTCATTTACCCTCCTTCACCTCCTCTCCCCTGTTGTTCTCTCGTCTCTCTGCTGCCTCTCTCTGATTTTATTTCCCAGCGGCACGCTTGGCTTTGCCCTGCCGCATTCTGTGATATACTAATGCCTCATTAACTGTTTCATCCATTTGTTTATCTTCTTCCACTTTCCCTCCGCTGCTTCTCCCAGTCCTCTCTTTAAGGCTCTATACCACTTCTGGCTCATCCACAGTTTTCTATCAGTCGGCTCATCTGTCTTACACTTGCACAAAGTGCGCTGTAATACAATCTGGCAACACCAGGAGGCAGTCAAGCCCATTCTTTTGTTTGTCATGCCTGTTGATTATATGAAATGCTTCAGTGAGAATATTGGCTTTTTATTCCTTCAAACATTTACATGTGATTGATGTGAATGAGGAGGCTGGTGTGTGTATGACTTTGTTCTCATATATATCTAAAATCAGACCCTGGCTTTTCTCAAGCTTGTGCTAAAAATCAGAGATCTGCTCTAAAAGATTTGCTGGCTCTGATCATGTGACGCAGTGATTATGTGAGCTCATCAGGAACCCAAGTCACACGAAAACAGAGCAGAGGTCTCACTCCCTCATCTCATGCCAATTTATAGGGATGAACTCTCAAGGCTGAACTCTCGGGGCTGAGCAGGTAGATGATATAGCAAGTAACATTACATAAAGAGTACTGTGCTCGATGATAGCAGGTTTTTAGGTTGAGATATATTTTAAATGTGTCAGTTAATTTGAGTTGATGTAGAAACAGATGTGCCATTAGGTGAAATATGTTGTGGTTTATAATGTTATACACTCTGTGGTCACTTCATTAGATACAGCAATTTCCCCTAATGTATTTCAATACAGATGATCTGCTGTTGCATGCTTTATCACAAAGCTCATAATGTTCCATTTCTGTTGACATTGTTGGAAATTCAAATGCATCCTTGATCTTGAGCTCACAGTTGAAGGTGATGTTCTACTGGACCACAGTACAGTAAGTGTCTATCATTTTAGCCTTCCTGTTTATATACACAGGGGCGGCAGAATAATAGAAAGAACTCTGAATATAACGCAGAACAGTTCATCACCACCCTTACTCATAATCTATGTTATCTATGACAGCGTCCAACATGCAACAGAAAATAGACTTAATAGCAGAACAGCTACATCAGATTGCATTAGATTATATGAGTGTTCCTAATAAGATGGTCACTGAGGGAAGAAAGCAAAGGCCTTTATGTTTCCTGTTGAGATCTGAGAGATCTGGTATTTTACATCTCATTGTTCTTCCGACAAACAGCCAGTTTCACTCACAGTGACACGTACAGTTAATTCATAGTTTCCAATGAAACTAATCCAATCTTTGAACTGTGGGGGGAAGCTGGAGCAAAGTCAAGCAGACACAGGGACAACATACAAACTCCACCCAGAAAGACCCCAGAAAGTGAAACTGGGCTTTGAACCACGAAACTTCTTGCTGTGCTAACCACTGCACCACTGTGTCATCCTTTATCATGGTGTTGGTAAAACATTTTGGTGCATATTTGGTTATTTTACTCAACTTATTACTAGTTTTGCTAAATTTTTGTTACTGTTAGAAATAATGAAAATGTTTTTTTATAATGTTTAGTGTAGTGATATACTACACTCACAGAAAACAAACCATCCTCTCTAACTCAGCACATCTCTTTGCTCACCAAGACTCATTCATACTAAAGTTGGTGCTCATTCAACAACACTTCTGACATTTTGAGAGCAAAACGACACAGCGTGTCTCCAGGTCATCCTGAGCAGTGTGACATTCGTTCTCCCCCAGCAGGGCGCCTTCATACACCAGCCTGCGTCCACACATTCTCACCCTCTGTAAACATGTGTGACTGTATCAGTTGACTTTTGTGCCATCTGGCCACTTCACACAGGCCAAGGGCAGACAAGTACACCAATTACGTGGAAGTTTAGAGTTTGGCCCCCGAGACAGCAGGGATGTCCACATCCATTTTCACCCGCCTTCATTTATATGACATGTTATATTTCACATTTTATTTTCTTCATTTCTGGTTTAAAGGCTTTCAGGGGCAGGAGATTTTCCTCTCTTTCTGTCACATCAGTGCCATACTAGTCTCCTTGATTTTCTCGCTCTCCCTCCCTTTGAAGTGCAGAGGTATAAGCATTAAGCCTTAATTACATGGCCTGATAATTAGTTTAGTGGGTCAGCCAGAGAGGGCTCAGCATCTTAAACCTGCCTTATTTTAAAAAGTCTGAATTCATCCCCATCTGAATTTATGATTTTAGTAGCTGAATCAGATTAGGATTCATAATTCCTCATTTGTCATTCCTGTCGTTGAAATATATGAGATTGATTTAAAAAGAAACAACAACCTACTAAAGCTGTGATATTCTGTGATAAAGCTGGCTTTAAACCCTAATTTCTTTTCAAGTCATCCTATCTTCAAGGATCACTTGTGGTCTCAGCACACATGTACTTTATATACAAGCAAATTAGAAAATTAAACACAATTTTTCTTACAATGGTTTGTTTGGACCAGTAGTTTTGTCTAAAACCAGCTAATAGCATCATCCTCACTACCGCCTGACATCAGACACATCATCAAATATAAACTACTTCCAGCATTCATATTTTAGAGGTTAGTGTGATATAGTGAGTAAAGTGAGTGGAGTTTATTTATACAGCACCTTTCACAAATACAGAAATGACACAATACACTATTAAAAAACAATATTAGAAATTGCAACAGTTAAAATCACAAGTAAGAGCTAAAATGCCTATATGCTTTTTAGCAGGTAAAAGGTCTGCTAAGTTATAAAGGCCAAAGTCCAGCAACAGTGGGTCAAACACAGAAACTCTGCTCCTGAAGGACCTGAAATGTCTCATTTACATCTCTTGTCTTTTGTTGGGCTGTAAACCTGTTCTAGTAGACCCCAAATTAATTCTATGAAACCTGCGAATGACCAAAATATGCGCCAGTTAAAGTCACAACAACAAAACAAGACAAAGACACAAAACTAATTCAAAATATGGATTATCATGGAACTCGGTGGAAGGATGTTGTGGTATGGCTCAGGAAACAACAGATTAAATCGCAGATATAAGGTCGCAGATATTTCACTTTCTTTAACATTTAGGGGACTGATATTTATGAGTGTGTTTAATTTGGTTCAGTTGTCTTGAAGTTAAGCAGATTTTTGGCCATTGACTGAACTCCTGAGTGCTATTCTAGTTCAATATGGTCTGTGAAGGATATTATTCAAATGTAAATTGCCCTTGATTGGAAAAAGGTTCCCCACCTCTGCTCTTTGTGGAGGTGACAGACTGAGACTTATTCAAATCCAGAAAAATCACCTGCAGAATAATTGTACATGTAATTTATTTGAATACAAAAGGTGCAAAAAGCAGGAGCTTCTGGTGACAAAAAGCAGAACATCATTTGCATCGTGAAGCATGTGTACTTTGTCTGTCACAAACACCTTAAGGAAACTATCATGTGATAACCATTAGTGTAAGAAAGGACTCTTGACAGAATGATGTCGAGCTCTTAGGGCTCCTCTGTGAAGTGTCAGTAGCTTCATATTGTGTATGCAACGTTTTGTGAATCATTTTTCATGTCAATTCATATTTGAAGGTGACTCCTGCAGGATGTTTCTCTGTATTAATCAGAAACCATTAACTTCAAATTGCACTGACCTTCATGAATATTTTAAGAAACTGGTTGTGGCTGCAGAGCGCACAGGAAGTTAGTTATTTTGTCATGTGAAAGAAAAGACAGAGATCTCAAAATGCTCTTGTAGTTTAGATGCAAGATGACTTGCACAATCTCCCTATTTATTTTTTTTGCTGCAGTTGTCCTCAAATGTTTGTTAAAACTTTGATGGGCGCTGTTCGGTCTCCGTCGCTCTCTTACTCCCACCTTTCTACACCTCCCTCCCTCGCACCCTCCCTCAAGCCTTCTGTGGCTCAGCGAGAGGAGAGAGAAACGAATGATGGAGATAAACGCTCACCACAGAATGCCCGTGTCAGAGTTCCTCCTCAGACATGGGAATGCACCCACATGCTCACAGACATGCTCAAACACACTGTGCACACAGAAACACACTAGTACGCCCACTCGCTGAAACGCAGAGTTCGTGTAGATATAACAAACGGGACGAACAAGCTGCCTGATATTCTTGGACTATATATAAACTACAAGCCGAAGGTGTTGGTATGATTTGCCAACGTGTGGATACAGTGTGTGTGTGTATGTAGTGTGTGTGTGTGTGTGTGTGTGTGTGTGTGTGTGTGTGTGTGTGTGTGTGTGTGTGTGTGTGTTTGTGTGTGTTTTGTGTCCCTTGAGATTTAACTTTTAAGAGCCTTGGGGCATGTGTGTTTTCACTGAATACGCTACAATGCTCTCCTCATTTGAGGACCCTCAGTGCAAAGACTATAAACACAAACAGATCTGAGTAGGTAACGTTTCTGCATTGCCATGGAAATGATTTAATTTTGCAATACATATAGGGAATCATTCACATGATTAAAAAAACTGTGTAAGAATTTACCTGAGAGAAACTGACGGTGAAGCAGAGCATGCAATGCAAGCAGTTTGAATTAGGTCGCCCCCGCTCTCCCTTGTTCATCGTCACTCTTCAGTTTGTAATATAGTGTCATGTGTAACATGTCTCGCTGTCTCCTCCCTGTAGCATTAGACCAAGTAGGTCCTCTGTCACTTTGCTGAGGAGGATAAACATGTCAGTGGAGGATTTTTTCTTTGGTTTGTCACTTGTTTAGTCATCTGCCAGTGTCAGACTTGTCTGTTCAGTGCTGTGAATTATGTATGTATATATATATATATATATACATATTTCACAATGACAGCACGGTAAAGCTTTATTTTTTGTTAATTTTATTTCCTAAAGATTACTCAACAAAATGCGTCACTAAGCTCTGAAACTCTAATTGTAGTTAGATCAATTTGTTGTGTTATTTTTGACTTCCAGATGAATTCATGTGATAGAAATCACTCAAAATAATTCTCAGTGAAGATTTATCACTTATTAGTTTATTATTGGAAACTATTCCTTCATTTAAGCTGCATTGTTGACACATTTTGCATGTTCTGCTCACCTGCCTCTGAATAAAATCTAACAGTAGTGCCAATTTGGCATATATCAAAAAAAGTTCTTCAAAAGCAGATTTTTTGGAAACTAGCACTTGTAGAGCACATAACTCAACCATGTTTTAGAAAGTGAAAGTGACATGAACACATGACCATACATCAGTATGAGAAAAACTATCCACAATGAGAGAAACCATCTTTGAGAAAAAAACATTTGACTTCTTAGTTTGGTTTATGTCCCATAGACTAACATGGAGGGGATTGGGTTTATGACCTATACTGCAGCCAGCCACTAGGGGGGTATTGAAATATTTTAGCTTCACTTTTGGGGCCTCACATGTTGTTTGTTTTGAACCTGATGGACAGTCTCTTCCTATCCTCTCTCATTGTAGTTTTTATCGCCAGATTGTTGAGTCAGAAATGTGTCACCTTTGGAAATATAATAAAAAACTGGGAGCATTTTATATCATGCAAATGAATAATGAACAGTAAAACCTCCAGTTTTCAGTTGCATCTGTAAATGTTAAATCAGTGTGCTGTTTAGTGGAGTATAAATGAATAACTAGTACTTGAGCATCTGTCTCATCTGTGTAGAATAACATCTCTCCCCATCTCTCTCTCTCTCTCTCTCTCTCTCTCTCTCAGTTATGAAGGTCATAGTTTATGACACGTGATTTGCATACAGCTTATAATTTAAATAGCAGAGAATAGTACTGACTTAAGTTATGCACAGAGTCACACATGCACAATTCTTGATGTTGGGTGAATGTTTGTGTTCTCCCCCACTCTCTCTCTCTCTCTCTCTCTCTCTCTCTCTCTCCCTCTCTCTCTCTCGTCCTTGTTCAGTTCTTCCTCTCTTCCTCCACACGTTATTTTCTTTGATCGGTTTGTTTCTTTACCCTCCCACTCTGCATTCTGACACTGCTAAAGGGATCTCTCTCTCTCGCTCTCTCTCTCTCATGCTGTATCTCTGTCATTGCTCTCTTTCCCCCCTCTCTATCTCCGTTTCTTTCGCACCTCCCTCCTTCCATCCTGCCCTCCCTCCCTCCCTCTCCCTCTTATCTGCTTCCCTCACTATCTCTCCATGCACACTTGATTCATTTTACACATTACGGAGGCATCCATCATTTCGCTCTGTGAAGGAAAAATATCATCTTCTTTTTTTCTTTTTTTTAAAAATCCCTGACAGTATTTTCCACTTCTTTCATTCCGGCTATCTTTTCCTTTCTCAACTCCAACACTCTCCTCTGGATCCAATTCTAAAGCTGGAACCAATATGTTTTATTTCCAGCTGGTCATCATGGCAGGGACCGTTCTATTGGCGTACTACTTCGAGTACACGGACACATTCCCCGTGCACGTCCAGGGCTTCTTCTGTTTTGACAAAGCCTACTCCAAGCCGTACCCGGGACCAGAGGACAACAGCAAGGCGCCACCCGTCCTCGTCTACTCCCTCGTCACTGCCATCCCCACGGTGACGGTGAGTCTGTGTTTAACTTGTTAAAGAAAAATGAAAGAAAAAAAAAAAAGAACTTCCACAGGTGCTTATCACGTACACACACATCTCGGATGACATGACAATCACCTACATGCATGCACACACGGTCAACCCAAAACACACACACAGATACTTCCTCCTTATCTACACATGGTGTGCGTGGATTGAAAGAGAGGAGAGGTGTGTAGGTGTGCATCCTCGTGGTCTCACCGCTCTGTTTTTGTGGATGCGTTCGCTGTCATAACCATGGCAACGAGCACTATATTTGTCCTCTACAGAGCAGTAGCTACAGTTAGCTACAGCGTCCTTGTTTCAAGATTGCTCGGCAGTAACACAGGGAACCGCATCAGCTCCAAGCGGCTTCCCTTTTTTGTGCACAAAAAGTGGCACAGTTTCATTATTTTCATCCCAGAATTACGTATGCATATTGATGCATCTTTAATAATTAAACATAATTTGTAGGTCATGTATTCTTGGCAGAACACACATTGATGCGGAGAATCAAACATCACTATTAGTCTGATATATTTTTGTCATTCATTGTAGTAAGTCGTGGATTTCCACAATAGCACTAAATCAGTAATTGAAGAATCTATTGAATTCCACTGTGGCAGCCACTTGTCTGTACAGTGGGATGTATTTAATAATGAAACACAGCTTCACATCTTCATCAAAGCTCTGTGCCTGTCTTGTCCTCCAGGGCCTGTCTCTCTCATGTCCCACAGTTAAGTGGCATTACTACATGGATGCCTCTGAGCCGCAAACACACACACACACACTATCCTCTATCTTTGTGAGGACAGTTATTGATGTAATGCATTCCCCTTGCCCCTAAACGTTACCCTGACCGAACCCTTAAACCAAGTGCTCCCCCTCAAACAGCCTGCTGAATTTGAGAACTAGTCCTCACAAAGATAGACTAACACATAGAACATGCACATGCACACAGACACACACACACACACAGACACACACACACACACACACACACACACACAGGCAGTCCTGGGTCATTTGCTGCTGTATAAAAGGGACAACTCCATTCCCTCATCTGTCTGATCTTAAGCTTTGATGCAAATATACATCTCTATTACTTAGATGAGCGTTCCTAATAACAACGACTACGATACGACTTTACGTTGTAAATCCGAGACATTTTTATTAGTGGCATTTACATATTGCACTTTTTTTAAACCACATATGACAGATGCACAGGTGCACAGGTGCACTCTGTATACATTAGTGTGTATGGATAAAGGCTGCAGGCACTAGGGTGTGAGAGCTGTTCAGAGTGGAAGGAGTAAAGTGGCTTGATTGTGCCTGGGGTGCGTAGCTGCTTTTTTTAAGTCAGAGCATCTGCGTTCTCTCTCGCTCCAAGATAACGCTCCATCCCACGAGCCTCTGTTCAGATACAATAAAAACGCACATTTTTCGTGTGTCTCTCAAATCTGCCTCAGACTTTTTGTCACAAAGAGAAATTGGATGAGTTCTTCGACTGACAGCACAGATGTTTTTACTGCTAAAGCACATATCACCTCAATGTGTGTGTGTGTGTGTGTGTGTGTGTGTGTGTGTTAGAGACAGTTCAAACTGATTTTTAAACTTAAAAGAAACTCGGCAGGTTTCTTTTATTTTTTCCCTCAGACCCTCTCTCTGCCTGCTGCTGTCTCATTGTATGATGGTGGTTATAGACAGGCGACTATATAGCTGCAGTTTCTTGCTCAACCTAAAACCTTTAAAATGGTGATGCAGAGGTGTAGTTTTGTACTCAGAGGCGTTGGAACAGGGCAGGCAAAGCAGGCAAGCTGAGAACCCCCTTATATTCTCGGTCTGGCTTTGTACAGGAGGATGCCATGGTTAGAAACCCCCTATAGTGAGGCCCCATGCTACTTTTTGCCAGTAGCTTCATAACTTTAGAGGTTTGGTTGGAGGTTCCTTTTGCCTGGGGCCCCCAAACTGCTTTGAAACAGTCACAAGCAGGATAAACACACAAGAGCCCAAATTATTGCAGCAAATGCTGAGATATCCAGACTTTTATTCCCTTGTGTGGGTTTAAGCCCGCGTGCCACGACAAAACAAGAGCTCCAACTGTGCATGCCCTCCTCCAAGCGGACTCCAGGTTCTCTAGAAATAAGTCTACACATCTGTGTTGTCCACAGCTGTCTTTGTACGTCTGCAAGAGAGTATAATTGGGGCTTGGGAGACTGCTGTCCTGGCCCCGCTTGCCACTCATGACAGCTGATGTTGCTACCTCTGTTAATACTGTTAGCGTAAAACATAAAGAGCACATCACACAGGTTCTTTGATTCTGAGTCATTGAGAGACGTTTACCCCAAAGTTAATTAAAAAATGTAAAGCTCAGAGTTTCAAAAATACAAAATCAACAATAATTTAAGTATACACTAATCAATGGGGCTTTTGTTCTCCACAATAACTGTTTACCTGTGGGCAACCAAAGCGAGCTCAAATGTGATTGGTCAGACTAGAAACAGAAACAAGAAGGCTTCAAGTTGCAAAACTTTGTCCTTGCCTGGGATCTGTTTATAGATATGCATGTTCCTACTTTGTTAAGTATTTTTTTTTATCCAGCTGTATAAGACAAGGAGAGACATTGCCACAGCCACCACAGTGTATGCCATGTGATCTTTGCTGAAATGTGATATGTCAGTTTAAGGACCTCACACTGACAACATGCTGAGGATTAAAGAATCCCCTTAAAGATGCCATGTGGAGTTTTTGACCTAGTGTGCCATGGAGCTGTTGTGTTCATGTAGGCGATGTGATACACATACTGCCGATGGTTTCACACTATTCCGCACATCTACAAGTGGCAGTAATGTGCCAATAAATGCAGGAGTGTGTCGACAGAAGCAAAGAAGAAGAGTCTAAGCTTGAAAACATGAACGTAAAAGTATCCAGGATTTAAAAGATCAGCTTTGGATAAAAAAATATATCCGAACTCAAGGATACACTTGAAGTGTGTTTTTGTTTGTGCCACTAAATGTTTACATTTTGAGCCTGGATATTAAATCTTGAGTAAGATTTACTAGATTCTATAAAGGATTAATGATTATTTATCATTACATGACGGAATTCTGATTGTCAGGTCATTTGAAGGCAGTGGAAAACACTTAAAAGCTCTGGTAGTAGCTAAGTAAGGATGTTCATAATACTTACCAATATATTAATAAGTAATTACGTTTTTTGCACATCAATTCCTTTATTTATCTTGGGTCCAACAGACATGATTGATTGTCGACAGTATGAAAATACAATAAAAGATGACAAGTAAGAATCTGCAACAGCTCATTACTCTAAAATGTCATGGAAAAGAACAGGAAATGTAGGTTCGTGTGTGTGTGTGTGTGTGTGTGTGTGTGTGTGTGTGTGTGTGTGTGTGTGTGTGTGTGTGTGTGTGTGTGTGTGTGTGTGTGTGTGTGTGTGGCAAAGAGAGCGGAAGTGAGAGGGTGAATGAAATGGAGGCACTTGTGTGGTGCTTGGCAAAAATGCTGCAAGTTTCAGTCCATCAGTGAAGGTAAGTGTGTGGGTGGATGATGGCGCACATCTTTCCCCAGAAAACAGGTTCTGTGTCTACAAGTGGGAGTCAGTATGTGTGTGTGCGTGCTGAGTACGAGTCAGATTGCCTACAGGCTATCTCTATGACTCTCCACAAACTGTAGCTTAACTGCTTAGCACAAGCACACATATGCACACGTGCAAGCGCGCACGGTGCAGAGTCTGTATACAGTACATGAAAGCCATCGCTACATCGCTAGGCGAGAGAGCAGGGTAAAGTGCAGTTTTTGTGTAGTGTAATGGAGACCATATGTTAATGCTGATTGCACACTACAACCTCCCATCAGTCCCTGCAGTTAAACTGTGGCCAAATGTTAATTCTAGGCTTAAAATACACGTGTGAGTCATTATACAGCACGTGGAGACTCACCCTGTGCCAAACCAACACTTGTCGTGTATCAATGATACTTTGAGTATATTCTCCACCTTTTATTTAATGTGGATCAGACGCATAACGCCAAATACTTTTGCCCTGGAGAGCTTTGTTCCAAGGCTGCTAAATATAAGTCTCTCAAACAGTCAGCAAAAGCAAAGTGAAGGGGAAGGAGAGACCATGAGAGTTCAAGCACGACACAATGAGAGAAAGAGGAGGAAACACAAGAGACAGAGGTACCAGAGAGGGAACAAGGGAAAAAAACAAACCTCAAGAAGAAGATGAAGGATGAAGCTGGAGGCAGAGAGGGAGACAGAGAGGCTGTCCCATGCCGTTCGGTTGCCGATCGCTGATCCAAGTTTGTTTGCTGGTGTCTGTTAAACCTTGGGAAGAGCCTTCATGCATAATACAGCTCTGAATGACAGAAAGATGGGGATTGGGCCGAACCAGGGAGACAGACCATATAGTCCAGTCAAGTCATGAAGGCAGAGCCCTTGATGAACAATAAATACTGCATTGTGCTGTCATTTCTTGAGAAACTGATGGTGGATGTGGTTAAAGCCAGTTAGTGGTTGTACATTTTAAAGGTTTGTGCAGTTAAACCTCGGGATGAAGAGTGATAATAGTCAGACTTGAAGACAGTTAGAGTTAAGGCAGATGCACATACTGTATCAGGTGAATGTCACTGATTCTCTTCTAGAGGTCAAAGATCAGAAGGAAAGGAAATTGTGCTCTGTTGTTGGAACTAATTTTATCTTTTATCGACATTTAAATGACCAAACGTAGATGACGTTAAGAGAAATTCAAAGAGATGCTTTACTGGAGTCTGGAAGCAGAAAGACGCAGGAAATTGTTTGGATGTGTTCACAACAACATGAATATGTCTGGAACACTCAGGACTGGGGTGGTGCTTGGATAGAAGATGCAGGAGGCAGGAAATGACAAATAAATTCCGCTGCAGAAACCAAGTTTTTGTTTGCCCTTATGGTCAAAAGCTCTTGAATCTCCTTGTCTTTCCAAGCTGATATCTTAGTCAGCATCCTCTACATGTACGGCACCCCTGTTGCATGTTAGAAACACGCCCACGTCCACACTGTGAATTCTCCAGACATGGCAGGAATTGTGCAATATCTAAATGTTTCTCTGGCAGGAATAGTTCAGAAACATTTCTGGGGCAACTGACTCTGACGTTTTTGTTCCCACATTCTCTATCCGGATGTCTGAAAGCAGCTTAAGACATAAAGTTAAGCAAGCATACGGCTTTTGATGAGAAGGGAAATGCTGCTTTGTGCCAATCACTCACATCCAGACGAAGAGGCAGAATTTGCAGATTCCTCATTAACAACAGCTTCAGGCAAAACAGCAACAATATGTTCTCATCACTGCTGCTGTTTGTTTTATACAGTAACCTACACGACTTCTTCTCACTCACATATACAGCTTGTAAAGAAAATGTGGTTCTTAAAAATACACAAAAAAAACTATTAATTAACACATTCAATGGCAGTTTAGATGCCACTAATGAAATGGACAGAGCTGGAAGCGTGCTGATGTAAGGTTTTTCAGGTTTAATTTAATTTATGGTAAAAGTGATATGAAGATTGCTTTTCATTCATGTTTATATAAAACTGAATGATGTGAAACAACTAATTTCATGACTACCTGCACTATAGACACTCGCACTATTTCTGTTCAGTTCACATGTATGAATTCACATGTCAAGTTCACCAAAGTGGATCTCCCCTCCCTCGCTTCTGCTCTAAAGACGCACAGTCCTCTCTAACCACCTCCCCTGCTGCGTTAAAATCCAATCTTCTTGATTAGATGTCAGTAATAAGATGGAAAT
Source organism: Paralichthys olivaceus (assembly GCF_024713975.1). NCBI lineage: Eukaryota > Metazoa > Chordata > Actinopteri > Pleuronectiformes > Paralichthyidae > Paralichthys > Paralichthys olivaceus. The sequence continues at coordinate 14,366,945 of NC_091100.1, read as the reverse complement.
GTCAAATCCACAGGAGGCCAGCGACACTTTTTTCCCCTCCACTCTGTCATAAACACCTGGATATTGGTTTCCTTCTCTTACTCCAAGGGAAGGTATTTGAGGTTGACGCAGGATTCGGATGGTGGGAGGGTGTGAGACCCTGCTACAGCTCCCCTTGTATTTAGATGGCTCCCATCACGCTCCCTGACTGCTCCATTTGTATGCAAATTTTTTAGCAAATTATGTTGTTCAGAATATCAAGGATTTTCTTGTTCTGTATTCTATATTTACTTTCTATTGTTATTGTAATCAGAGTTTTCAGGTTTGACATGCCACGTTGAAGAAACACACTCCAGCGCACAAAGACACACTCACACACATTGTATGTGTAGCTAAGTAAGCATCTCTACCCTTCAGTCCTACAATCATCTTTTTCAGTCTGACATTTTGGAGTTGATTACTATTGTCATCAGGCTTGAATTACATCACACATGCCACGGTACACGCCACAAGCACAGACACACACACACACCAGTCCAATGCCCATATGCAAATTGGCCAGACGTTGGCACACTGTTAAGCCCCAGGACAAGCCTTCATGAATAATGGAGTCACATATGACAGACAAAATAGGATTGGGAAGAAGCAGCGAGTGAGAAAAAAGATTTGTGCATCGCATTGAAACTTTTCCATCTTTTTCACTTTGTCTGGAACAGTGGACTGAGTGGAGATCGGTTCACTTGTTTACTTCCATTTGAGTAAGGATGTAGGAGAGAGGACCTGGCAACAAATTGGTTTGGTAAAAGTGATTTTGGTGCTGAATTAAAAGTAAGCTGTTGCTGTCTGACAATGAAGATATCATTTTCGACACTGCAATTATGAACATTACTTGTACATATCCACATTCACCACAAATGTAAAAGGTAACGGGACATTTCCTTTTGGTCAAACGCTCCTTTCCCGTGACAGTGCCAGTTAGCCAGTTAGCCAGTTAGCCAGCCTGCTTTTTTTTCCTTCCATTGTTCGTATTCGTCACACATAATGAATCTGTCGTTTGCTGGACGTTCTGTCACAGAAGCTTTCACAGTAGTCCCCAGATTGCGGGATAAGAAATGGTGGCGAAGACAACAACTCATATGATCCCATGCTGCATCACAACATCATTAAACTAGATCTTTAGTAACTGTTTTAATTGAGAGGCCTATAGCTTCCTACATTGCAGATTTAAAGGGAATGGCACCCCGCTTTTGTATAAGCAAAAGAGAGAGCGATGGAGAGAGGCAGGCAGATCAGTGCGTCAGCAGTCGTACTTATGAGACGGAGCCGTGGAAAAAGGGCAGGGATAATAAGGGATAATCGCAGCTTTATCCTGTCACTGCCAATCACATTGGGATGAAGACAGCAGGTCATGTGGCCCCATGTCGATATGCCCGACCAGCGATCCGCTCCCACTGCGATAGCCTGTAAGACACTCACTATCCCACATGATGAGAACCCTGATCCTGCCATGCACTCACAGCCCAACTCTGCTAGATTAGCTGCAAGGTCTCGTCCCTCATTGATCCATCGATCCCTCTGTTTCTTCTCAAGTGGAAGCAGATCGAAAGAAAAACACAACTTACAGGAAGAGATGGATATTATGGGTTAGGAGAGGAAGATGGGGAATAAGCAGAAAAGGAAAGGAAGAAGGAAAATGCAAAGAGATAAGTAAATGAAAGGGGGAAGCTGGAAGAAGAGAAGAACGGGGTCAAACCATGGTTAAAACCTTGTATTAAAAGGTTTGTAGCAAACAGAATTTGAATGAGGCTGACGGACAAAAGTGAGGCGAGAACAAAACATATTTTTTATATCAGAAAAGAAAAATAGAGAAAAGCTTGTCTTCTCCACAAAGACCTGTAAAAGCTGCCCACCTATTGATGAAGCACAGACTAAGATCAGGGTGAGACAGGGAGGAGATGGATGGAGAGAGTGTGGGTGATGATGATGAAGCTGAAGCAGCTAAATTGCCATGGTTACCATTGCTTGTGTGTGATAAGACTGCCGCCGAATGTGTGTGTGTGTGTGTGTGTGTGTGTGTGTGTGTTTGTGTTAAAAGCAGAGCGGCGAATTGCAATGTCAACAGATGTCATGTGATATTTGCACAAGCTTTATGTAGACTCAGTGTAATCCTCGTGAAGGGCTTTGTGTTTCCTTTCACAACAAAGAGCTGCTCTCACTATTTTTAGAAGGTGCGGTGTAGGAAATCCACTGAAACATGCATCACAAATTTGCACTCTGAGCCAGGTGTGATCTACTGTACTGTTCATGGTGGGAATGAGATTGTTAGATTTTAGTTTGATCACACAATATCCTCAAGGTGTTAAACACATCTTTAAAATAAATGCACAGCTGCATGAGCGTACATTTCTATAGTCCTCCTTAAGCTTATGTGGCTTTTTATACATATTGACGTCAAACTGGTGTAGAACGCATCTCTTCCTGTTCTGGTTGCAGTTAATATTATTTATAGTACATGCTCTGTTATCCTGTTCAATGTGGATGTCTGTGTTGCATGCTTTTTATGCCTGCGTGCTAGTGACAGCCAGTGGCCAGAGGCATATGTTTTTAGGTTGTCCATCTGTGAATTCTTCAGATTTGGTACAAATGATGAGTTTGAGTCACGGATTAACTGATTTGATTTTAGTGGTCAAAGGTTTAAGTCGCTTTGACCTCACAAGCAAATTTTTCGCCTTGTGAACACGATATATCAGCAACACCTACATGCCATCCTTTCAAATATGGTAAAAATGTTCAATTGGACTCATGGATCAAAAGTTGTTTGGTCTTGTGAAAACATCTCAGGAACACCTCCAGGTAATCCTTTCAAATTTAGTACAAATGTTCACTTGGACTCAAGAATGACATGATGAGAATTCAGGGGTCAAAGGTAACAAAACCATTTTTTACCTCACGCATATGTTGAGAATGCCTCAAGAGAATCCTTTCAAATTTTGCTCGAATATTGACTTAGAAGCACAGATTAACTGATTAGATTTGGGTGGTCAAATGTCAAGGCCATGGTGGCCTCACAAAACCTGTTTCTGGCCTCTTGGTCATGATATCTCAAGTCTACCTTAAGGGAATTCTTCAGATTTTGACCGGTTGTCCATATGGACTCAAAGTTTACTTGATTGGATTTGAGTGGTCATGGTGATGTCATATGGGTCTGGAAAAATGTGTACTGAAATGGCACTGATTGGCGGAGGCAACTGCAACTGGTGTCGTATTCAAAGCCACTAATGTATTTCTCTTTGAAGGAGCTGTAAAATTGAAAGTGATGGTTGACTGAACATCTAGGAGACAGTTTACAGTGCCTCTCTGTGTGCACACTCAGAACTCATGATGAGATGCCTGTTGACAGCTCTGTTGTCTCCTCTTGGAAAATCCATCCTTTCAACTGACGGTGTGTTCTCTGACACGCTCTTGTGCATTCTGATCACCTTTTGCCCTTTTTTCCTATATGATTTTCTCCTCTCCATTTGCTGTCAGCTTTTGGCAAATGACTGCGCGCTTCCTCATATACAAACACACTCGCACACTGTTTGGAGTCACACTCACAAAAGCAAAAGAACTGTCACCATGTCACGCCAGGTAGAAACTCAAAGAAAGCCAATTATGACCCACTCAACCTCTGCATCAGTCTCTCAAAAACACATTCATGTGCTCTTTCCTGTTTACCACTATTCCAGCAGACACCCTTTTATATCTTGTCCATAAAGCTGTCAAGAGTTCCTCCCCCACTGACGAAAAAGTCTTACTAATGGTTTCCACAATGCACACATGTTTTTTCACAAACACATTCATAGACTTTCTCAACAAAAGGAGGCCTTCTGATCTCCTGCTCTCTGAGGCAGGAGATGAAAGTTTGTGTCACTCATTCATCTGCCTTATTCTCTTTATTTGGTCATTTTGTCTTTCTTCTTGTTCCCCGCAGCCTTCTTTCTCCTCAGCTATTTTATGAATGTCTCTCTTATCTTATTTATACCATCTCTGACTGAGCTCAGATCTCTCTTCACCCCTCTGACTCTCCTAGTACAAAAGAAAAGCAGCAAAAAAATCTAACATCTGCCTCTAGAACAAAATTAACATAACTGGCGTGAGTCTGATCTTCACCTCATTCCAGTGGATGTTCAGTAGAGTATAAACAGAGGGACAAACCACTGTGATGTCACCCATTGGTTTGCCAACGGCATTTCGTCCAGTGCCATCTTTGATTTTTTTTTTTAACCAGAAGTCCCCATATCTGGGGGGGACTACCTACCCACCTAAACCTGTGACCTATTAAATTGCTTTATCTCCTTATAGACTGAAAAGTAGAGATTGAGAACATAAATTGGTAACTTTCATTTTAAATCTAAGGAAAAGGAAATGCCCCCCCCCAAAAAAAAAATAAAATAAATATATATATATATATATATATATATATATCATCAGGCTTTGTACTGTCTAACTAAAAGATCAAGAGATTGTAGTGTTTTTCTATTATTTGCATTAATATCAATTATCAACTATACTTTAGGATATAGGAGTTGAAATATAAACTCCTGTTGAGAACCAAGGTAACTTCTAATCAAAGCCCAATCCTATCAACACATTTGACATTTCTTTCTATCGCAGACCTTTTATTGTGAACTAAAGCAGCAGGAAGTAACCTTTGAGCAAGATCAGTATGAAAGGGGATTAGTATTGACAGCAGATACTTTTGAATGCATGGCCGTGGGAGAAATGTTGCATGTAACAACTCGGCAGGAGCCCATCTCCATCGAACACCAATGTGAACACATTAGCTTGGGAGAGGATGAAAAGAGTAATTGAGCAAGTGGACATTGCGACCACTTCCCTCACGGAGATGTGGACTTAATTTCAACCAGAGGGGGAAGCAGGCAGTGAAAATGGCAGAGGAAAAGTAAGAAGACAAGTCAGTGTCCGATACCATTATCTGTAGCCGCTGTGTTATACAAGTTGTAAAGTGAAGGACAGTGAAGCTGTCACACCAGAAATTAGTCATTCATTCAAATTTAAACTCTCAAATGCACATTTCATCCACAGCAGCAGCAGCTTCTGTATTGATAACAACTGTGTAGATATGCACATTACAAACAATCTCTCTGTTCCCATGTGCCCCTCAGTCTCTCTGAGTGTGATTCTTGTGGATTGATGTTGCCTTTAAGGATTCAGTTGGCTCATTCATAAATAATACAAAAATTTGATAAAAGCACAGAATGGAGATCGGGTTCTGTGAATAACAGAATGTAAAAGACGTCTCGAAGCGATGATGTTGTCAGACTACTGTCATTTCACTTTCTACCCCTGTATGTTGCCTGAAGAAACAGTGTGTTGACCTCTATGGTGATGACGTATATAACAGTGGACAACAAGACAGCCGCCCAAAAGTGATACCAAATAATCTTGATCACCCCCTGGTGGCTGGCTGTCGTAATCCCACCTTGAAGGACAAATAATGTATCTTGTATAGTCTTGTGCCACGGTGTATTGTATCATATAGTCTTGTACCATAACGTATCATATTGAATTGCATCATATCGTACAGTACCATACCCCATCTCCTCAATGTTAGTGGATAGGACATGGAAAGAACTGAAAAGTAAAAATATACATCAAATAATTTTTTCTCAAAGAAGGTTTCTGTCATTTTAGGTAGTTCTTATCACACTTTGTTCAACTGCTAAGTTTTACGGTAAGCTTGGTTTTAATCAGTTATCTGATGTTATGAAAACAAGGTGAAACATCGTAATAATCAGTTGAGACTGACTCTCTTTTGTCTCAGCACGTGTATCAGTGGGACCTCACTACCACAGCTCCACACCATAAACACTAATGCACACACTCAGACTCCAGATGACATCAAAAGCGCAAGATGGCGGCACCCGTGATATTTTAGCTTCATTTTTGTACAACGCGAGGAAGTTGAGACGTGTCATCCATCTTTATATACAGTCTATGGTGTGGCCCTAACAGTACAGACATGATGTACGTGTTAATAATCAACAATAGAAGGGACATTATCCATAATCACTTCACCCTGACTACACACAGCCACACTGAAGGACATGTTAGTCTATTTTATGTTATTTTCTTTTATAACTGATACCAAATAATTTCTTTCATTTTTGTATTCCTCAGTTGATTTACTTTGTATTTATCATTTGCCTTGTGGGGCAGATTAAACTGTCTCGCAGGTAACATACAGCCTGGAGGCCTGAATGTCCTCACCCCTGCATTAGTGCAAGAGATTAACTCTATTTAACTGACTGACAGTTTGTATACTCATTTTAGCATGAATGCCAACACACAATTCCAAATCTGAACAATCCAGCATAATGAACACTGCTGCTGGCATTTACTGTAACATTAATTTACATACAAAGCTGATTCCCAGTCGTGCAGTCATTCTTAAGGCTTTTGATTGTACATTTGGTGGGAGTACAGAGTTATTTTAATTGTGGGCAGTGGGTGATGTGAGTCAGAAGCAATTTATAGGATCAAATTTGTTATAATCCAGCTGTCTAATATCTGGCACCCACCAGTTCTGCCAAAGTGCCTGCAGCAAGGCACCAAACTTCCACCAGCTCTAGGGATTTACAGACCCTCCTCATAAACCTCCCTTCAGAAATCAATAGGTCAAAGTCACATCGCGTGTGTGTGTCTGACGAGGATAATACGAACGAAGTTCTAAGATGAGAGCAGAGTTTTCTTACACAACATTTTCTGAAGAAAAGTTTTGCTGAGCTTTAGCAGCTTTAGCAGCTTTATCCTGTTTTCCTTTTATTTTGTTACACTGATTTTACAAAGCCCACTACCATGCAGCCTACTCTTAGAGTCTAATCTGACACGATCACACAGCAAAAACTTAACACATCCTTGCTTGTCATGCACCATTACCTATGGTTGGTCATCTATGTCATGTGATTGGTTCCAGCTCCAGTCGGCAGTGATTGAAATAAGACGAAACAAGAACATTCAAATTTGGCAAGACAGCAAGGTGGGAGAGCGCTTCTCAGTTTTTGGTGCTCTCGTGGAATCAAACATAACGCACCGGGGGAGGCAAACTCCTCTACTGGCAAGGAGAAAGGAATCAATCGCTTTTTTCCTGTGTTAAAAACCTGCGTACATCTGATCATTCTGGTGTAATAGAGGTACTAGGTGTACTCTCGGATATCTTATCTCTTCTCACTGCAACCTGCTGCTTCTCCATCTGGGATAGATAGTGTTCTGTATAGACTGTTTTTACTTTTGTTTGTGTCCTAAAGTCGAGTATGTGTTGTTGTGAATTAATGCAAAAGCCTGAAGGTGGGCATTACGTTGCCATGAAACACCAATGATGTCTTCTTTCCAGAACACACATGACTTCCAGCGCTCAGGTCATGTCATATTCCAAAGACATAAGCTATAGCATCGCTTCTAGTTTAAACCTCGACCTTCATCTGTCACATTCAGCACACTGAGCTTCGGTGCATTAGCATCGGCTCACGCTCCTGCCTTCAGGCCATGTATATTGTATGAGTCTGTAACCTACATCTATCCATTCTTCTGTCAGCGGGGGTCTCCTGATGTGACAGGTGTAGTATGCAGGGTGTTACGGTGTCCAGGACTGTGATATGTTGTGTTTAGCCCATTTATTCTCCTGTCAAAAGGGATCAACATCCTACTGATGTGACTTTTTAACTCTTACAACTGCTTCCATGACGACATCCAGAGGCCCGGGGCTGCATGCTCTTTTAACATGCGCTCAAAATGTGTTAAGGGCGTAATATTACAACTATAATGGAGGTTTTATTAAGGTCTGATCAGGGTGGGTTTACACACTTCAAATATTTCAGGGTAGATGTGTTTAATTTACATCTAGCAAGCCCAATGTTGACTTTTGCAGAGGTGAATGGGAAGGCGTTCATGTTTACATTTGTTAGCGTGGCACAATCAGTTACAGACATTTAAAGGAAAGGACAAACGCCATCATAAATAACTTTGCTATGCACCATATATAAATGACAGATTATTCAGTGAAGCTTGGTGGCACAGTGGTTCAATGGTTACCACTGTTGCCTCAAGAAGAAAGTGGAGTTCTTAGTGGAGCCCTCAATCTATGGACCATATGGTAAAACCTTCAGCTAACTGGGTACAGAGGAGTGTCATGATTGGCACACAGATAATAATGAGAAAGTGGAAAGCTGCATGTGGAGAGATGGATTTGCTGATTTGCAACAGAAATGAAAACAGACGCTCTAATATGGACACAATGTTGTCTATAGTTTCATACTGACTATTCGAGTAAGAAAAAATTGTCTTGGATTCTTTTGTTTTGTGTGTGTGGTGTTGATGTATTTGTTTCTTATATTTACTTCCCCCTCTATTTTAAGCTTGTTGGAGAGTGTTGTGTTTTTTATTGTTGAAATATGAAAAGCAATAAAACTCAAGTCTTACAAAAAAGAAGCCTCTTGGTTCTGTGGAGGTTACATGTTCTCCCTGTGTCTGTGTGGGTTTTCTTCGGGTACTCTGCCTGGATGGACGTCAGAATATAGGAAAAAAACTCTGAGCCATCACCTCCTAGGTTTTATCCAAATAACTGGCTTGTTTTCAGTTTGCATTTCTTGTGTAAACAACCAACCTGGTCTTGTCTTTTTTTAAAGTAAAAGGACAAAAGAAAAAAAGTCTTTATCATTTAGATGCTCTGAAAACAACAATGTTCTTCTTCTCCTTCCAGTTTAAACACTGAGAGGTAAAATACCAGATCTCAACAGGGCACACAGAGACGTATGTCCACTGTATTATCTATGCTCATCGAGTGTAATGCAATTGAATGCTGTTCTGGTATAATGTCTATTTTTTGTCTATAACGTGCTCATTTTTGTTGAGAATGACATAAACGTGGACTCAGCCTTGAGGTTTTAGTTCAGGTTGGTGTTGTTCTGTTCTGCGTTATCTTCAGTTAATGTCCAATATTTGCTGCTCTCATACATTTATATATGAAGGTTGAAATATTAGAAACACATCCCAATAAACAGTAATGTAGTCCAGTCAGTCCTGTCCTTAACCACACGTTTTTAGCTTTCTCTTTGACGTGTTTCTTCTTTCTCTCTGTGTCCCAGATCCTGATCGGGGAAGTGACCAGTTTCTTTGTGAAGACAGAGGGAGCTCAGGAGAAGACCATAGTGACCGCCGACTGTTGTTATTTCAACCCTCTCCTCCGCAGGATCGTACGTTTTCTAGGTCAGTCATTGTCCCAAAGGCTCATTCAGACTTACATCAGCACAAAAACAGCTCTTGTCCTTAGTTTTGGTTTAATTTCTTTTGCCTGTCCTGCTGATGTGATCTTTTCCATCATCTCCAGTATCCAAGTTATGAATCTCTTAAGTGATGGACTGAAGTTAAGAAACATAATAGCAAAGGCTGCATCTGTCTGGCCTTTCTCTCCCACACAGACAACAGTCAGTCTGACCATATCATTTCCATCTAACTGCTGGTCTCTGACTCTCACTTTTAAAAATGTACTTTACCACACACTCCGTCTCGCTCTTCTGCTCTCACAGGTGTCTACTCCTTCGGCCTCTTCACCACCACCATCTTTGCCAACGCTGGTCAAGTGGTGACAGGAAACCAGACGCCTCACTTCCTGTCTGCCTGCAGGCCAAACTACACAGCTCTGGGGTGCCAGTCTCCGCTGCAGTACATCACGGAGCGCCGAGCCTGCATGGGAAACCCGTACTTGGTGGCGTCCGCCCGCAAATCCTTCCCCTCCAAAGACGCAGCTCTCAGCTTTTACTCAGCCATCTACACAGTGGTAGGAAAATATGTAGGCGCGCTGGGAGAAGGGACACACAGAGTAACTGGAGAATAAGATGTTGTTGTGTGTTGATGATTGACTGTGAAATAACTGGAAAGTGCAGCATGCTTTTATTTTACTTCAACTTTACTAAAGGGGAATTTAGTAAAGTAAATTTGTATATAATTTATAATGAGCAACCCTTAATAAAGTTGGTACTAATGAACAACTACTACTTACAAGTGCTAATTAATCATAGAAATTAGCTACAATTCTGTGAATACATACAATCATTAAATACAAAGGATAAAGTTACAATTTTCTGACTGACAGCAATTTGCTTCACAGCAGGCGGATTTCTGATTGGTCTGTTTATGTCAAGATGTTGGGAAGCTGACAAATATTATAGATTATAGACCATATGAGCTCTGATAATAATAATGATAATAATAATAATAAATAGATGTAATGTTAAGAATTAAATGTATAACAGGGAAAATCGAGCATAGTAAATAAAGTGTTTAGTTTAAAAAAAGATATATATAGGGTGTAGCTCTAAGTTCCCTTTTCCTTCTTTCATGTTAACTCCTCTTCACAATCTCAGACAACTGAATAGTTGTTATACCTTCTTTTCTTTGTATTTCCCATTTATATCCCTCTTGCCCCCATTTGACTGACTTTAAACAATGTTGAAAGGCACCTTGTACACCTTAAATACAAACAGTGACAGAAGATTAAATGAAAATAATTCTCATTTGGATCATATGTATTCCAATTTGAAGTAGTAAATTTGCGGGATTTTAAATCAAACCTTTGAGAACAAAACTGCTACAAAAGTGGTATGTTTATAATGACTTTTTTTCGCACTGTTTATTTGTGTTTGATCATCAGCAGCAGATGTTAACATTCACTCTGATCCACAAAACCTCAATAATGTTTCTGATTGCAGTTTCACCTTTTATGACTCTTGTGCAATCAGAGCTGCTTTAAACCAGAGCAGAGGGCGGCCTCTTGTGGCTTATTCAAGCTGTTCACCCCATTAGCCCATTCAAGCTGTGGCACAGTTTGGATGATCTCACCTGGTGACTGAAATTCTGTGGATTCACAATGAACAAATAACACAATGTTTCTTATTCCTGGTGTGTCTGTGTCTTCCAGATGTACGTGACCCTGGTGTTCCGGACCAAAGGTACCCGTCTGACAAAGCCCACCCTCTGCCTGGTGCTGCTGTCTCTGGCCGTGCTGGTGGGGGTGGTAAGGGTGACTGAACACAGAAACCACTGGAACGATGTCGTGGCCGGGTTTGTTACCGGAGGGGCCATTGCTGCCTTCCTGGTGAGAAGAAGGGATGGATAACTTTTCAGGGATCAAACACATGTGAAGGTGGAGATAGTGGTAGCTGGATGTACTGCAGCAGGAGAGATGGAGGACACACACACACACACACACACTGTCACACCATGATGACACCATGTGACTGGGTTGGCGTGAAGGCACATTCATACAGTCTTATTTAAGCTTTGTTCCAACTGCAGGAACTTCTCCAGTAACTAGGAACCTTTGCAGGGACTCCTTGTGTTTCTACTGCACGGACCAGGGTCAAAATAAAGTTCCAGAAAAATATTTTTACCTCCTTGCTTGCAGTGCAAAACATACACCTGTTTGGTTAAGTACTGCAGCATTTTGTGTCAGCCACTATTTTTAAAAACCTGTAGCTGCTTTGTGAGTTTTTTAACACACTGTTCTCTCTTAATTCAAGTCAAAGCACATTTAAAACAACCACAGTTGACCAACCAGCTGAAGAGGCTTTAAATAAAAGAGTTTAATATATATATGAAAAACAGAGAATGATTTGAAAATAAAAAAGTAATTAAACATCAAACATTGTAAATACTCGAGGATTAAGATATTGCACAATAGCAGATGAAATCAAGGTCTCGTGCTCAGCTTGAAGTGAGAGGAACTGCAATGATTTCATAGATTCCCGCAGTTCTGATGGGAATATAGTTGAGCTCTTCCAGAGATTAGACGCAGCCACTGCAAAGGCTTGGTTAGCTCTATTTTTGAGCCCCTAAAAGATTATGGAGCCACTGAAGAAAACCTATGATAGAGGCACCTGAGTATTTCTGTTGAGGAGGTCTCGAACCTCGAACCTCTCACACTGTAAGTGCTCTTTTCAGAATCTGTTTTCCGTGCACACTCACAAATTCACACAAATTCATCCATCTCTGCAGTGCAGCGAATCTCTCCCCTCCTTTTTTATTTCCCTCTGTTCTATGCTCTCCATCAGGTGTCATGTGTGATCAACAATTTCCAGCCAACCCAGATAGGAGCGCCGACTCCTCCACCTCCGCAGCGCCCTCTAGAGCCCTCTGTCGGGCTCCCTCTGCTCAGCCTGCCTCGCGTGGAGAGTCCACTCGAAAAGTTAAGTGGCCTCCAGGTAAGGGGTGGGTAACAGAACGTTGATAAAAGAATCAGTGATCAACAGAATGCAATACATGAATAGTGTATGCATTTCTTTTAATGGAGAGGTTTTGTCAATGCTAATACTTATTACCTCCACCAATGAGGTAATAAGTTGGAAGCAAGATTACACAAAAAATACTGGATGGATTTTCACAAAACTCATCACATTTTGGTGCAGATCCAGATCAGGGGGTAAATCCAGGATTTTTTTTTTTCAATTTGTTTAATGTTTTTTTCCTTTCAAATCTCCTCTATAAGTGTGTGAAATTCGGTGCAGCTTGAGGGGCCTGTCGGGCCTGTGGTGGAGGTTTGCTCTCCACTGATTGCCACATAGTATTTAAATATGTTTAGAGATGTTATTGTTAGTTATCTTCTCCCTAATACCCTCACTTGTTTCATTACATCTCAGTGTTTTGTTACATGCTTCTTTCTCTCTGATATCTCTGTGCATCCTTTCTCTTTTCTAGACGTGGTCATTCTGCATTCTTGTCTCTTGCTGTTTTAGTCAAGTCGAGTTTATCTGCCCTGTTCCCTCAGGTTTTACTTCCCATATGTTTTCTACTCCCTTGCTCTCTACGTCACCTGAACCTCCGTCTCTCCTTTGCCTCCTGTTAGGCTCCAGGGCTACCGTATTCTGAGATCACATGACCATCAGCCAATCCCATCCCCCACCCCTCCCGATGTGCTCCTCCCCTCGCGGCGTTGCCTCACCAGCGCAGTCTAGACCTGCCCTCCGAAAGTCCCCCACCCTGCCCCGCCCACCCCAAAGGACGACATGCTCTCCGTCGAATCAAATCAACGCAGGTGTGAAAGGCCCACTGATCGCAGGGAGGAGGTCAGCGCACACATGCACACGGGGAGCCTGGAGGAAACATTGGCAGGACCAATATGAGACAGAGACATGTCCTTCTGTCCAGTTTATCCTCTGAGATGGTCTCACATTTTCTTCTGGGTTTTTGAGACTTGCCAAAGCCAGAGGAGTTGAAGCAATATTGTGTCACACTCCCTTGTCCCGTCTTTCCACAGACTCGACAGTAACTTTAAAGACTGTTGGCTGGTGATGACTTGATAAAACACTTGAAATAAACTGAGGGTTTGAGGATGGAACAATATCCCCATCACTACTGGATTGCCCTCAAAAGACCATATTCTGACACTCAGGACAATAAAATGGGAAAAAAGACCTCTCATCTAATCAAAAAGCAGGCACCACTGAGTATTACGTCTTTAAGAACTAACAAGAGACGCTGTGAAAGAGGAAAGCACTTTTGTAAATTTTAGCACAGTCCGTTCAGTCATCTGTGTTGTTTCTATACCTGTTTAGGGAGAATATTGGTTTGATCTCTTGCTGTACATTGTGTGAAGTGATAGACGGGAGAATAACACACACTAGAGCTGTGTTTGTGATTCACATAGACTGCACATAAAGATGGGCGATGCATCTCCACTTCCTCCCACTACCCAGAAATGAACCCGGAATATCCTGGATGCGAACACCGTATGGAGGCCCCTCCAATTCACACGCGTGACCAATCCTGAGCCCGTCTCAGCTGTCAATCATGATGCTTGACCGGGAAGATGAGCAGTTGAGAATACATCAGTGTGATAAGAACTACCTAAAATGATTTATTTGAAGTTTACTTTTTAGTTGGGTCATGTCCTATCCACTTATATAGAGGAGGCAGGATTCTGCTTCTGTGCAGACAGATCCCAAACAAAACAGTAAAATAGTTCAATAAAATAAAATAATACAAAAATATTTTAAAATATATAAAATGCACCCAGTCAAGTTTCCGGAGCTAGATTTACCTGGTGTTTAAATGAATGACGTATACTGCAGCCAGCCACCAGGTGGCGATCAAGACACTAGGCTTCATTTTAGGGGAGCTGTCATATCATCCATCTTTATATACAGTCTGTATACTTGTTTGTGTTGGAGCATCAGTAAACTCATCCCTGTAGAGAACTGAACTGGATTTCCACCAACCTTCAAAAAAATGTAACTACTTAATATTCAGGTGTGTGTGAGTGTGTGTGTGCGCGTGTGTGTATGTGTGTTTTATGAATACATGTAGGTTCTATGTTCATGCTGTGAAATATTTGGAAAAGTTTTATGATAAAGTTTTATACAAATTCTGTCAGTGTCAGTTTCCATAAAATCCACCTTCCTCTCCTCTCTTTCTCTTACACCCTCTCATGCTTCCTCTTCTTTTTTAAATTTCAAATAACTTTTATCTAAATCCATGACACACAACCAAAACAAATGTGTTATAAGATAGTTTTTCCTCACACCAACTGTGAATCCAATGGCGCAGACCACGTGTGTGACACAAAGCTTGGATCTCTTGACTTTTGTATAGTTTTGTACAGTGAATAGGTTTCTCAACACAGTATATACCACATTATCATTATGTTTAAAGTGTGTGACCAGTGAAACGCAACCTGAGACCGTCCTGCAGGAACACGAGCAGTCGCCTGATCTGAAGCAGGAATGTAGCGCAGTGGAGGAGTGTGTGAAATCCTGATGTGTGTGTGGTGGCGGCTCACAACTTTCTTTGGTTGTGCTCAGTTCAAAAGGACAGATATTAGGTTATAGACTACCAGAGGGAGAGTGTGCAGTGGCTTGTATACAGAAGACATATGATTCTATTAAGCGTGTGTGAGTGTGTGTATGCTTATTGGTGTGTGTGTGTGATGAACACATCGTACGGCAGCGTAACTGTTAATTTGGTTTTCTTAAGTGAAACAGTCAAAAGTAGCTGCTATAATTACACACCTAGTTAGTGTGTAAGTGCAGGCCTTCACAGGACCCCCTGCCGAGGCGTCTAAACTATGCCTGTTATAGCAGAAGGTGCTCATTATAGCTTTGAGATTAGCCACAGTAAAACAAAATCTTTTTTTTGTAAACAACCGAAGGGATGGAGAACACCACACGCTGTCCAAATGACGTTATTTCCACATTAAAATGTCTTTGTTTTGTATTTATTTAACAAAATAAATGGCAATTACCACATGCTGCTGCCTGAATTGCACTTTTTGTTTGCTTCGTTGTAAGTCCTCCCACACCTCAGTAAGGGTTGGACTGTGATTGGTTGTGGGCTGTTCTAGTTTTCATTTGTGATGTGTATAAAGAAGCACAATAACTAAGAG
This sequence comes from Paralichthys olivaceus, assembly GCF_024713975.1. Taxonomy (NCBI): domain Eukaryota; kingdom Metazoa; phylum Chordata; class Actinopteri; order Pleuronectiformes; family Paralichthyidae; genus Paralichthys; species Paralichthys olivaceus. Next base: position 14,351,530 of record NC_091100.1, on the reverse strand, counting down.
ATTACTGAAATATGTGTGTGAGTATGTGTGCTAGTCTCCTTTCTCTCTGTGAAAGCCAGCTTTTATACAATATAGTTCTGAGTGAGCACAACCAGGCCCTCATACCTGAACCATTTCTTTTGTTGTCATCAATACTACTGTATGGATCACCATGACACTTGGTGGAAGGATGTGCTATGGGTCAGCAGAGAACCAATTCAATTTGGGATCCGAGAGTATAATCATTGCATTTTCACCCTTGTCAAATCATGGATCTTAATGAAACATATGTTTAGGCAGCTGATATCTATGAGTATGTGTAATTTGGTGAAGATCAAAATAGAAATCTGGATCTGGTGAATTCCGATGTGGTTTCATGAGGGAGCTGCTCTAATGAGCGACACAGCCAGACATTGTTTGCCGATCTGTTTGCTAATGATAATAAATCAATCCTGTCTGTCACTCAACAAAGAGCAATAGCTGTATTTCACAGCAGATATTTTGACCTATTTCTTCATGTGTGTCTTATAAGAACTGTTCAGTCATGGCAGTGTGCCAGTGAGCCAGTACAGTACCGGGGCCCTGAAACAGAAATAACCATCATTCATTATATCATTCAAACCTGTGCACTTCTCCTAATGTTAAAATACATGTTAAAATATTTTTCCATCAAAAGGCCAATCCACAGTGTTTGACTGAAACCGATTTGTATTCCATGTTGAATCTTGTGTATTGGAGATGTCTCAATGTCACGGTACCGTACTTTAAATACTGATAGTTGTAATTCAGGGATAGACAGAAGAAGCCGTCCTGGATGGCCTCCACTGATTAAATCTCACAAAGAGAAAACAAAAATGACAGAGCTTGTTCTCATGTTGTGCAGCTGTGAGTAGCTCCAGCATTAGTGTCCATCAATAGCTCACTTTGATATAGTGACTTTTGTCACTTTGACAATGCAAACACACCAGACTGGCATATTACAAGGAACTCGTGGGAGAGCACTGCCCCTCAGTGGCCAGCCGGGCGATAGGAATGGAAAATATATCATTTCTATGTATTAATTGCTCTGACTCAATTTATTGTTGGAGCCCACATTTGCATTTATTTCAAAGATGGAAATATTTGTAAAAGTGAACTTTTTGAACAACTTTCAATATGACAAATTATCATGGATATATTCCTTGGAAGGAGAAAAAAAAGAGTTGTCGTAAGCAGCCGTGACCACAGGGTGACAGTGTTCACCACAGCTAACAGAGGATAGAGTCTGGAGAGAGAGAAGCTTTCAGAATTCAGATGAAATGTTTGTGAAATCAAATGGCACATTAGCAATGTAAAAATATGCTTAAACAGAAAAGAGCATTTAGAAATGTTTTTTCTTTTCCACTTGAGGCCTCAGCTGGCCCACATTAGGCATTAGTCATCAAGCTAATAAATGTAATGTAATGGCACAATTACTTTGAAATGCAGACACAGGCCATTCCTCTTTCTTTTCTCTCCCAATTACCCCAATGTCTCCCCCCACTACCCCTCTTTGTGTTCCTTTGAGTTTGTGTTTGTCAGTCTTGTTAATGATGAGACACACACACACACACACACACACACACACACACACACACACACACACAGACACACAGAAGCACACAGAAGCACACAGAACTCTCAGCACTCTCGACAACATTATCTTTTCCGGAAATTGCTTCTCAAGCACAGCCGGAGCCCCATTAGAAAAGAAGAGCTCTACGCTGTAACCTTTTTAAAAAGCCATTAGTGATGCACCTGCTCTCTCTCTCTCTCTCTCTCTCTCTCTCCCTCACTCTCTCTCTCTCTCTCTCTCTCTCTCTCTCCCTCTCTCCCTCTCTCTCTCTCTCTCTCTCTCTCTGTTCCTATTTGTCTCTCTTGTTAACACTGACACACACACATACACAAATTGGTCCTCACAACCACAGAAACACACACACATACACACACTGTTTCTCCACCCTGATTGCCAGCTTCCCCCACTCCCAACCCTACAAACTGACTACCGAGCACCATAAGCATCCTTCCACTCCAATTAGAGTGTGAATCACTGACATTTTTAAAGTTCTGCCTCAGAGAGAAAAAAAATACAATAAAATAAATAGAAAAACACTCATTTAATAAATCACATGTGTTATTCTAATGGCTGGAGAGGGTTAAGACCAGTGAGTGTGTCTCTTTCAGGGCAGGATGCACAAGATATTTCATGATATGTTGTGTCACTGTAGTGAAGAGACCGGGCTCACTGAAGTAAAAACAAATGAGGAGCTCATTCTGATGATTCATATGTTCTAGGCACACTGTACAAATGAGTTTTTAATTATGAATGGTGCTGCCTCTTGTGGTGAGGTCATGTTTTTTAAATACCTAAGTTTTTAAAGCCATTAGCCTGAGAGAGAAGTGATTTGTATTTGCTTTGGTCGATGGCTGACTCGATGCTTACGTCACCTTCTCCCAGAGCCGAATGAATGGGAGTGACACGACATAATCATCATTGTACACTTATGAAACATGTATGCATTAGGAAGAACACTACCTTGGAGCCCGTGGTTTGTTGATGAATTTGGGGGCAACGACCACTATTTTGGGGCTTCTGGTGTACAGTGGATATCTGGGGCCAAGACTCTTTTGTTTGGATTACACTATTTATAATCTTAACAGTTTTTCTTTGTCACATTTCTCCACACAAAACACAAACAGTGATACTTTTTATAAATTAATTAAAAAGCTGATAGCAAATGCATTTCAGTGAATATGTTCTTTTGCTCTCCACAAGTACTGTTTACCTTCAAACGTCATCGGTCAAACTACAAACACTAACAGGAAGGCTTAAGGCCCTAGAATCTGGTCTCTCGTCTTTAAATTCTGTTTATTCACGTGTATAATCTGGTCGATAACCTCAGCTGATGTCACTCTAGTCTGAGTCATTTGATTCTACAAGAAAGATCTGTAGGTGTAGAACCGAGGGTCTAACCATCTACACTTGATGCATGAGGATATATTAGACTTTAATAGCACACAAGGCTCTGACTGCACTGTCGCGTTGCATTGTGGGTTTTGTAGGCGCCAGGTTTTGACAAGCATGAAAAATGTGTGGAATAAAAAAAAGACGTTATCTCTGGTTCTGCTGCATTGATTTCTGCCTTTTCCTTTCATTGTCCAGGATAAGTCCGACAATGTTATGAAAGTACAATGTTAAATCGATGGAGTGCTCGTTTAAGCATTACGTTCTCTGGGAAAAAAAGCATTTGTCAGGATGGAAGTGAAAAAAAAACACTTGTGGATGCCAGATCAAAACCAAAGAGTTCAGCTCAGAGACGTTTTACTTATGTAAGAGGGTGATATATGAATATATGATATAGGGCTTTGACTGTGTGTGTCTGCCTATGACTTCCTGTGATGAGCTGAACTTTGCTCCCCGACTCAGTGTCTGTCTGTTTGGCGAAATGCTCCTGACCCAGAAGTCACACACTGTCTGGGGCTAAACCACTGTGTGTGTGTGTGTGTGTGTGTGTGTGTGTGTGTGTGTGTGTGTGTGTGTGTGTGTGTGTGTGTGTGTGTGTGTGTGTGTGTGTGTGTGTGTGAAAAGCAAGTGTGTGCATGAGGGAGAAAGAGAGAGGGAGACAGAGTGAGTGTGTGAACTGAGAGAGATAAAAAGTACGGGGATGAGCATAGTTTATTGCATCCCAAAACAAACCAGCAGCCCCTGGGTAATAAAAATGTACTATCTGTCACAGTAAATTACAAATATTGGTCTTTGCCTTGCTGCAGTCTCCTGATTATGCTCAATGGTCTGCCTCTGACAATTATGAAGCCATTAACACTGCGTATGTGTGTGTGAGGGTGTGTGTGTGTGAGAGAGAGAGAGAGACTGTATAGCTGTTCATTTATTTCATGAAATATGCTATCAGTTTTTTTTATGGCCTTGAAGGCTCCAGTGCCTTACAGCATCAGCCTTGTGGGCTCTCAAACATCCAATTTACATGTTTGCTGTGTGTCTGTGTCTAAGTGCCGCACAAAGGCTGCGTCTGCCGCTCTGCTCCTGATGTGCTGAAGCGAAATAAAGACAGCAAGGAAGAGACAGGAGAGACTAAATGAGGAAAAAATGAAGATAAGTTACTGTGGAGCAAAGAATGTTGACAAAAGCCAGTTTAGCTCCTGTGTGGATCATTACTGAGCATCGAGACAATAACACACACACACATACACACACACACACACACACACCGTTTGGGTTTAGGGGGGCAGCTCCTTTTCAGGGACCAGATGAGGAGAGGATTATAAAAGGCCTTACCACCAATCCCATCCAGCATGTCCGCTAAGGAAGACCATCAACCGGATACAGAGGTCCCAGGAGATTGGATTAGGAGTCGGAACACACACACGCACACGCACGCACACGCACACACACACACAAACACGCACACACACACCTCTGTTGAAACCCTGCAGGGAACACCACTCAAAACATACAATCTGAGCCTCATTTCAGTCTATAATGATTTCAGCGCTAATGACTGACAGAGGAGGGGCTTTATCTCACATGATGTTCCTCTATTTCTGTGTTTGACGTACCTCTGTGTCTCAGCAGTTTTTATTTATATCTCAATAGATGTGTAAAAATAAAAAAAAACACCATTATTCATAAAAAGCAATACAATCTAACACAACAACATTATCAGATCTTTAGAGTTGTGAGTTCACAACGTAACTGTGTTGCAAGAGGTTCTCTGAGTCTATTCTTATGTCCATTTCTTCCAAATAATAGAGGTATCGCTGTATTGATGTACTGTTGTGTCATATTGTAGCGCTTCATACTGTCAGCGTTTTTCTGGTTTTCTGCAGAAAAATCTGAAAAACCTTAATGGTGTATGAACAGCAAACTAACAGCACAATGTACTCAAATGACCATGCAGACAAATGTTTTATTGCAGTGTAAGCTTGGAAAACGTTGGTAGCAAGCTTTGGTTATTTCTTGCATGGCTGTTGTACAAGCTTACATTGAGTATTACAGGTCTGTTCACCCCCATTATTGAGAATACCAAAAAGTGACTGAAGGAGTCACAAAACACCACAGAGGTGTAATTACTGCAGAGTGTTTTTAAATGTTCTATTGTGACAACACACTGGAAATTAAATGACTAATTAAGTCTAAATACAATATGACATAGACCCTTTATTCCTCAAGATTTAGCTGTAGCTAATGGCACAAAGCGTTCTGTTGGCTCTGTGGGTGCAGGGATATCAGTGAGTCACCCACTCTTATGCGAGCATAGAGCGTAACAGTGACCGCCCACTTTGTCTCTGGTTCCGGAAGTAAATTTCCCCATTCAGTTTCTCCTTTGACATTTCCAAACGTCCTCATTAAAAAAGTCTGGAACCAGACAGACCAGCTACCAGATTTATTGTCACCATAAAACATTTGATTCAGGGCAAAACAAGTAGAAAAAAAAATGGATGAAAGACAATGGTAAAATACTGTGTGCAGGATTATTTTAAGAGTGGAGGAGATACACATCCCATAAACCATTGCAATTGATCCCTGTCCAACAACCTCCATCATGCTTCTTCTCAAATTGAACCTTGTTGCAGTGATTTTCACCCCTTTGGAGCGCAGCATGTCAGAAAGAGAAATCACGGTCACTCTGGGGTAAAGGTTGTGACGCTGAACCTCCGTAACAGGGAGCTCCACCAATCGAGGATGTCGCCAGTGAGCCTAAAGATTAAGGGTAGTGTGGTACTTCTCCTTGACTTCGTAAATAAAACTGTTTTTTCTTAAAATGCAGTTGATATCATACAAATTTGTGGCTTCTACATAGCTTGTGGTAAGTCTCAGGTACAATTCTATGGCTTGTATTGGATTTTTACCTCTGGAAGCTGTTGAGCCCAATAAAGCAAAATTAGCGACCGCCCACTTTCAGAACAGCTCTGGTTTTCATTCATTTTGTCCACTGACGGTCTAGAGAATCCTTTCTTGTGTTTTATCCTCCGATTGTACAGCCGACATCATTTCTACGTTTGTGGTAAACATTTCCATGGTAACAGCGAGCTCCACCAAATGCAGAGGTTTTTTTCTTAAGACACAGTTGATATCATAAAGACTTGTGGCTTCTACAGGAGCTTATAACATCATTGTGATAAATCTACCTTGGATAGTCACCTTATTATGGCCAATAACATTTCTATTTAAATAATGATTGAGTTTTTTACCATGCTGTTCAGCTCTATGCCCAAAACCCTTTATTTTCATGTTAGCAGAGCTCCATCATCCATCGGTCCCCCCATGGTCCCCAGACCCTTGATTGGATAACGCTGCACTATTAGGGCATGCTCTTTGGAGGCAGGCCTGGATGGAGGCATGGTAAAGACGAGAAGGAGAGAAGGAGGAGGAGGAGGAAGAGGAGGAGGAGAGGAGCAGAGGAGGAGAGGTGAGAGGTTGCAGCTGAGTTGCATGGGATGCTGCTGCTGCTGGTGATGCTGATGCTGCTGCTGCATCGGCTCCATCGCTCCATCCCTCCCCGGGTGAGAGTGGAAAAACAAGGAGTGGTTATATGATTCCCCCACAAGCAGGAGGAGAAGCGCACAGGAGAGAGAGCAGGAGAGAGGAGGGGAGGCGGGGGGCGTTTCCCTGCACAGTGTAGTCTGTTCTCACACTTCAGCATGGATACAATGTGCGGCGTATGGAGCGGCTTCCTGCAGCAGGAAAACACAATAAAAAACAAGGTGCACAAGAGGTAAGTTGAATATTTTTCATTTCATCGTAAAAAGGGACGTGGACACAGTTCACTGCGCGGAGCTGCTCCTGCTCCCATCACTTTACACTCTCTTCATATTCACACATATTTGTTGACTATCCCTAAAGTGAAGGAGAAAAAACGTGATTTTAGTCAGAGAGATCCGGGTTGTTATTTGTGGAGCAGTGCGCATGGCACGGGAGTAACGCCCGATCAATCTCTGGGCTATAGCTGAACAGGTTGGTCCCATCAGCATCAGCACCAATGAGTGCCTGTTAAACCACTGGATGCAGAATTGCACCTGCACGTTCATGTTGAACCCACAGCGTGTCCGTCAGCCTCCTTTGTACAATAAAGAGCATCTCCTTCCTGCTCCGTGCAAAGGGTTAAAGGCTCGATCCCCTCTGAACCGGGTCCTTGTCAGTGGCAGCGGATGTATTTACAAACAAAGAAAAGCTTCATATCCAAGCCTGTCACGTAGAGGACAGGTGGTGGCTATCTGCAATTTTACAGTGCTTGCCTGCTTTTATCTGGGCTAGTAGGCCAACTAGCCTAAATGCATTTTCATTTTGGCCCAGCAAACATTAAGAAAAGCCAAAGTGGCTGTGTTAAGTTTGTCACAAAAAGTTTGGCTCCAAAAGGCAGGGGAGGGTTTTCTTTATTCTGCAACTTTATGCAGAATTTGATGCCACCGCTATCTTGTGGATTTTTCTGCCTGGGTAGTGACTCCACAGTGTGGCCCGAATGACAGGAAAGATTTGCTGTTGCAGGCATAAGCATAAGCATCCTCATAACAGCGTCTTTAGTTCCAAGCAATTAGGCGGTAATGTGCAAGAGGCAGCCCCAGCGTCCGCTCGCTCTCCTGTCTCCATCTCAGTGTCTTGTCTCTTGCCACTTGCGACTCTGCATCCTATCTGACATTACGTCCAAGGATTGATAAGTCTGCGTGCGTCACACACAACCACGGAACACAGACCGATTTTCTTTCATTAGGCCCTCCAGCTGGAGCCAGCTCACTTTCAATCAAGTCAATTCAGGAAATGGATTTTCTTATAAATGCAAACCAGATGTCCTGTGGCATGAGATAAACTTCTTAACCAATCTAAAGAAAGTATCGGGAACGAAGGTTTGATCATAAATATGCAGATGTGGGCCAGTTTGGAAAAAGTAAAACTGTGGTGACAAGAAGAAAGGGAAGGAGAAGGCAGCTGGTCCACACAGTCAAATCTGCAGCCGCAGGCACACCCATATGTGAGTGTCATGCTATCATAGCTCAGCTTCCACATCCACAGCCAGAACCACACTGAAGCATCTTCAAATTAGACGGAGGCATCCCAGTGACACCGAGCAGACACACACCGGTCCTGTGTGGTGAAGAGGGCAGCAGCAGGGTGTATTTTTACACCAGATCTCTGACACCTACGTACATCTCTTCACAGCTCTTGGTGAGAACAGAAGACACGTCCACTTGAGTTGTCATCATCAGTGGCCTCAGACGTGGACAGTTGGCGAGGAGGCAGAGGTGAGGAGAGAGACATGAGGAGAGGAGGACTAGAGGAGGGGAGGTAATGAGGGAAGACGAGTGTCCGGATATCGTTTGGCGTGAAGGCCTCTGCTTTAGTTTTTACTTTTGCGTTTCAGTGGCAAAGGGTTGTGAAGCCGATTAACCACGTTTGGGGCATGAGTGACGCGAGGGGGGACCGTCAGTGGCAAATGGGAACTTTTCCTGGGAGTGTCAGGTTTCAGGGTGAGCAGGTTTGCTAAGTGAGGGTGGGGGGGGGATACAGAAAAGGATGTGTGGTTTATGTGTGTGTGTGTCTGAATGGATAAACATGCTGATCGGAGGAGGAGAAAGTAGGAAGGAGCAGTGGGAAGAGGGCGTAAACACAGGGAGGGAGTGGGAAAGACAACCAGGGTGGGGATTACAATCATTAGAGAGGAGAGGTTACGAGAAAAAGGGCAGACAGTCAAGTCATGTTTGTAGAATGGCCTGAGTTTTCCTGGGGGGGAGACATCTGTGGTGTTGATGCAAACCCACCCCCACCCACTAACGCCCCCACCACCACTACCAACCCCACTTCCCCAATGAATATCCCTCGCTCTCATTCTCTCCTCCTCCTCCGCTCCTGATTGACAACTACTGTGTCTCTAATTGGCAAGTGTGGATGGGGAAGATTCGGGCTTATTCTCCATGGGACAGACCAAGAAAGAGATAAAGAGGGAGAGAGAGAGTGTGTGTGTGTAGAGGGGGAGGACATGGGGGGGAGTCTTCAAACTGAGAAAGAGGAGAGGAGGAAGGAGATAGAAAAGGGGAAAAGGAGGTGGCAAATGCATTGGTAGAAGGTGGGAGTTGAGGAGGAGGGGATGGAGGTGAGGGCTGAACATCTGTTTGGTAATCGGTCTCTCCCCTCCGTGCAGTAGAACACACACTGACACCTATTTGATAATTGGTGAGCCGGCCCTCTCCCTCAGCGCTCGGCTAAATGGTTGCTTGATACTGGGGGGAGCGATGGGACTGGCTGTTGGCAGTGTAATCTGTTTACTTGGTGCAGCTCAGGTATACAGGCTGCCCGTGTGTGTGTCTGTGTGTGTGTCTGTGTCTATGTGGCTGTGGGGTAAAAGCTTACAATTGTGTAATTAGTCCAACAATGTGCTCAAGATGTGACTTGAAGCTCGCGTGAAATGTGCATTATAACCTCCGAGCGACGCCGCTGCATTGCTATTCAAGGATAAATGTGATCTCTTTTGTCTGTCTTGTCCCAGGTGCTGTCCTTTAAGATTTGCCTCCACACAGACCTCCTCCTCTTCCACGCTGCAATCTCATTGTGCAGGAGCCGAACGGATGCGTGCAGAGGAAGAAAAGGGGGGAGAATGAGCTCCAGTGCCGAGAGCAGTGGGATGGAGGGGAGGAGGTGGGCCTCTTTGCTCCGGTCTCGACCACGGGTATTCTTGGGTTGATAATACAGATGTGGATGTTATTGCTTGAGAATACGCGTAGTCGAGTGGAAGCTTTGTCATCTACACTGGACCTAAAGCAGAGCACTATTCAGTAGAAGACAATGGCAGCCACAGATAGATGTGTAGCAAAGCTGAGGAGGTGACACACACACACACACACACACACACACATGGATTTTAATTAAGCACCCAGAGGTGGTGTTTTATGGGAAACTGCTTATTTTGCTCAATCAGAGGTTTTATTTCTTTAATAGAAGTCAATCAGGGCTAGCCAGGTGCCCAAATCAAATCCAGCCACTGAAAAAGGTTTTATCATCGTAGGTTTATCAACCATGTCATTCCTCACACCTGTGGAGGAAATGAGTTTTTACGTCGCCTGGCCATATTCAGCGTCTCCTGCAGAGGCGCTGGTGGGGAGGATTTGCACCATGCCACTAAGCTAAACCCTCCCAGGAATTAGTTCAGGGAGCTTAACACAAAAGTCTCCCGACTCAGACGTTAATTTCAAACCTTCTTGATTACATGCTCTTGTCTGTCACTCGTACACACACAAGTGAGCCCATAATCTTATCACTTCTTTCACAGTCCTTCACACACGGCACCCAACAGTTTGCTAAATCTGTGGCAGAAATTGCTTTTTTGTGGTTTTCCTTGGACGTAAATGGTTGCAGTACTACCTCTGCTACGGTACGTTATAACCGTGCATAACCATCATCCCTTTTTTGCTCTACAAACTACCCGTGCGCTCCTATTTTTGACTCCCTGGCTCATGCTAAAAATATGTGAGAGTTCAGTGCCTGTAGCTGCAGCAACAGGAGACAGTAACACATGAGGACATGTCAAGGCTTGCACCCGTGGGTGACATTTCAGCATTCGGCTCAGCTGACTGGCTGCTGTGATGGAGACTCAGAAGTACACACACACACACACACACACACAGTATATGTATATATATATGTGTGTTTATATATGTTGCATGATCTACATGCCAGTAGAACCAGGGGATTGATGGAGTCTATGAAAACAAGCAGATCCCCATATGTATGTATGAAAGCTGGGTTCACTGGGTCCATGTGCCGGTGGGGAAATAAGGGGCTGATTGATTTTATGGGTACCTATTTTTAGTCAGAGTGATGGATGTTTATGTCTTTTATTGATCAAGTTTAGGTGTGGGTTTGAAGAATTCTTGGACGTCAGGGCATGCTGATTAATCAGGCAGCAAAGGAGCTAGAATAAAACATCCTGAGTTACATTTTTGGTACATTAGCATTATTGCTAAGTATTATAAATTAGAAAATCAACATTTCATTGCACATTCAGCAGTATATTAGCATCTGTTTGCAAATGTGCCCATGATAAATTACTCTCCCATCATTTATTATTCCATGATTTCTTGCAACCGCGTAAGCAAATCTCTTATTTATTAGCACGCTGTATAGTTGTAATTTATATGAATTTCACTCTGAGGCTGTGTAAACTTGTTGATCGGGCAAAGCCATTTCTGTGGCTTTGTGTGTATTTGTGTATGCATGTGTGTGTGTGTGCACGCTTCTAAGCAACAAAATGACTATTGTGAGCACAGCTCCAGGTGCCTAGCAACCAAATCGCTCTGTTTCCTTGGTAACAGTTGCCTCGCACTCACTGTGTGGGTGATTGGCAGCCTTGACAACGGAGACGGAGTGACACTTGACCTCGCGTGCTGAATGGGAAGAGGAGAAAGAATGAGCGAGAAATAGAAGAGAGGGGGAGGCAGTGGGAGGGGACGTGCAGAGACAGAGGAGAGACTAAGTGATAATCATTCTCCATTGTAATCATCCTCCAGCATGTTTCATAAGGCTTCATCAATACCTCTCCAGCTGGGGTCCATCATCAAACACAATACACGGTGCGGTGAGCGCATGCACGGACACACTCTTCCTGGGTGGAGAGCCCAGGCAGCACTCCACATCTCATCTATTATCACTCAGTGCTGCCTGGTGCACAGCCTCGCCACACTGTGTCTTCTTTCATTTGTGATCTGCTACATCCTGCACTCTGCGGGGATAAATGGATACTGGACTCCTAAAAATGTGTCACAGTCACAGATGCCACAGGAGAGTAGATCAGAAGCTTCACCCAGAGACGTTTTACTTTGAAATAGGCGTCAACTGTAGTGTCAGCAACTTTTGACACCTTTGAGTTTAAGAGCTGTAATTATTAAAATGTATTTTAGTGGTTCTCTATATAAAGTCACCAGATGGAGGTTTCCCATTGTACTGGGATTTAATCAAAAAGAGTGTTCTTCTCTTCTGTACAGTGATAAATCCAAACAGTACAAATAAAAATTGCTTTTATTGTTGTTATGATTGGAGTCAAATAAAAGCACACGTTTGAGCATCTGTTCTTTCATCTTGTTCCACCTTAAATCTATTCCACACACCTCTTGTTCCAGAACTTTGGACCAAAAGTTAAATCATCTGTGAATATCAATGTTCTTCCTTTTCCTCTTTATTCAATCTCTGCATCTTTGACAGGTCATCTAAATCCCAACTGTAATATCTTTACCCTGAGGTTGCCCCTCCATTTGTCACCAGCTGGTGGTGCTCAGTGCTAAACAGGACGTTTGTCACGTAGGATATAATCACCTTTTGCTTCCTGTTCCCTCATTTAAAAGAAAAAACTATTACATTTTCAAACCAAATCAAGGAAAGCCATCTTGATCACAGAAATACAAAGTGTGAGTCATCTTTTGATCACGATGACACAATGATTTATCTACTCAAACGCATTATATAATAAAATCAACTTTTTTAAATCAACTTTTACTAGTATCAAGTGTTATTGCTCATTTATTTTCAACATCACACCTTTGAAATTTCATTACATAAAAAAACAAACAGCCTCCTCCTTTTCTGGCCTTTGCATTTGAAAATAAACAATATCACAGCTTGATTATGGGATAAGATTACAGTTGTTTTTTTGTTTTTTTTAAATTCTTGCTCTATAACAAAAGATGATTTGTACGTGTTGGAGTTTCTTTTAAGCGTAAGCAACAAAGCGATACTTTCACCTGAAATTCTGAATGGATTGAGAACAAAGGTTTATGAATTCAGCAGCAAAGCATACGTCCTACACATTTCCTCTCTCCAGTGGAATGACCTAATGCTGTGACACAGACGTCTGCATGAGGATGAGGAGATCTGTGTGATTGTTTATGACTGAACCCGTAACATCAATGCAACCTGAGGGTGTTCAAGGATTACAGTTCTGCAAATGACTTCATACTTAAGATCAACCGGTGCATTCAGCAGTGTAGCAGTTGGCCTGAAATGTCTTCAGAGAAACCAAGAACTTCAAAAGAACTTCACACTCCCCCCGGTTAAAGCTGACAGTGCAGCCAACCTGGAAACGTCCTCTGTCCTGATTGCTTCCAAAAGTGTATGATGGACAATTAGTGTATATAACAGTTTTTGTCTTACTCTCATTGAAAGGTCTCTTGTATAAAATTACATATACACAGCAAAGAAAAGAAACCAGCTAAAAACTATTTTTTCATGATCTTCAACATAAAATAGTATTTAAAGGCTTGTCTACAAATGACCTAAAGGGTCTCAGAGGAATTCTAAAGAGTGAAAAACAGAAAAGAACATTTAGAAAACAAAGCCGTGCTCAATAATGACACACTGCAAATAAAAGTAATAAATCTCAAGAACACTTGTGGGCAGAACCCTTTCTCTGAACCTAACTCAGCAGGAACAATTCAAACCTTGTTTGTGCTGAAGACCTCATACTGTAATAAGACTGCTGTACATTTCAAGTGACCATACGGAAGTATCCTCAGACGAGCTTGATCCTACAGGGCAGATCCACCAGCCGCAAATTTGTCTTGGCTTCAAACACCACTAGGGCTACTGATTGGCTGCTTCACAGGCATCTATCCAATCACTGTACACATCAACTGGCTCTGACAGATCTGAGGAGCAGTGGATTAAGGATAAACATGGTTCTGTTGCTTAAGGATGAGAGTTCAGATGAATGCAGGATGATATAAAATTTTAACATCTACGTACAGCAGAAAAGAAGAGAGTTTCCAAGTACACTACTATTTGCTGTGACACTGATGTCGAGCAGTAATCTCCAAGTACAGTGATGGCCATTTTAAAGTCCCTTTACAAGCTAGCTTCTCTTTGACCGACACCACACACACACACGATGATATTTGAGCACATCTTCAGTAATATTTCCAATAAGTCAATATCTAAGTATCTAAGATGTAAATCTTACTTCTCTGTAAGATGTGGTTGCAGTGTCAGGATAGTGTTTATATGGACATATGTATGTATAGAGGAGAAACCCTTGTCACTGTTCAAAGGATAAGATGTGAATATTCTCCTGCAGATTTTCCCAAAGATGAACAGAACTCTTGGTAAAACACCAACAGACCAAAAACTGTGTGTGTGTGTGTGTGATAGAGACAATGCTGCACATAGAGGCACTGTTTAAATGTGTGTGAGAAAGGGAAAGACACATCTGTATTGTAAAGCACATTGATCTAGACTAGAAAAGTGCTATATGAATGCAGACCAATTACCATTTGTTAAGCTTAGTGTTGTGTTAACATTGTTTTGCTGCCGTATATCAAACAGAGATGGTGTAATGAAAGGATACAGGTGATGGGGGTCTGGAACTCCTCCAAACACACCGTGCAGGATATGATCCCAGTGTTTCTGCTTCTCTCCCTGTTGACAAACACAAGCAAAAGAAAAAGTTGGCAACAATAATCTCAGAAATCAACCAGTGAAGATTAGAGAATACTATCGCGTGTTAATATTCCGCTGATTACATTTTGACATCACACGACTTCTCGTGATTGCAGAAGGGACAAGTGAACTGACTGTCCAGGTCCCCCGTCATCTTCTTCTTGGGAGGAGGCTTTCTTTTGGACTTGCGACGACCCATTGCACCCGAACTGAATCTCAAATCTGCGAATAAAGACACGCACACACAGAAGATAAATCCCTCCGCTCAACTGAGAGGAAACAGGAGGAGACACGAGAGGATGCTCGAGGAGAAAACGACTCCTGTCCGCTTCGCCACAATCATGGTAAGTTAGCATGCTAACGTTAGCATGTTTGTTGTTGATCTTCAGCCTCGCGATGAAAACACAAGTTCAACACACTCCATTAAGAAAGCGACTGTAGTTATAACGCAACTGAGCCGAGTCGGTTGAAGACATCGTCACTGGAATCGACTCAAACTTTCTTGTTTACCTTTGGTCGAAGAAAACACACGTTGCAGTGATGAGGAAGATGGTTTCCCGCAAGGCCCCGGCACCGGCAGCCGGTCGGCTTATATCATTGGAGGAGAGCGAGCGGGGTCGCGGTCAGCCATTGGCTGCCTCACACGTCAGTCAGGCTCGTGGCAGTGACGTCACCGCGTCTGACACACGCAGCCTCTTCCCGCGTGGTGGCGACAGAAGCAGGTGAGCGGCTCGTGTTTATTCCAGAAGTGTTTGTGTTCGATTCCCTCCGAACAGGACGCAGAGGTGTCGTGTCTGAACACGGCCCCACAGGCGGAGTCATTCCAACAAGCGTGTCTCCTTCCTTCAGTGTCCATTCACCTGAAGTATCACGTGAGCTTCTGTTGACCCACCTCATCCTGTTTACTACATCAGGGCTCCGCTCTTTATTCTTCTGGATTACAGTGTCCAGTCTAATGCAACCTCTGTGATATTCATTCATTCATTTCTACTTATGTGAAGTCATTTTGAACCTGTGGGTGCAAAAAACAGTCATTATGCAAACAAGTGAAGAGAAATAAACAGAAAAAAGTCTCATTTACAAACAGTGATGAGAAAGCAGCTGTTTGGAAATGTTCTGTATTAATACAGTTTTTATCATTATCTTTATCAAACACTGATGATTTCAAACTTCAGAAAATTAGAGTTGATTGTATTTGTGGGCTGGAAGTTCAATACAGAGTTTGTACAGGTTTTAAGAAGAGATACTTTATTGATCCCTCAAGGGGGAAATTCTTTTTACACTCATTTTTATACATGCAGTTTTTAACCCTGAAACACAATCCCACACACACAAAGGGCTCATAGCCATGCAAATGTGGAGAGAGATGGTGGAGTGGTGGAGGTACAGTTCACTCAGTGATCTGCTGATTGTTTTTCACATTTAGTTTCTCATTTTTGTCTTTATGTCATACATCGGAGACAGACATGCGTATATGTACGCTCCCAAATTGAGGACTTAAAACGGATGAATACTAAATGCTACTCAGTTTACATTGGTAGACGCTAAATGAAAGAATTAAAATGAGGAAGCTTGATAAATGAATTTGCAGATTTCGTTCTGCGTTGAACACGTAGACAAACAGAGAAAACATAATTTTGCATGAGACTGCCGTGAAAATGGACATGATCGTCTAAGAATCTGTCAAAAGCATTCTCTGATCACACATCAAGATAAGTAAGTGTACATTGTTCTCTGTCTCTTAAGCCCAGATTTAGTTTTGTGATAGATCGATGATGTGGACAGTGAAGGCAGTCGGCCTCGGGGTGGTGGCCCTCTCTCTGAGCTTGGAGCTGTTCGTCTGGTTCCTCCGGCGCTTCAAGCCGAGACGGACCCTCCACGAGGTCCTCTTCTTCCCCTCAGAAATGGCCTGTGTGGAGCACATCTTCATCCCCTCTTCACCACAGTGAGTGAAACATAACATTGAGTTTACAGAGTGTTTAGAAGCCATGTAATATTTTCTCAGTATCACTGCACAGTTTATTGTTATAAGGCCACTCATGCAAAATTCACCCGACCACTTGGAATAAGTGGATTTAATCAGTGCATTCATTCTTATTAATCCCCACTGCTTACTCAGCATGAATAAACTGCACCGCACTGAAGTAATTTCACCAGATGAAATTAATCCTGAAAGACCATGTGGACAACACAATTTTGTTTTCTCTCTTCTTTCTGCTCCTCTAGTTCCTGTTTATGCCCATTGCCTCATGGCGTCGAGACCTCTTTCTCCCGTCTTCTCTGCCGCATCCTGTCGGCCAAGTCCTCTTTGGACTTGTGTATTTTTTGCTTTTCGAACATGGAACTATGCAGGGCTGTATTAGCGCTGCATAGCAAGGGTGTAACCATCCAAGTCCTCACTGACCAGGAATACGCTCACGTCACTGGCTCCCAGATAGGGGTCCTCCGCAAGGCCGGTAAGGGAAAAAGATCTCTTGATTTATTTGTTTTTATCTGTGCAATGTATATTTCTTCATGCAATACGGCTCAAGCCCTCACTGTGACAAAGCATCTATCTGTTAAGACGTTTCACAAACAGGCCCAGAGAGTCATATTTAGCCCATATAGGGGTATTATTTCTTTAAAAAGGTCATACCAACCTAAATGGAAATATTATTGACAAATACCACTTGAAATACGGGAAGGATGACTCAGGTGGTTCTCAACAAAAGGTTGCTCACTCTGTGTTCTCGACACTGCCGGTGTCACTGTCATGAAGTCTGTCAGAGTGAAAAGAACGATGATAGGAACTGTCTGGGTGAATGGAGGTTGCCACTACAAGCTCTCCTATGAGTCAAAGTAATCATTCTCTGAAAGCTCCGAAAGATTTTGTGTCATATGTCTGACTCACACTGTCTCACTTTCTCTCTCTCAGCCCCCTCTGCATTTAATAAATTACTGCTGGAGCATATTGTTAAGTAAGAACTAAGTAAGTAAGAACTTGGCAACCAGACAACAAATTTCATTAGGCAAAGTGTTTCTCTCTCTCTGTGTGTGTGTGTGTGTGTGTGTGTGTGTGTGTGTGTGTGTGTGTGTGTGTGTGTGTGTGTGTGTTGAGTTGAGTGCCTCTTTGATTCAAGGGACGGTCGCCTCCTCTTTTCATACAGAATCTTTTGTGTTCAGGTCTTTAGTCATTGCTCTGCAAAAACATTTTGTAATGAAGCAGCTGTATGTGATTTGCTCTGGTTGGTCCAGAGTTTGTCCATTCCTGATTTTTGTTTTCAGTTTTTCACTTCAGGCCCCAGTTCCTACATTTCGGTGCCTGAGCAATGCACTGTAATAGTTGCTCTGCTTACTGGCAACATAAACATCGCTACACGAGACGAGTTAACATTACTCTTAACCAAATTCATGCTTCTACTGAGAAGCTATGCCGTATCCTCACGGGCACCTGCCCAACCGTTTTGATATTTGTCAAGGCGATGCAGACTGCTAGAGGAGGGATTGGTGCACTTGGTGGCATCACATTTCCAGCAGACCTGACGCCATGTTTGAATTGAGTTGAAGGAACGAACGCAGATGACACTTTCTTTTCTGAGTTGCAGTTCTTTAAGAAAAAGTAATTGCTCTTCAACATCTATCAGCTCCAACTCCAACAAGATCCGCTTATACACTCGCCATTGCTCTGAAGTAAATGGAGACGCCAGAGAATTTGTAAATAAGCGGAGCAGAAATTAGAAGACAACATAACAACAACAGCATAGAGACTCTACCTCCTCTAGCATTTCGGTGGTGTAATTGCAGCGCGACTCACACACACCTATGCACAACTATGAATGCTTGGCCCCATGCGTAGGCTACATGCGTAGGCTACATGCGTAGGCTACATGCGTATGCTACATGCGTAGGCTACATGCGTATGCTACGAGCATACCTACGGCGTAGCTTTGACACACAAGCAGGAGATGAGCTAAACTCTGGCGACAACACACACTCTACATTGCTCTGGCTGCTCTGTTAGCAAGTAGCTGCCTCGCACTTGTGTCACAACAACAAAATGCCTAAAGCTAAACACTCAGAAGTGTGACTGTATTTCACGTGAAAGGATGCTGACACTGAAAAGTGCAACAGAATTATGAAAACATTTACATGTCAAGGGGGCGGAACACGACAAACAATGATGCATATTGCGACACAGAGGATACATGCAGAAGGATGCACCGTGTTTTACTGCTTGGCTGACTACATGCCAAGCAGTAAAACACAGTGTGTTAACAGTAAAACACAGTGTGTAAACAGTAAAACATGGTAAAACACAGTGTGTTAACAGTAAAACACAGTGTGTTAACAGTAGAACATGGTAAAACACAGTGTGTTAACAGTAAAACACAGTGTGTAAACAGTAAAACATGGTAAAACACAGTGTGTTAACAGTAGAACATGGTAAAACACAGTGTGTTAACAGTAAAACACAGTGTGTTAACAGAAGAACATGGTAAAACACAGTGTGTTAACAGTAAAACACGGTAAAACACAGTGTGTTAACAGTAAAACACAGTGTGTTAACAGAAGAACACGGTAAAACACAGTGTGTAAACAGTAAAACATGGTAAAACACAGTGTGTTAACAGTAAAACACAGTGTGTTAACAGTAGAACATGGTAAAACACAGTGTGTTAACAGTAAAACACGGTAAAACACAGTGTGTTAACAGTAAAACACAGTGTGTTAACAGAAGAACACGGTAAAACACAGTGTGTTAACAGTAGAACATGGTAAAACAGTGTGTTAACAGAAGAACATGGTAAAACGCAGTGTGTTAACAGTAAAACACAGTGAGTAAACAGTAAAACATGGTAAAACACAGTGTGTTAACAGTAAAACACAGTGTGTAAACAGTAAAACATGGTAAAACACAGTGTGTTAACAGTAGAACATGGTAAAACACAGTGTGTTAACAGAAGAACATGGTAAAACACAGTGTGTTAACAGTAGAACATGGTAAAACACAGTGTGTTAACAGTAAAACATTGTAAAACACAGTGTGTTAACAGTAGAACACGGTAAAACACAGTGTGTTAACAGTAGAACATGGTAAAACACAGTGTGTTAACAGTAGAACATGGTAAAACACAGTGTGTTAACAGTAAAACATGGTAAAACACAGTGTGTTAACAGTAGAACATGGTAAAACACAGTGTGTTAACAGTAGAACATGGTAAAACACAGTGTGTTAACAGTAGAACATGGTAAAACACAGTGTGTTAACAGTAGAACATGGTAAAACACAGTGTGTTAACAGTAGAACATGGTAAAACACAGTGTGTTAACAGTAGAACATGGTAAAACACAGTGTGTTAACAGTAGAACATGGTAAAACACAGTGTGTTAACAGTAGAACATGGTAAAACACAGTGTGTTAACAGTAAAACATGGTAAAACACAGTGTGTTAACAGTAGAACATGGTAAAACACAGTGTGTTAACAGTAGAACATGGTAAAATACAGTGTGTTAACAGCAGTGTGGTTGGGAGAACACTGATGATGAGTTTAGAGCTGGAGAATTTTTCTGTATTAAATACTGGAAGTTGTTTTAGTGTTGAGTTATTGTAGATGGGTTTTTTTTATTATGTGATTTTGTTTTTTTTACTTTTATTTATTTGCTTTACACTTGTTAAGTATAATTGAAACTGTGTGTAGCTTGTGAAGACAACCTTCTTCTTGGATCTTAAACTGTACAAAGACAGAAGTAGATGAGATGACCTCAATGGGTAAAACTTCGCTGCTTTAACTTTTGTAGTGATGATGTGACTGTCTCATTCTGAGACTGATGGCCCAGGTAGGCGACACCCCACCTGGTTTCTCATGTGTTCATGTAGCAGAGAATCGTACTGGACCAGCAGCTTCAAGCTTGTTTGAGGAGGGGGCACTGTACCTCTTAAATACCAACCACTGACATGCTAAAACAGGCTGCTGTCAATCAGTCTCTCAAATCTTTTTCTTACCAAACACCCAGCAATGAAAGCAGTTGAAGTGATTGCATGGCCTATGCTTACTCGCGTCTCAGAAGTGAAGCATCTCTTATCCTCATCATATCAGAATCCCTCCTTGCTGTCTTTCATTGCTGGCTGGCACACGCCATCAGTGCTCTGCTTCGCTCAGATGTGAGGGGTTGCTCTTTGGAAAAAGAAGGCATCCGCTGGATGATGCTCTTCAGTATTAAGTTAGAACGAAATAAAGGTCGGTTGCCCACCCACAGCTCTGCAGGACCGAGGCACATTGATCAGGGCAGTAATTGGAGGAAAAGGAAGATACCTGTGCTCTCAACCGCAGTTCTTCATTGGCCAGCCATCATGATCATCACGATCATCACCAACACTATCATCATTTTCAAATCCATTAATAACTGCAGCTGTGTTTTCATTTATCTCATCCTCACTGCCATCATCACAGTTTCTGTCCTGCACACTGACCACAGGCTGGCAGCTGCATGGTCCTCACTGTTGCTTGCTTGGCCAGTTGAGCTCACTGCAGGACCCTCACCACACTGAAGAGCTGAGTGGAGAAGAAGTTTGGGAGGCCACAAGATTTTTCCTGTGCTCTTGCTCTTTACACTTTTTTTTTACCCAACTTGTACTTTCCACTATTTCAGCCAACACAGACAGAATAATGAGCTTTCACATTATCAAAGACTTCACTTCAAACTCAGAAGTCATGTTCTATCCATGATGCACACACACATGCTCAGAGGAGGAGAGATGATGTCACATCACTTCTTGATTTTAAAGAGATGTCAGAAAAGCTCTGATCTGGACTTTTCCTGTTTTTTGTTACAAAAGACTGCAATGATATCGTGAAGCAGCAGAAAATTGAGCTGAACACCAACGGCCAAATCAACTCAGAGCAGCAGGGGCTCTATCGAGGGGGTGGCAACAACAACAGTCCAAAAAGGCCACTGGGCCCCTGCTGGTGCAGTTTGCTGTATAAGAAGAGAACCCCACAGCAGTGTGCAGGCTTGTCTTTGCTCTGTAGAACACACTGGTCCGAGTCTGACTTTTTATTTTTTGCTGCAGTCAAGAAACCAGTTGTCTTTAAAATATTCAACCAAGCAACAGAATCGTATGTCTAGTCGGGCAGATTACGCCCAAGGTGGACCCAGGACAGCTGCACTCTCTGCCCCCACTCCCCGCCACTCTCTCCACAACCGCCCTTAGGGGCCTAGTTGGGTCATAGTCCTTGGAAGAGAAATACTCGGAAAATATATTCTTATAAACACCCTTATAAACACCCTTCTGGCGATTGTTTATCCCGTCTTTTATACAGACGTGCCCTTTTCAAGAGAGAACTTGCACGTCTTATCTCTGTCTGAGATCAGTCTGTAGTCGTATATAAAAAGTACTCATTAAAATGGTTTGTCATATTTGAAAGCGCCTCCTTTTTATATTTTTCAAGTTTCTGATTTAGATTTAGAGTTTGATGATATATTTTTGACAGATTTGTATAAGAGAGGAGTTTTTATAGAATGGAAACATTTGTGTGACCTTAAGTATTATATGTTGTAAACTTGCAGTGATGCTGCAGTGAGTCGAACCGTCACACTTGAAATTAGATTTTAAAAGAGCCATGTTTTTGCAGGATGCATAGTTTGTATTGTCTACGTATGTTGTTGTTCTGTCTTAATGATACAAGTATTATCATTCAAAAACTTCAGTGATAAATGATCAGTAAGG
This sequence comes from Paralichthys olivaceus, assembly GCF_024713975.1. Taxonomy (NCBI): domain Eukaryota; kingdom Metazoa; phylum Chordata; class Actinopteri; order Pleuronectiformes; family Paralichthyidae; genus Paralichthys; species Paralichthys olivaceus. Next base: position 14,329,393 of record NC_091100.1, on the reverse strand, counting down.
ATATCTACTGTCTCTGTCTGTAGTTTGTGAGATGACATGGCGATATAGTCTCCACCATGTTACTTCATCTTCTCTTCAATCATGGGGAAGTGACTCTAATATCTGTCGCACTTGACACAGATCTTTAAATTTAATTAATTGCGGTCTTTCTAATTTAGGTACTACCTCTATGTACAAGGTATTGTAGAATTTGCCCTCATTCCTCACTCTCCACTCCGTCTACCCTCTGCTCTCCAGGGATTTGTGTGCGCTGTGACGTGGCTTCCGTGTACATGCACCACAAATTTGCAGTGGTGGACGGTCGGCTGCTCATCACTGGCTCCCTCAACTGGACGCTGACAGCAGTGCAGAGCAACATGGAGAACGTCCTCATCACGGAAGAGCCCGACCTGGTGCGACCCTTCATCAGAGAGTTCCGCAGGTTATGGGCGGTCAATGATCCAGCTCGAAACCATCACTCAGTCGACCAAAAACCTGCTCACGTTGTCGCTAGCACTAGTGAGTAGTCACCCACGATGGGTACTTAATCACACTGTAGAAGGTCTGTATGTGCAAACTGTGCAGTCAGCTTGGTGAGAGAATACCTCCAGAATCAATATTTTCTTGTCATAGAGTTGTTACTTTAAGTTTATGAAGATTTGTTCAAATGAAGATGTTACTGTAGAAGATAACAGGAGTTTGAAGCCGTAGCCAGAAGAGAGGCCTGGTTTTGAAAGTTTTATCAGGCTGAATCTGGTTTATTTTTGTATAACTTTTATTTCACTGTGTACAAAAACATGTGCTGTTGAAGCCGTCCACTTGGCAGAGACCTAAGACAAGGATAATTTCCACTATATAGTTTGGCTTTTTTAAAGAAATGTAATCCCCTGTTTCCTTAGTTGAGAACATTTCTTAAGTTTTTATATCCTTGTTTATATTTGTATATATTGTGTCACAGATTGACAGAATGTTATAACAGTTGTTTTTTTGTTTTTTAAAGATTTCCACTGGTGACTACATTGATCTTGTTCCCACGTAGCCATCACATAATCAATAATCTATTATTTGATATACACAGACTTGTCAGATGGTTGAGGTTTAATCCTTTTTTTGAAATCAGTCCACAATTCAATTTGTTTACAGTAGCTCTAGATCACACTGGCTGTAAAAACCCAGGGTGTGCTATACTGCTGTGTCAGATATGCCAAAAAAATATATATAACTCTTTCCTGCTGCAGTTTTGGGAGGTCAGTTGCATCATTGCCTCACAGCAGCAGTTTTTCTCCTGCTCCAACATGATTCACTAAGTTTCATATTCACAGAGACGCCTCACAGCACAAATACGCACTGGTATTCTCTGTGTTTAACAATACACGCCTTTGTGGTCTGCCTGTAGAGTTGATCTGGTCTCGACATGATAAATGTGCCTGGGTGCATGACTGCAATGCTCACAGTCAGACCGATGCTTGTCAATAAAGACCATAACTGGTTTGTCTAACTTCCGACGTGTAATATTTCAGCAGTTTGAACCTTGAGGTAAAGTGTACTAAATGGGGATTTTAGACTTAACAAATCAGCTGCTATATTTTATCCACGGTACATAAGTGATCAATTTAACTGAGAGGTCATGAGATTGTGTGCGTAAATGGTGCGTAAATCCTGCACCAATTACAAATTACAGCGGGCCCAGTTAAGGTTTACTAGTGGATACTGTCAAGCAGCCAGCGCAGAGTGGAAATGATCAGAGACGTGGTTATTTGTAACTTTAAAAGAATTGTGGCACAGTTAGTCATGCTGGGGTTGAACCGAACGACCTCCTGTGCGAGGATGAATGGTGAAATCAGACAATCGACTGAAAGTTAATGCTCAAAAATTATGATGATTTATTGTTAGAGTATCTACATTTTATGTTATTGTGTCAAATGAGTCGTTGGTCAGACAAAACAATATACAATTCCAATTTAGCAAATAACGTTTCCATCTGCATTCTTTTACTCGGCACATTTCACAAAACCTGGCAGAAGGATGCAGAATGTGTATATGAGGCATTTTTCTACATTATCCTTGATTTAAATTTTTTGGGCTTTTTATCGCCTCTAATGGATAGGACAGAGTAAGCTTGTAAAGGGGGATAGAGAGAGAGTGGGGGAGGACATGCATACATGGCCTGGGTTTGATTCCAACCCGTGGACATGTATGCATGTCGGCTGCGGGATGCCGGTGGAGGCCTTGCCATATTGGGGCGGCAGCTCTACCAGGTGAGCTATACGCTGCCCCTTTCCTTCATATTTTTCTTTGTTTGTTTTTTGAGAATATTCATGGATCTTGATTTAAAAAAAGAATCAGGCATGTTAAGTAAATTGATATTTATGAGTGTGTAGATCCAAATAAAAATCTGGATCTTGTGAATTTAAATGTAGTTTCACAAGGCAAATGTTGTGCCTTGTCGTAGGGATACCTTACACTGAGTATCAGACTTTAGGTTCAGGGAAGAGCCCATTAAATTCTGGTGCAGATTTGGATCAGGGGGCAGATTCAGGAATCTTTTTTCATTTTCTTCAACATTGCGAGAAATGTTTTTCTACATTTTCATTGAGAATGAAAAATGGATCTAGATGCAAAAAATCAGACATGTTTAGGGGAGTGATTAATGAGTGTGTATAATTTGTTGCAAAATAAGAATCCAGAGGCATACAGTGAGTCTAGTGAATAGTCTAGTGAATATAAATGTGGTTTCGTCAGGTGATGCATGTCCTCCACTGAGTGTGGTTGTAATTATAATAATCATTTGTTGCAGCCCTGCTCATTACCATTAAACAAATACTACTTTTACAGTATATACATATGTAAATACAGTACTGTAATATACGATGGTAATATTATGTTATCACAAAAAGAGGAAATTGAGAAGAGGAGGGATGAAAAGCAATATGGAGTAAGAGTGAAAGAATTTTAATTTTGCAAGACTTTATTTTGAAAGTCCCTGCCGGAAGCGAGCTGTCTCCACGGTGTGTAAATTGACGGGCTCCACGGTGGATCTCCCAGTGACCGGCACATGCCCGATCTGAAGATCCGGGAAGAGGAGCGTCCCGAGCGCAGCGCACAGCCAACGGCTCCGAGGTCCAGGGGACAGACCGCGGGGAGGACCAGGGACACAGACACCGGCAGGGTAAGAAGACACACACAAGTTTACTGTGGAGCAGAGCGCTTGTTTTACACTTATCAGCCAGGGCGGTTTACCGTGTGGTGGGCGGTGCACTGAGCAAATACGAGTAAACTTAAACTGTCAGTTTCCAGCTGGATTGAACAATTATCACAACGTCACCAACCCACGTGTCCGTTTGTAAACAGACTCGTGAAGAGCAAACTCTTGTTTTTCTGAAGCTGAATTTCCCTCATGTACTTTAAAACTTTAAAACCAGGTGTCAACATCTGCTCTGTAGTCATGGTGTGTATTATGGGCTGTATCTTTTATGCAACATCTGTTTTCTTCTGCCAAAGTCGATCCATCCACACATCCGTTTAGTTTGGGGTGTTTTCATATCTAATGTGCAGACGCATGCGTGTGAATAAGTGTTTTGCTGAGTGTGTACAGCAGCGTGCCCCACTCGTAATGATCATGGAAGTGGTAATGCTCTCCAGAGACACCCAGCGCTGTCTCTCTCTGTAAAAGGAAGGAAGAAAGGGGGGGGATAAATGGATGGCTCAGCCTCCTGATGATGCAGAGAGAGCGGTGGAGGAGGGAGGAGTGGGTGAGATATGGGTGGATGACAGGTGGGGATGCATAGATGGATGAATATGAGGGAGAAGAGGAAGATAAATGGGTCAGTGGGAGTGTGTTCTGTGTGTTTAGGTGGGAGTGTCAGCGAGTGAATGAACGGTCAGATGCATGATGGATGAAATGTACAGAGAGGGTGGGGGGGAAATCTATTGCTCAGCGTCCACTGATCCCATAAGTTTAACAACGTGAGTGCATGTGACAGATGTGCAGAGAGAGAGAGAGAGAGAGAGAAGAGGATGAGTGATGGAGGGAGCACACACACACACACACACACACACACACACACCCTGGTCTGATTCATAAAGCACTTAGACGAGAGAGAGGAAGGATACAACCATTTAAAAGAATAGTTTTGACTAACATTAAAAGCTGCTGGACTGATGTTTGCTCCAGTTCATTCCAAATGAGTTCCAGAAATATTAACCACCATATATTTACAATTCATTACAAAGTCCATTTTCATTGATGGATTGAGCTTCTGTGGAAATCCGTAGCTTTCATTCCAGAAGCATAAAGCATGTTTGATTCCCGTACCTGCTGGTGAGATCAGGATTCCCTGCCCATGGAGTTCTTTAGAATTCACCTCTACCTTCTCGTCTACTGAAAAGTTGACAGTCAAACATCCTCTGCTGTTTTGCTGCTTCCAGTTATAATGATTTGGGGGGTGGGGGGGTTGGGTCCTGTTGTTGTGGCCTGGAGGTACAGAACCATGAACGTGACTTGGTCCACACCCAACTGACATATTTATCTCCTCTAAAAAGAAATCCAGTTCACCAGCTCATTCACCTTAAGTATTTGCATACATTTATGCCATGACACACAAACACTTCAAAATGGGATCCTTGGTATATGCATGTAATGTTTCCATGAAGACTTTAAACATTGATACACCTCTTCAGTTAGTATTTTCTCATGAATGTTTTGAATATCGTATTTTTGTTAACGTGCTCTGATTCACTCGGCATCTATTGCACTACTGTCCATCCATGGAGAAGGTTTCCTCTCTTGTTATTCACTCTGAGGTATCGACTTTACTTTCCCATGTTAAAGCTTTTTTTTTTTTACCTCTGCCAAGAAGGTTATGTTTTCAACTGTGTCCATTTGTTTGTTTTCATGAAAGCAAGATTATGTAAAAACTACATGGTGGATTACCACTGAACCTGGTGGAAGGATTTGATATGAGTCAGGAAGAAATCTGTTAAATTTCTGTGTGGATCCGAGAATTTCTTTGCATTTCTTTTTTGAAATGTTCACAAATTTTCCAAAGTAAAATTCACAGATCATATTTAGGAAACTGACATCTATAGAGGTACCGTTTTTGGCGCAGCTTGATGAAATGTCAGGAGTCTGTTGGGCCTTGGTGGAGACTTGGTCCTCCACTTCTGGGTTTTGTAGTTTTTCCTCACCGTAGTCGGGGATTAAGGACAGAGGATCTCCCACTTCGTACAAATTAAGCCCCATGAGGCAAATTGCGATTTGTAAATATGGGCTATACAAATATAGTTTGATTGAATGATCCAATCACTTGACTCAGGTGGACAAGTGTCTTGAAAAAAATGGTTGAATTCTCAATTCTTATGAGGAGCACCATGGCCGCTCCCTCAGAGGTAACACCAGGTTAGCAGCCCTCAGGATAATCTTATTTGCAAGTTTGAGTGCTGCCAAGAAAACTATAATTCACTCATGGGTCTCCCTCTGAGCCTCCATCGATTAAAGAATGGCTTCATCATTTTAGGGATATTGCTCTCTTGGAAAGATCTTTAGTTGAATTCATAAAGTGCAGACTTCCTCTGTAGAGCTCTGTGATGTCCTCTTTAATAGATTGTTTGTTGTCTATTTAGTTATTATTGTTATGTTTACCAAGTACTTATTTTCGGTACTTTTTGCCGTTTTCACACCCTAGTAGTGAAATGTATGTAGTTAACGTGGGTTTAATTATGATGTCAGTATGTAGCAGAATCCTTGTCTATGGGACTTAGACAATGGGTACAACGATTAAATAGAAAAACTGGACAGAAACGTGTCCTGATAAGTTAAAGAATACAAACTTGAGTTAATCTCTCTGTCTGTTATATGACGCAACATCATTTTATGTGTGGAATGCATCAGCATTTCTTTGGTTTTGCACTAGTCTCTGCTTGTTTGCGCTTGTTCAAAACTGTCCATGGATAGAAAATTACAACAAAACCAGGGAAGTCAGTCAGTGAGCTCAACATGATTATTAAATCTGCTGTTGTCATTCTTTTTTATGTGCCAGTAAACCACAGCACAGACATTCAAACAGCCAGGTACAGTCTTGCATTTCTACTTTAGACATCCTAGTATCAGGCCAGTATCAAACGTAAGTACTCATCACTCATATAAAATGCTAACTCCATGGATATACTGTCCATCCATCCAGTATCTATCATGGGCAGAGGCGTGGGTGCCCCCTCAGGTCGCCAGTCCATCACATTGGCTGAAGTACAGAGACAATCAACCATTCACACCACGGGCAATTTAGAGTCCAGGGTTTCCCTCAGCGCTTTATAGTTAAGGCGGCCGCCTTGACAACAACGGCCCCCCGCCTTGACTACGTCCCCCCGAAAATAAATAAATAAATAAATATTTCGCATCCCCCGCATGCATAGACAGTAGGTTAAAATAAGGCAGCATCGCAATGAGGCGGAATAGCGGCATCTGTAGGTTAAATATGTTAAGCCATCTATCATCTGCTGTAACTGCGTGGCAAGGCCAACATTTTTCATGAATCCAACAGGCACGCCCCCTCCCCCCCTGCTCATCACATTGACTGACTAATTTTCTCACTGGAGTCAATATGCAAAGTATTTACATTTAACTACGCCAAGGAGTTTTTTTTCCGTTTAATGTTTGGTTGTTAGTTTGCACAGATTACCAAAAAACTTCTAGATATCTAGAGAATTTAAATGTGGTTTGATCAGGGCACCGTTGGGCCTATGCTCTCTGAGTAGTTGTAACTGTCCTCAGACTTTTCAACCCCACTGTATGTGTATATACTTCATATATATTTACTCTTGTCATCTTTAGTTGCATGTTCTCATTAGCATTGATGATTTCTTAGCTAAACAAATAGTCGACATGCGTGTCTAATAGTTTTTTGATAAACTGGTTCACTGTAGATGTAACCCCATCCTTTGTGAGATTAGTCCTCTTGTCCTTTGCATGATGGACTACGGCTCTCAGCAGCAGAGTAAATTGCATTTTTTTTCGCCACGCTGCCTGCAGCTCCACATTGCAATAAGATTTTACTCATTTGAAATAGTAAAAAAAAAGAAGAAAGTCAATATGTGGCGGTCAATGTTGATATTGTGGCAGGCTGCCTCAAATAAATCAATGTAGGCCTAAGGGGAACGCTGTGATTACATCACATCATTTTAGCTGCACATTCATGCTATGACTCTAGTTCTACGATATCTCCGAGGTGTTGGATTCAGACGTGGAGACTGGGGAGGTCACTGAAGTGCACTGAACTCAATTTGTTCCAGAAATCGGTGTGAGACCACTTCTGCTTCATGATGTATTGCAGTAACATGCAAGTAGCCATTAGAAGATGGTGAACTGAGCCTGGTAAAAAACAACAGTCAGAGAGGCTGCAGCATTAAAACCATGATTGACTGATATTAAAGGGTCCAAACTTTTGTCAAGAAAATATTCCCCTCGACGCTGTACCACATCTAGCTGCCTGGGTCAATGGATTCATGCTGTTGAGTCATGCTACCATCAGAAGTACATCCAGCTTCATCTGACTAGGATACATTTCTCCACTTCATGGCCTGAGTCCGCTGCAGCCTCTGGTTTTTGTTGTGGAGCCTTGATGTGGTTTTCTGCTGTTGTAGATCATCCACCTCGAGGTTCGAAGGTTCACAGTGACCTCACAAAACTGTTGTTAACACATTAACACCTCGAGAGAATCCTTTGTAATTCCACACCAATGTTCACTTAGTGTTTGGCCTCTTCAGCACGATATTGCTGCCTTTAGGGCATTTCTTCAAATTTTGACCAGGCAGAGGCATACAACTGTAGAACAGTATTTCTAGTTTGTTGTTTTGAGAACTGAAATTAAAATTATATTCATCATCAGTGTGTTAATTGTTTTGTCATTGTCAATGAACATGCTAATTATTTAATCTGTGTATCAGAATTATCAGAAAATTATCGGACTAACAGTGCAAAACCAAAATAGGTTAATATTGTATAAAATACAGAGAATCACCAAATACTAGAGAAGCTGGAATCAAACAGTCTTTGGCATTTTACTGATGAGTTCTGGTTACAGGTTTCTGTTGGAGTCATACTTTTTTTTTATGATCAAGTGTATTAATCGACCTTTTCTTTGTTTGATAGATGGCGTCAGCCAGAGATCCAGGGACAAGCCCAGAGCAAAAAGATGCAGCTGACCAAAACTTTGACTACATGTTCAAGCTGCTGATAATCGGAAACAGCAGCGTGGGAAAGACCTCCTTCTTGTTCCGCTACGCAGACGACTCCTTCACTTCAGCTTTTGTCAGCACAGTGGGCATCGATTTCAAAGTCAAAACCATCTACAGGAACGACAAGAGGGTCAAACTACAGATCTGGGTGAGAAGGAAAAACAACCTTTACATGCTGAATATAATTCAAACACTGAAGGAAGGTTAATATACATGTGTAGATGACTTACAAGGATAAAAGATGATATAATGGGTCTCTCAGACACAATCAGAATATCAGTGTAAGTGTGTTTTTATGCCTCCGCATGGCCACAGCCAGTGGCCACATGTTTTCAGGTTGTTCGTACGTCTGCGTACACATTTTTGTCTTGTGTACGCAATATCTCTGGAAGGTCATGAGGGAATTCTTCCACATTTGGCACAAACATTCACTTTGACTTGGATTTCATTTTGGTAGCCAAAGGTCAAGGATACGGTGACCTCACAAAGTATGCTTATGTTTTTCTTGAACGTGATATGAACATTTTTACTTGAATGTGATATCTCTAGATCTGCCTGGAGGGAACTTTAGATCGTTTGTCACTTCGATAAAAAATGAAGTGATTAGATTTCAGTGGTCAAAGGTAAATGTCACAGTGACCTTATATGAATATGAAAAAAATATTATGTAGAAATATGAAGACAAAAGCTACATACTATGTAGCACGGGTGGGCGGAGGCATAGAACCACAGTGCAGTTATTCTAGTTTATATTATTTTTAAAGTAATTAATAGTTAGAGGGGAATCAGTCAGTAATCCAATCGGAGCGGGCAAGTAACATTAGACTCCTCCTCCTGCAGAAGCAGCATCAAGGACCAGTCACACATATTTCAGGGGCAAACCTTTGTTTTCTTTTCATGGAGCAGTTTTAATTCAGCAAAAAGAAAAAAAGCAGCAAATCTTGTTTTTGTGGGCTATGTATTCTCGAAAGATGTTCCAACATCATGAAAATAATCTTCAAACAGTCCTTCAGTTTCCTTCACCTCCCTGCTTTGACGCTGTTTATCGTCTTACACACAGTCTACAGCAGGAAGAACGTGTGGAAGTCTGGCAGATAAGGATCAGGGCGCACTGCAACTCTTCTTGACTTAAGGAAAGATGTTTGATCAGTGCAGAAGTCGAGAGCTGAAAGCTGAACAAGAAAAACAAACAGTGTCCCTGTTTGACCTGATTTAATTCGAATTAATCTGCCTCACTAACATTTAGAGCGCTGTGTGCAAAGACCTGATGTCTGTAGCTTGTTTTAGCTGCTAGCGGCAGGAGAATGACCCGCAGTAAATGTATAGGAGTCAAACCTACTGCTTGAGGATAAGTCTGCCACCAGGTCATTCCGAATCATTTTCACTTTGTTCAATTTTGCGAAATGCTGTGTTTTTCAACAATTTTAGTTAAATTCTCCGAGAATAATGAATGGATCTTCATGCTACTTGATTAAATGTAAATCGACTGTCGGGCCTTGGTTGAGCTATGATCTCCACTGTCGTTCTAGTTTCTCATGTTTTCTTGAAATGAACCAAACACACTGATGCATATATTATCATTCAATTCAACTACGATCAGAGAAACAACACCAACAATGTTTGTGTTGGATATCTGTGGACCAACTCATGACTGAGAAGAGTAAATGCTTGCCTCAGTTAGTTTCACAGGATTAATCGTCTCGCTGGCTTGTTAGTCTAAGGTGTCATATTAGAACGAGCTGTGACTCACTGAGGTCTGAAATGCTCCTAATTATCTCTGAGTCTTATTCCACCCTAATGACAGATTAAAAAAGATATACTTGTACTGTAAAGAGCAAACAGCTCTGACAGACAGTACATCAGCAGGATCGTGTATAAGATGCTGCAGTCTCTTTAATGTACTTTAATCTACTGGAGATAATTAAAGGCATTTATCTGAGGTGGACAGCTTCTTAACTGCAGCTTTAACTGGAGGCACAGTTCTGTGGTGCTTTTGAAAGCACTGTTGCACAACGCAGACTGTTTACCCTCCCCCCCTCCGTTCCCCAGATTGCCCTCTTACATGCTGCTGCCTGTCATGGATGTGGCATAAACTGATTTGTCCCACTCCGTAGTTAATGACAGTTGATGTTTAACATCGTCCCCAGGCGGCAGGGTTCATGAAAGATGCATGGGCTGGAGTTGCCGGGGCTGAATGTGCTTACTGCGCAGACTGACACCCAGGACAGATATATTACTAAATGTTAGTGGAAGGCGAGGACTCACCCACAGGTCTCTTATTAGAGGGATGTAATACACTGTTTCTTTTCTTTTAGCTTAATGTATTCAGCATAGTGTGGTTTCTGTGCTCAGCTTAACAATGATACAGTTGCTTAATTTTACACGAGGAAGGTGCCAAGTAAAATACTGGCTGCTTAGCAGAATGGGTTTCACGGGGGCGTTAAAACTAATTTGACTCATCTTTTCTTTAGAAAGCCCTGCACCAAAGTAGTGAATACAGAGGTTGGAGACAGTGGGAACATCTCTGCTATGATTTACTGTCAAGGCCTGAATCTGAGGTTCATATAGAGCTCTGCATGTCTGCTGCTGCCTTTGCTTTTCATCAGTGGACATTTAATCCTGTTTGTTTATGAATGCAGTTTTATTGGCTCATCATTATCCTTTGATATTCTTAGCAGATTTCATCAGAAGAATAACATTAACTTATTTCTGCCCCTCAAGGCTTCAGAAATAGCAGAGGCACATCCTGGTGTATTTACTGGGTGTGGCAGCGTCAAGACATGGCATGTGGCATTAAGACATAAACATACAGTGCAGCCTTTTTAACTGTTTCTTTCCTTATCTCAGCACTATAAGGATTTGAAGTGTACTTCTGTAATATTCATCTGAAGGATCTCACTATGTTTGCTGGGCTTTAATGTCGGATCAGTTGCCAGCATTGTTTTTTTGTTTGTTTCCTTGTGACCCGCTCATCATGTGGCTACTGTGAATTCCCAATTTCCGAGTCAAAGTAACTGAATCCTGAAAAGTCTGAATTTAGAGTGTGTCAGACGTGTGTGTGTATGTTTACAGGACACAGCGGGACAGGAGCGCTACCGCACCATCACCACAGCCTATTACAGAGGAGCCATGGGATTTCTGCTCATGTATGACATCACGAGCGAGGACTCATTCTGCGCTGTTCAGGACTGGTGGGTAGAACGACATATATACATCTATAGTGTCATACTGTTAAATCTGCTATGTATATCAAAGTAGTAATACTACCCCTTAAAAAACGTTCAGTCTGTTAAATTTGATAAAATAAAACACACAAGTAAAAGTATGAAGATCATTTCAGCAAAAAAGTAGCAAAACAAAAATGATGAGTTTGTCAGAAAGGCCCCCATGTGTTATACACTGCCTGGCCAAAAAAAAAAAAGTTGCCATCTGGATTTAACTAAGCAGATAGGTCAGATACAGTGCCCTAGTGCCTACTGTACAAGCTCGGGGGGCAGTGCCCCATTGAGAATCTTTGGTTTGTGCTGGAGAAGGCTTTGCTCAGTGGTCTGACTCTCCCATCATCAAATAAGATCTTGGTCAAATTAATGCAACACTGGATGGAAATACATTTTGTGACATTGCAGAAGCTTATCAAAACAATGCCACAGCGAATGTGTGCCGTAATCAAAGCAAAAGGCGGTCCAATGAAATATTAGTGTGTGACCCTTTTTTTTTGGCCAGGCAGTGTATTATTACTGAAAATAGATTACATACGTTATTATTACATTATTATACAACTGATTGAGATGGAATTCATTTTGAATACTTCTTACACTGGAGTAATTTACATTATTAATTACATTATTATTTATAGATTTAAAATGTTTAAAAAGATGATCATATGTTTTGTGTGTAAAGTTTAGATTTCCAAAGTAACTAGTAAATTAACCTTTCAGATTAAGGGAGTGGAGTAGAAAATAGTGTTTGACCTTGTGTAGGAGAAGTACATAGTAGTATATAATAAAATAATTCAATTAAAAGTATTTCAAAATGTATTTAATGCACCAATGTCAGAAAAACATACGACACTGGTGCATTTATATGTATGTTTTGAATAAATAATGCATATTGTGAAGAGACACATGGTCAGTGCAGCACAGACGGTTGTGATAATGTGTGGTCGGTGTTTCCCAGGGCAACGCAGATCAAGACGTACTCGTGGGACAACGCTCAGGTTGTGCTGGTGGGAAATAAGCTGGACCTGGAGGAGGAGAGACAGGTTCAAACTGAGGATGCCCAGAGACTGTCTGCAGAGCTCGGTCAGCGCGCGCACACATACACACTGCACACATACACACTGCACACATACACACTGCACACATACACACTGCACACATACACACACACTTAAATCTTTTATCACATGTTCAGCAAGAACAAACAAACCAGCATTATTACTCATAAGTCATACTGTGTACTCTCTCTCTCTCTCTCTCTCTCCCTCTCTCTCTCTTCCTCTCTCCCCCTCTCTCTTTCTCTCTCTCTCCTCTCTCTCTCTCTTCCTCTCTCTCTCCCCCTCTCTCTCTCTCTTCAGGCTTTCAGTTCTTTGAAGCCAGCGCCAAAGACAATGTCAACGTGAAGCAGGTCTTCGAGAAGCTGGTGGACGTCATCTGTGAGAAGATGAACGAGAGCGTCAACGGCGATGCCAGTCCGTCAGGCGGCTCCAAGGGAGACGACCTGAAGGACACGTCCCGCAGCAGCCAGGGTGGCTGCGCATGCTGATAGCTGACAGTGGGAATTCATTGACTGCGGTTTAATGCTCTTACACACACACACAGAGAAAAAAAAATGCCAAAAATCTACCATAGTGAATGTACTCTATGATACATTGCTGCAATACTATCATGGATGCTTGGCTCCCTTCTTCTTTTCTTGTTCTCAACTTGGCGGCGGCGGCGCCAGCGCTTCCTCATGATTTGAATGTGACTGATGCCAAAGAGCTGTATGTGCTATGAGCTGCTTTGCCTACTGCCTGATTGTCTGTATGATTTCTTGTTGAATGGGTGAGTAGCACCTGTTGCAGGTGAGGATGTGAACAAAAGGCATGAACCAAATCAGCATGGCATGGTGGGTGATTTACTTGTGTCATGCTACCCCCTTGTGGGTATCTTGCAAAATTGCATCACAGTGACTCCCTTCCCCACACTTCACAGTCTATCCTGTCTGTCACCGTGCATTCACGTGCACCTTGGAAAGTCCCCTTTACCAAGGCTGTGAAGACCTTATCCTGACTTCAATGTGTTCATGAGCTTTGAAGTAGGAGTGTAGAAAAAACATGGACGCTGTGACCAAAATGTGTTGAGTTTATGTTTAAAGCGTTTATACAACACATTGAATTTCCAATATTTACATAAGAAAGAGCAACGTAAAGGTTCGGGTGTGACAGGCTTATACATAATTTAGAACATGCCAGTCTTTATTAGATAAAAAAATCTGGTGTCGGGCTTGTAAGAGATCAACATAGAGTTTGCAAGTCACTAAAGTTCAACGGTTGACAAGTTCACATCAGAAGCTTCTATTTAGAGCTGAGTGTATCATAATGTTTATTAGTTTATAGGCGACGACGTCAGCAACTTGTGTACCAACATTTTCACCGACGTGTTTTTCCAACTTGAGGGGGCGTGTATATCTTCCCAGCAGGGATCACATTTTTCCGATTACTCCATCAGCACATAAATCATTATAGTTCAAACATACCTGGAAGATGCTGTGTCATTCTAGGTCTATGCATCTCATTCCATCAGTCTTGTTATTACTCTTTTGTAGGGACGTTCATTTTATTTTAATTTATACTTTTCTTTTTTGTACTTGTAATGGTTACTGTTACTCGAGTATTTCATTTGCCAGGTTTATTCTGTTGCTCTAAAAGTTGAGATTAAAAGATATGGATCAATACAATATCTCTGTTTGTTTGGTTTTTTTTTGGTGTGAAGTAATTCATTTCTTTAAAAAAAATTAAATATCACTTTTGGATATTAGGAAAAGTTCCCACAATTTTCCTGTCAGTGTAAGCATCAGTAATGACTCATCATATGATGGAGTTTTTCTTTTCCATTTATTAGAAAATATATTAATAATTTGGTATTGAATACTTTAATTCTCTAGATATATATTACATATTCTGAACTTTGGGTTAATATAAGAAATTGTTAATGAACATCAATATTTAGTTTTGACCATGGGATGCTTGTAAAGTTTCAGGTCGTAAAAGTTTTTTATTTTAAAAGGGACTTTGGACACTTGAATGTTGCTTACCCCAAAAGCAAAGTCAGTGACGTGTAGGGTATGAACTCTCTTTTTCCGTATCTCTGTGTGTGTGCTTGTGCGTGTGTGTGTGTCAGAGAGGGAGAGACCTCTGAGAAGATAAAGGGGCATGTGAGAGCCTCGTTGAGCACACTCCTCATTGATCAGACCTTGGACAGACATCGCTGCAGCACAGGTAGGAGTTTCGTGTTTTGTCACACTAAAAATTCACACATCCAAATATCTACTATCAAAAACATTTCAATTTAATTTGTATTCATTAATTTTTTTATCTAAATAACTTAAAAGTCTTATTGTCGCAAATTAACATAAACATGATCCAGTATCCAGGATGTTTTTGCCTTATAAAACATACAAATATGAAAATAGATAAAAGTTGAGAACAGATTATTTAAACCCTGTATTTCATCATTTATATTCTTACACTTTTGGAATCAGATATTTATCTTTCAAAGCGAGGTCATGGTTAACAGTGACTAGAGTGTTGTCATTTTGTATCAGTCATAAATATCCCCCTGCTTATTATAGTAGCACTACAGTATCACCACTAACAGACTGAATAAAGTATTGTTCAGTATCGCTTCTCTTTAACAGAATATATACAAAGTAAAACACACTCAGAGAAAAAAAGCAGTTGAGGGTTATGTAGGAGCCTTAAAGTTTTCAAGCCTGTCGTCCAGTATATTCAGACAACATGGAATATCGCTTGAAAATGCTATTTCCTCTTGGAAACAAGGTTGCTATCGTCAATGCTGCAATAAGGAAACAAGAAAAAAAAGGTCAATAACTGTAAAGCTGATGTCACTGCGAGGACACACAGAGCAGACGGATACAACGCTGTGCAAAGCCGGTGACCTGGGTGTGTGTTTTATGGTAGTTCTGAGCTTATGACACAGTGGCTTTACCATAAATCATGAACTCATCAGCAGAGTTAGTAACAGTACAAACCCTGTTAACCTGTTCTAATAGGTTTTTTATGGCCCACAACAAAGAAAGGCAAAGACGTGTGAACACATTGTCTCTACTGACATACCTGTGGGTTATAACTTACAATACAACATTGATAAGGAGTACCACAGTGTCATAAACCTGCTTCTGCACTTTGACAATGAAGAGAACAAAAGGTACTTCATGATCCTTTAAAATGAAAGTTAAGTGTGAAACAGACGAGCCACAATTTCATACTTCAACCGAAACCTTGTGTTACGTCAGCATGAAAAAGCCCCTGTCTGCGTCCTGCCATTTACTGTGTTAATGTTTCACCAAAGCAAATGCTGTTTGACCCATGTTGGTGCATGATTGTTAGAATCAGACCCACACATCTGCCTTAACCTATGAGGGGTGAAATGTTGTCCATCCAAAAGTCCTCATCAAATTGATGAATTCAAGTTTTTATTAGTTTCCAGTCACACTAACACACACTTCTCTTCTCCTTTTTCAACAGTGTGAAGAAGAAAAAAAAAAACGCCAAGATGTGTTGCTCCAGTTTCCTCAAAATTATGATGTTTATCTTCAATGGTGGCATCTTCGTAAGTAAAGAAAGAAATTCAGATGTTCTCTGATTCAAGCTCTATCTCATGTTTCACTTTGCTGAGTGTAACCTTATTTCCTTAAGCTTTATAATATTACAGCCAAATGTGGGACCTGTCACAGTGTTGACCTTCCTTAATTCAGTGATGGCTTAAAGGAATAGTTTGACATTTTGATGAAAGAGAGCTTGATAAGAAGATTTATTATCATTCTCATACGAGTAAGTTCAATATAACACTAGAGCCAGGAGACGTAACCTAGCTTAGCTTATTATTATTATGGCTGATCATCAAAACCTCCCCAGGTTCTGGGGCGGTTGAAGGGATGTGGAGAATGTTGAGGATCTGAATGAGATGAGTGGATGTGGAGATTGGAGGCGACTGGGGAGGAGAAGGGTCACAGCGAATCACTGAAATGACAGCTGAGGAAAACAGATTTAAAGTTTGGCAGGGGTCAAAATGATTGGCTGAGTGAGATCATGGAAAAAATGTGATTGGATTGCCATAAACACTCAGCTGATTAGAGGAGGTCGGGAGAGAGAGAGAGAGAGAAGAGCTTCATGGCCCAGCGAAGGAATGAAGTTGTTCCATAAGATTCCATAACACAATGCAATCCCTCATTTTATCATTTATTTCCTTAGTCTCTCGGAAAAGAATAAAATAAAATGTTTCCGGGGGTAAGTGTCCAGACAAATTGACACTGCAGCTCCTGTTATAGGACGAATTAAAACCTTACATCATCATAACTTGGTTTAGATTGACAGACAAATACTCAGTTGTAATCTCTTCCTATAAAAGCTATGTTTGTTAGAGTTAACTTCCAACATGTCAGAACAAACCACGACTCTTCAACTCCCGAGCGGACCTTCCTCCTGGTCAGGCTGTGACAAGTGCTTATGGGAAATGATGTCCTTTAAAAACTGCTAAAAACTGATACTGTATATTGAATGAACAATTGATATTCTCTTATTTCCTTCATATCACTCCTTAATATTCTCTATCTTTCCCTTCCCCTTCATGCAGTTAGCAGGTGCTGCCATCCTGGGTGTGGGAGTGTGGGTGAAGGTGGACAGCGGCTCTCTGCTGGGAATACTGGACAAAGTGCCTGATGCATCGTCTGTGTTATCCCAACTGTTCAACGTTAGCTACCTGCTCATAGGCGTGGGGGCTTTGCTGCTGGTCATTGGCTTCCTGGGCTGCTGCGGAGCTATTAGGGAGAGCAGGTGTATGCTGTTGACGGTGAGCCATGTTAGATCAGTTGATGGAGTAGACTGAGTTTAAGTTTTAAAGAAAAAAGGCTTTTATTCTCTGAAGAGTTGGCTCAGTAATAATGATTATTCTTTTAAAGCAGTAACTTATCTGGTCTTCTCGTGTTTGAAATGGTGCCACGATGTCGCACCATTGTAGTAGGATGAAAACCCTGCTTGGAATGGGATTCAGTAGAGCATGTACCGCACTTAAATTCAATCAAGCTGTTCCAAATTGCACACACTTATAGATATCAGTCTCCTTAATATACCTGTTTCTTTTCATCGAGATCCATGAATTATTCCCTGGAAAATTGGTTAAAATGTAAAAAAAAAAATCACTTTATCTCACAACATAAAAGAAAGTGATAAAAATAAATCCTGGATCTGGAACCACGCCAAGGTTTAATGGGTTCTTTCTTGGCCCATGTCTGGTCCTCCCACCAAGTTTTGTGGGAATCCATTCTGTAGTTTCTGTGTAATCGTGCTGACAAAAATAGACTTGAAGTAGAACACATATCTCTGTCATGTCTCACGGTTATGTTACATTGTTTCTAGCTCTGAAAAAGCCGACACCTCGTGTGAAACCACATTCAAATGCACTAGATCCAGATTTAAAATTAGATTTTCATTTGGATTGGCACAAAATTGCACACACTCATTAATACCAACCATCTTAGTATGTCTGAATTTCTCTCAGTCTCCCAGAGAATCAATTAAAACATCAAAAACCGAGTATTTTGCAATGTTAGAAATAATAACCTCCTGGATCTAAAGCTCAGGGTAAAATCAATCAAAATCATCTGATTTCATTTGAAGTAAAGTGAAACTCGTGTTAGTTTGAAATCAGGGAATTCTGGTGACAGTAGATGTTGAAATGTTTCGTCCCGACAGTGTTGACTGTCTTTCTTCTACTGTCTTTTTACATCTGCATACATTTCAAACCTGTTTCTGACTCGATTGGTGATACTTGATTTTACAGCTATACAGTGAGAGTGATCATTTATCATTTCCTCTCCCCGTAGTTCTTCATTATTGTGCTGATTATCTTCATCAGCGAGGTTGCAGGGGCTGTGGTGCTGCTCGTCTTCAGGAATGTGGTGAGTGGCCCCTTTCGATCTTGGCCAAAGCTTCCAGTGGACATATTTTTTTTTAAACTTAAAAAGTCAAAATATCACATTCGCTGATTGTCCTTCTCAGGCTGAGGATCTTCTCATGAGTGTGGAGGAGGACGTTAAAAAAAGCATCACAGAGGAGTACGGAAGCGATGAAAGTCTGACCTCTGTTTGGAACTCTACCATGAGTCAGGTAATGTGTTTTCACTTGGAGTTTGAGTTTTCAGATGATCACTGATCCAAGATGAAAGTAGTGGCTCTCTGTGTACACCGAACAATTTTTTTGATTTCTTGAACACTTCGGATTTGCAGTCAACTAACTCAGTCACCTCTGTATGATTGTTGGTGTAATCGTCACCAGAATGTCTTCTTCTACCATATGTCACAGGAATAGACCATTTTCCTCCAAGTCACACTCAGGGTGGGAAACTCAAATGTCTTAATGAAGCCAATAATGTTGTACTGCTGTGATCCAGGTTCATGAGGTTAGGTTTAAGTCATCCGGGTAAAGATACTAGATGTTATTTGGTTTTACATTTCCATAACTGAGCAGCCTGCACCGCCCCACACACAAGAGCATCATGGCTGCACAGATGAGACGACTGAATTGTTTTTGTCAAGATGTGACGTTAAACCTTTGTGGTTTCCTTCCAGTTCACTTGCTGCGGATTCAGGAACTACACTGACTTTGATGGCTCTCCTTTTAACAACAATGGAAATTTGTTCCCATCCGCATGTTGTAATTCAACCATGGTGACATGCACTGAAAACCTTGCGGAGATGTCGGTACGAGACCAAGCTTACTTCTGGTTTAACTTCATACATCACCATTAATAACCGTGATGAGGTGCAAAAGTCCTACCCTGTCAAAACCTGTGCTCTGTCTTCCAGGATGTGGATGGCTGCTTTAATAAGCTGCTGGAGCTGATAGAACACAACGCTGTGGTCATCGCAGCTGTGGCACTAGGAATTATCGGTCTCGAGGTAAAGAAAACACCATAAGTTATTACACCACCCACTACAGGTCCTCCTGTCAGGCCCTTCTACCATCCCAGTGTCACCATATGTATCTGTGGACACGTTCATTCCTTTTATATGGAGCAGAAAATATAAAAAGTAATTCATGTGAATGTTTTTCAATCATCGATGCTGAGGAAGATGATGATTCACCAAACAAACTTGAGTTAGTCTGCTCCCTTCAATTCATTGTTTTATGTGACAGGACTAAAACTGGTCAGGGAAGTCATTTGAAACCATAATCCACCCTGTTGCCACAAAGCACAGTAGAATTGGATCAAGGAGGTTTTTATTTTACTTAATTGAATGGATTTTGTAATCTGAGCCTGTGTCTGTGTTTTTATAAGTTCTCCTCTTCTGTGTATAATTCTACAGATTTGTATCAACTTGTCTTCAGTCTTTAATCTGTATCTCAGCTGCTTTACACTGTATTTTGCCAAACACTGAAGAGCTGCTGTGTTTACAGGTCGCTGCGATGTTGGTTTCCATGGTTCTCTACAAGGACATCGGCCACAAGGCGTGAGATTTCCTGTTTGAGATGAGATGACAACGTTTTAATTGGTTGGAGAAATCTTACTTGTAAGCAGTTTTCTTTGTATAAAGGTTTTCCTCTTCTTTTTTTTTAAGAATCATTCCAGACAGATAAACTAAGGCGTGCCTGCATTACTGGCATGTAGGGCATTAAAACCAAAGCTGGAGATGCAGTCGGTTGAACTACTGTGTTCTTCATTTATACTGTGATTTATTTATATTTAAAGAAAGGGCTGTTCAAGTGATGTTGAATGTGCTGAAACATACATCGGTTGATATGTAATGATGCACAGTGCGGAGAATAATCTGCACCGGCTGTGTCAGTTGTTTCTGTCCCACACATTCATTGCAATGATACGATGAATTTATTTTTGTACATTTAATCATATATAGATAATAAATATCGCAATCTTGACCTCTGACAATTATTAACAAGTTGATCTTTATTGTTTTATGATCCAAATAAAATTGATTGTAGCCTGAACAAAACATAAAAAACACTAAAGCAGCGAATTTGAGAATTTAAATAAACTGTCAATCTGTAAATTGATGCAATATATGGCAAACTGATCATTCTACAAAAAGTTTGTTGAATTCAATATAAAGTTTTTTGTCAGCGCTGTTGGGTTTTTCTGATCACACAGAGCAGAGGTGATTGGTTAATATTATTAAGATAAGAACACAATAATATATGATCACACCAGTGGAACATGTACAGGTCATCAACAGTAAAGGCTGTGACCACGTGTCTATCACCAGTCATAACTCATATACTTTATTGAATGTTAACCACAAATGAACGTTCAAAGTTCTGCCTTCAACAACCTACAGCTATGTTGAGCGTTAAGTGAATAAGAAAAAGTTAAGTTAATTTTCAGGATGTACTTTCCTCAGGGTCACACAACACTGGGCTTAATGTCACTGTTACAGCGTATTTGTGTCAGAAAGCTAATTTAACACAGGTTTGAAGGGTCACTCATAAATGGTAAATGATCTGTAATGATACAGAGCTTTTCAAGTCTTGATGACCACACAGCACTTTACAGCACAGTCTCTTTTGCCATTCACACACATTCGTACAGTGCATCTCTGACAGCACTGCTTTCTATGAGAGCGGCACAGCTGTCAGGGGCTATTTGGGGGTACTTCAGACTGAGATCGAACCCTGACTCTCTGTTTAGAGGAAGACCCGCTCTACCCCCTGAGCCAGAGCCACACCTTTAACACAAAACCACAACTGTGCTTTTAAATACCTTCAGGGCCTGAGTGTTTTGGAGATATTTGCATGTATATGCATGTGTGGCATATAATGGAGCGTAATAATACATACTATCAATGAACAGCTATTTAATTACTGCGCGGGGAACAGAAAGTACCAATGGTTAATTCTCATGGTCATAAATGTTTAACTTTAGTGGGAGAAAATTATGATTCAGCAGGTGAACAGTGCACTTTACACAGGGTTTATTATGGTGTATGTGACTCTGTGTGCGTGTGTGTGTACGTGTCATCACCACCACCCGAGTGTGCTCGACCACCCACCCACACACACAACCGTACAGCACTGATTCTATCACAATATTCATACACTATCAGGGGGAATTTGAGGTTCAGTGTTTTGCCCAAGGATCCTTCAGAAATCAGAGTGAAGGAGCTGGGGATCGAACCATTGACCTTAGTTAGTGGACAACCCTGTCTATCTCCTGAGCCATAATGAACACAGACACTTATTCTAGTGCAGTCCTCCTTTCTTTCCTCCACAGAAATATAAAACCCTTACCTATACAACATGGTTTGTTTATTTATTAATTAATTCATATGTTCATCAGTAACTTGCAGTGAGGTTTATGTGTTCAGTGTTTTACAACATGGTGCTGTTTCTCCTGCTTTCTATGGCAGCACACAGTTGATGAGACAGGTCCCTTTTTCAAAGTTCCACCTTCATGGGTCATTTCCCTGAGACAATTCAGAATCTGCACCTGTTGTTCCCTGACCAGTTACTTATAACCAATTAAAACCTTTTATTTGGTTTTATTGCCACTGCCTCTCTTGGCTCCATCACCAGCACAACCAGGAAGAAAAATAAAGTCAATAAAAAAGTTTTCTTCAGTTCTTTGCAGGAGACATGACTGACTAAACGGTTCCTTAATTGAGTTTCTCATGTCTGCAAATGTGATTCATCATAATTGTGAAGGCCTCGACAACCGCCACATTAAACTCTGTTCAACCCCACTGAGGAGCTGCTGCAGTGTCATTAGTTTAATTCAAATCAGGATTTGCAATAAATTAAAAATGTAAAGAATCATTCCAACACAGGGGAGCTATCCTGTACCATCTGTGTGTATGAGAATACATAGAATAAAAAACAATTCAGATTTTAAATTGTAACAGGGCTCCTTACTGTAAATAATGAGAGAATGGTTGTGTTTGCACACAGTGCTTTGTAAACTGTGCCCCCTGGTGGCCAAAGCTTATTCTGCAGCTGTAGAATGTGATTTTCCCATAATACTGAACACATAATTCCACAGTCAACATGACACACTAATATTTCAAAAGCTCATTGAGGATGGTGCTGCAGACCCCCGCCTACTGTGTGAATGTCCCAGGTTGGTGTAGGTGAGAAAGTCTCCAGATTAAACCTCAGTGGGTCATTTACTCTGCTCACACTTACATCTGTGGACCATGTTTAGTGGTGGACGGGAAACAAGACGTATAAAAGTGTGAATACAGCAAAGTTCCTCTGCGTACCAATGTCTCTGTGAGGAAGTCAAACAGCACATAATCACACAGCCAGGCCTTCAGCAGCAAGTGTTTGATCAGGTCATGGGTGACAGAGCGCAGTGAAGTCTAATGGCGTTATGATGGGATGTCTAGGGAGAGACTGACGAGCTGCTTCATAAACTCATTATTGCTTTACAGCCAAAGGTTACACAGAGACACCTACTTAAAAAGACAGGGTTTACTGCTGTGTTTTTAACCACAGCAGACGTCCTTCAACTGAGGGAGCCAGGAGAGTGTTTCCCAACTGTAATGTGTTTGTTCTGCTGAAGTTTGGTCTGAACTGCAAATTGTGAATATTTGATGGAATCAAGTTTCTAATAATCTCTATTTCCTAGAATGGCAAATGAAAAATAATGATTGATAATAGAAATAATATTTTGTATTGATTGTGGTTTTAAACAAATATAACTGTTTGAGAACCATTGAAAAATGATATGAACATAAAAATCCTGTGGCTGTAACCAGATCTAAACCAACTGAGCACCTACTGGAGATTTTGGAAAGACGTGTTTGGCAGCACTTTTCACCACAGTCATCATAATAACTGAAAATAACAATGAATAAATCAAAGGAAAATTTGCAAATATCTGTTGAAAGAATGGAGTTCATACCTGCCTCTATTCTGTGATAATAACAATAATCATTATTTGAATAGCACATTTCATAACAAAGTCACACAAAGTGCTTCACAAGAGGAAAAAAATCAAATGAAATTAAATCAAAATTAAGGTTGAAAAATGTAAACAAAAGTGAATCAAATAAATTCACATTCACTCATGATGAAAGATTTTTTTAAAGAATGTTTTGAGACAGGATTTAAAAGTAGAAGCAGATGTAACATTTCTGATCTCAGCTTGTGAGTTATTCCAGAGTTTACTGCAAAAGCACGAGAAATCACTGATAGAATGAAGAAGAGATGATGTGCAGGCTCATTCAGACTCAGTAAATCCTTGATGGTCTTGGTTGTTTAAAAAGTCATCAATCAAATCTTAAAATCAATGCAAAAACTAAGAGGAAGCTGTTGTGTTGTCATAATTTCTTGAACCAGTAATAAAACTGGCAGCAGACTTTTGTACGAATTAAAGGCGAGTTAAACATGTTTAGAGGCTGTTGCAGAAATCTAGCTGGAAAAAATTAAAATCTTCAAATGTTAAGAACGATCTAATCTTTGAAATAAACTTGATTTGGGGAAAAAACAGGATTACACAACCTTATTTACTTCATCCTCAAAACAATGGCCAAAGTCAAATATATCTTCCAGATTTAATTTCAGCTCTTTTAATATATTTTCATGGCTCCCTAGATTCCCATCTATCTGTTTATGCTGAGATTAAAGTTCTTAAAGATTAAAGTAAAATGTTCTGGTGGCTCATTGATGATTTGTATCTTTCAACCAAGTGTAGATTACTCTTCTTTATTGAGAGTTTCACTAAATGAAATCTCAATGGTTAAAAAGTAGAAGTTTGTCTGGACTCAACCTCCATTAATTTGAAACTCAAAGATCACAGAGATCCCTTCAGATGTGTTTTTTTTTATGACCATGTTTTTAACACTCACCTTGAAACTGAAATCTCTCCGGCTGGCAACCATCCACGACCTGGAGCTTTAAGCTTGGTGTGATGTCTGGTCTGGTGTGGGAATTGTGACACCTTCTCTGCGTTGAAACCCAGGCGAGAACTGGCAGCCGCCTATATAAAAGACTCCCTCCGTCACACTGAAAAAGTCCTGACAGCAAGGTTACCATTTGGAACCTTGAACCACAAAACCAGACAACTTCTTGTGCAACTTTTCTCTTGTTTTTTCAGTATTTGACTTCATTTATCTAGTCATCGATTCATCTTCAAGCAGAATCTCTCTGTGTCAAACTATGACTTCCTTCATCAGCCTCGTAATTTTTTCAAGCTGGATGACTCTGGCTTTTACTTTTCCTCATAACACGTTTGAGAACATTTTGAAAAGGTCACGGGTCGATGTTGAATCCTCTGGCAGCGGACCAGATGAACCTATCCAAGGAATAGTCCGGGTTGTTCAGCTGGACCATCGCGCTCTGGCCCAGTCAGGGTTCTTCAGAAAGGGAATGACCGCCAGGAGAGCCCCCTCACTCAGCTCAAGGTTGCCCTTCCCTGCCTTCTTGTCTCAGGGGCGTCCAGGTCCGGCCCCGGCCTCCAAGGCTCCAGTGAGTCCCCTGCACCACCTGCAAACTAAAGGCCCCACTGAAATGGAACTGAAGAAGAGACAGGGGCTGCAGATGTGGCAAAGAGCCATGGATAAAGGAGGCAAGTTGTCCCTGCCGGTCAACCTGAAGGACACGAAACAGACGTGCACTGCGGTGCCTTTCACTCAGGTAAGAGGCAAAGATTTTAATTAGCTTATTCTACTAAATAGATTTCTGTGCACAATAAAGTCAATTAACAAATGCATTAAATTGACTGATTGTTTATACAGTAAAAAAAGAGAGGAAATGTTGATTGTTCAGTAGATTTGCAGAAACACAATGTAGATTTTTACATAAGAGGTAAATCAACATCTAACCTTCTCCCCCTCTGTCATCTCCTCCCAGCGTGTGACCGCAGACGGATGCGAGACAGTGACGGTGCACAACAAGCTGTGTTTCGGTCAGTGCAGCTCTCTGTTCGTGCCGTCCGAAGGAGAGTTTGCCGGGTTGAGCACCGGGACAGGGGCCCTTCTCCGCCGGGCCCCCTGCTCACGCTGCGCTCCATCCAAAGCCCACACCGTGACTGTGCCCCTGCGCTGTCGGGGAGAGGTCCGGGAGAAGCGAGTGATGGTGGTGGAGGAGTGCAAGTGTGAGACGGGCATCGAGGAGAGAAGTGCAGAGGCCGCGGCGTCCATGCTGTACAAGCTGTTGTAACAAAAACACATGACGTGACTGCTGTGATTATTCACTGACAGTTGAAATAGAGGAATGAGGAGACGTGAACTTTTCATTTTAATTGACACCTTTAATTCTCTCTAAGTTCCCTTTGTATAAGTAACTATGTGTGAATTTTATTTGTATATATGAGTCTGAATGTGATTTTCAGAGTAAAATAACTTGGTGGTGTATTCCACCTCTTGATTGTTGACAAAATGACCAGTATCCTCTTGGTCATGCAGTTTTCTGTTGCAACAAATGAAGCTGTCCATACTGGATGTGTGTAAATGTACAAAACCGTGTTTAGATCCATCTAAACTGAAATATTGTGATGACTTTCATTAAAAATGTCCCATTTGTTCAAATTCCTTTTGTGCCTGGCGTTGCTTGTTGGTCTCTTGCCAACACTGTTAGATTTACAAGTGCAATTTAGTTTGCATGCAAAGCTCAAGTAAAAACATGAAGAGCATTTGTTGTTTTTTTTCCACCCACTCACTATTCAGGCGCTCGAGTGTCAGCTCCTATATTTTATTAAAAAGCTGTGTTCCCGCCGACTTTTAGCACATACCACTTACATCTGAAAGCACCAAACTAGAGAGCAAACGAGCTATTGAGCGCGGGTACTTAGCGGTAAGCAAACATAATTGTTTCAGCATGGACCCCTGAATTATGTATAGGAACCACCTATTCTCATGCCCAATCTCTTTTCAGAGTAGTTGTGGGAATTTGAACATCATTCACTACAGATGCACTTGAGGGAGCGGGGCATGTGTGATTATGTGTGCATGTGCTTTTTTTTAGTTAGGGCCCATAAAACCTATTATTCATTTATATCCTGGCACCTGGGCCTGGTAAAGTGAACTCATCCCACACATCCTTACATACATTCCCAGAGGAGCATAAAGAAGGGGGCTCTTTACGTTGCCTTGGCATCTTGTCAAAATGACTGTTGAGACGGCCATTTGCATTCACTCGAGCTTTTGGAAATAGTGAAAGCGTTCATTGCACTACGGGGGTGCATTGAGTCCCTCGGATTCCATTAGCATGTGATTAACATCTTGGTTTGATGGCTATATTTTCCAAGATTGATGGGACAAATATTTGCTCGTGTCTTAACTATGAGGAATTAAGGGCCACTTTTAATCAGGCACTTGTTTTCTCTAAAAATGCAAAAGGTGGAGAGGGTGCTTTGGGCTCGTACAGCTGTGCTAACACTTATTAGCTCATTCAACTCCCACAGTAGAGACGAAGGTTGCTCATAAAATGCAAAATCCTATCAATTAATAACCGAACCATCTTGTTTGGACATCCGTCATTATACATCGGTGCGTTTGATATCACATGAATCTACCCACTGCCCTGCTGGTGGTGGAGCGGGGAGAGTCATGGTCTCACTGTCTCACTACTCTTTTTGAACTCTGCACAACCTCTTCTTCTTCTTCCATCTTTTTGCCTTTTCTTCTGGAAAAAAGAAAAGAACGAAAGAGATAAAAAAAAAAGAAAAGAAAATGGGCACAGTGGGGGGAGGGGGAGAAGGAGGGAGCAGTTGTTGATTGAACAAACAAGGTGCACAAGAGAGTGCGCCACTTAGTAAGACAGATGTCAGCCCCCTTTGCATTGTGGGAGCCGGCGGAGCACTCCTGCGTCATTAAGGATGGCCTGGTTCCCATGGCGAGGGGGGGTGGAAGGAAGGAGCGAAAAGGAGGAGGGCCCGCTGCCAAGTTCAGCGCCTCAGGGATCAGATCAGCGTCACGGGGTGCTAAGTGGCCTAGTTAGCGGTTTAAAACGCACAATGAGCTGCCTGCTCTTTCTCTTTCTGTGTGTGTGTGTGTGTGTGTAGGCCTTTTAACTGTCAGACATGGAAGTGTTTGGGCGTTGTGTGAGTTGGATGGGGGGGCAAACGTTATCGGTTTAATCAAGGTGTATCAAGGTGATACTGAGAATTTGAGGCCTATTTTTTTGCACTAAATTTTAGCACATCTAGTATTGATTCCATATCTGTATGTGGAACAAGTATCTTGTGAAATGTCCATCTTTTCAGCTTCACACTTGGTATGTGTGTTGTTCATGGCCCAGGGAAGTGCAGTGTCAAATTTTGGGCAATTTAGACATGCAATACCTTCATTATTAAAAAGCAGGTGACCAGATCTCGAAAGCAGTCAGTGGGGGTGGGGCAGTTTGTCTCAGTCAGTGGACAAGTTGTCTTCTACGTCCTCGGATAAACTACAGCTGCAATCGGCAACTGGCGGTCCACTGTCCAAAAGCACCAGATAATTTCAATAAATTGAATATTTAGATTTCACCATATCAGACTGACACAAACATGCACGGGTGTTGCGGGTGCTGATGTCTGTCATGGCAGCAACATTGAAAACATCATTGGTTATGTAAAACTTTATAGTAAACTAAATCACAGAGCTTTTATTTTGACAAATTGTGATAATGGGTCTGAAGATTTTGTCACTTTTCTAACAAACCTCTGAAATAGCCGACATGCAGTGTATGAGAAAATAACTTTCAAAAGAAAAACATTGACTATAAAACCTTGCATTGCAGATAAACCAGG
The DNA here is from genome assembly GCF_024713975.1 of Paralichthys olivaceus. Lineage (NCBI taxonomy): Eukaryota > Metazoa > Chordata > Actinopteri > Pleuronectiformes > Paralichthyidae > Paralichthys > Paralichthys olivaceus. Next base: position 14,301,218 of record NC_091100.1, on the reverse strand, counting down.
TAGGATAAACGCAACACTTTCTCACCTCACTCTGCAGACTGTTTACAAAAACAGGCATGTTTAGAATGGGCACTGCACTAGAACAGTTCATTACCCATGAGGTGCTCATTGTCGTTGGCCTTGGGTCTTGGCAAGAAGACAAATGTTCCCTGGTTTGATTCCTCTTATCCCCCCCATGAAGCTCTGAGTCTCTTGCTATAGCTTCATAGACCACACACTGCTAAGCTAGTGAAGTAGCTGAACGCTTCTGGAAGTGAAAGGTCCAGAGGATTTTCTTCAGCCACTTGGAGTTCTGCAGCAATCATGGTAGATTTGATCAGACTACACTGCGGATCAGGCTCCAAGATCTGGCACCAGCGAGTGAGAATGAACTGGGATGCCTCATACGATCTCCCTGGAAGTAAATTGGGACGGTGGCAGGAGGAATACTCTGAAACTACAGGATGACCTGTTAAGTCATAGACCAGACATAGTTCTCTCACCTTAATCCCACCAGTGTGTGTCAGGCTCTAGGTGTGAGGGTGTCTGGACCACGGCTAACATTTACCTCCCCGCTGATACATGCCCGCTCTGTAGTGGTGTTAGTCTAGACCAGCTGGTCAGAGCTGGCTTTGCTGGAGATGATGCCCCCGGGCTAAGCCTGCCAGCCCGTTGCCACCCTGCCCGGCTGCCAGCCCGCCTGCCAGGCTGTCTGTTGGGTGCTGAGAAGGACAGAGGAAGGTGTAGCCTGCGGATCTGAACAACATCAAAGTTTGTCTTTGGATAAGATCCGGCTGTGGTTTTAGTATCTTACACTGCTGCCTCTTCTGCTGCAGCTAAAAGCGGATCCAAAGTTTTATTTGGATCTGCACCAAATTTCACACAGTCATAGATATCAGTTCCTTTAATATAAATTAGCCGAGGTTGAGCCTCCTCTCACAAATCTGGCTCAACAAGACTTGACTTTACTTGACTTAAATGTTGCAAGACCCTATAGCAGGCAATGTCAAAGAAAGTTACAAAAAATTCCTGGATCCACACCAAAAATTTTGAGGGTGTTGGGTTCCTCCCTGACCCATAGCAACTAGTACTTTTTGTGCAATCCTGCTGAATAACAAACAGTGAAACCATAACCTCTAACAGTCCCCTCAAATTCAATCAAGCTGCACCAAAGTTCACACACTCTTAGATATCAGTTCTCTAAATGATTTTCATGATCCATGAAATATTCCCTGGGAAAAAGGTGAAAATGATGGGCAGACCCTACATCATGTTCAAGAAAATGTTTAAAAAAGTTCCTGGATCCAACACTTGATCCAGATCCAGGTTGAGCCTCATCTCACAAATCTGTCTCAACAAGACTCGACTTGATGACGATTAACAAAGCAAAACTTTGACTAAAAGTAAAGTTGATTGTCAAGTTTGACTCCTGTAAAGAGGTGACATCAGCTGTCAATCAGCTATTTGTGTTAGAATGTGCTGTTTCAAAAACACCTAATCTGAGCATGTTGTTTTGACAGAATTAGACATGAGCTCATATAGTGCACTCAGCACAGCAGGAGTTAATATGATATACAAATATAAATGCTCACTAAATACACTGAAGCTGAACTGAACGCATCCCTTTTCATATTCATACTGCCTGATGCATCCGGAGGAACGACATGTGCATTTGTCGTATTTTCATCTCTTATCTCTCCGAGTCTACAATTGACTGTATGATGATGTTTGTGTGTCTGAGTATTTGTTTGCACTGATTGCAGCCTCAGAGTGGCAGCGTTAGTGCGTCTGAGTGTCGAGCTGTCAGAAGACCCTCGGCTGGAGTGTGATGATGATAGCAATGTGGCTGTGGCAGGTGCGGTCCTGCGTGCCATGCAGGTGATGTCTCTCATGCTCACTTAGCTAATGACTCCAATTAAAGTAATTAAGAGCTGGCACGGTGAAACCCTGCTCACCCTCACACTGCCAACCCATCCATTCCCCTTCCTCTCCACTGTAGCACACACCAGCGGTCGCCCTCTCCGCCACATGCCATCATGTGTTGCACTCCTCTCCTGTCTTCCCTTCATGCCTCCCTCATGGGCGCCGCACCCTCTTCTATACGCAGCGGCCATGCTGCGCCTCTGTGCCTGCAGAGGCCTTTAAAAGAAACATGACGACGCCTAAAACCAGCTAAACGCTCCACTTCAGAAACACTTAAGAGACCCTCAGTCCAACCTATTGTCACACACACGGCTATGGAAGGAGAAGAGTGAAGGCCGGGCCCGGCAGGAGAAAGAGGGGAGTTGGAGAGGGAGAAGGGATGCGAGCCAGGTCCTAACGAGGGAAGAGATAATTGTTTTGTTTCGTTCGGGGCCCTTCTTCAGCGTGGAGGGAGTTGAAAAGACATGCTGCACATGGTTTTTTGGACGAAGTGGGGGAAAGGGAGGGGTGGAGGGATGCAGACTTAGTGCAAGAGCGGTGAAAGTGTGTAGGAGAGGATTGCGGCACAGAAAAGGTTTAGCCACAAGGCAACATCGGACTCTGCTAAGTGTTTTTTTATACCAGCAGATTCATGAAACTTTGATGACGATTGTTGTCCTCCTACTCACAGAAGGATTTCAATGTCAAAATACAAATTAATCACAGAGTTGTTCAACATCACAGCTTGCACATTCCAAAATATTGGGAAAGACCACACCGGGCGACGCTGGAGACTCAGCTTTGGCCTCCAGGTCTGGTCAGATTTATCAAAATTTATTATACGGAAAACATGTGAATCCCTGGTGTCTTGGTGTTCTTTCAACACTGGGATTCCCAGACTGACAGACGATGTTTGTGGATTTATAGCTGGCGTGGCAGAACAAATGCTTTTCCAGGATCTCATCACATTTTCTGTGAGAAAAAAAAAGACTCTGATGTGAACCCTGGTTTCACCTCATTTTTTCTCGTGTGTGCATCTACAGCAGACCATTTCCTTTTTATTCGTCTCTAGCAACTGACCAAAAGATAAAGTAGGAAATGTGAATGAGGCCCATGAAATATGCAACAACACTGATTTTCATAGGAGCTGCATCAATTTCGTCCAGCATAGTGATACACCAAGACGAATCGCTGGTGACATTCAAGACAGATTTTCCTGGTGAGCTGAAAGCAGAACTCTACCATCATCAAAATTACAGCTGAGCACACTTTGGTTATCTGGCGACTCGCAGCATCAAGCAAATTATCCTGGTGGACGGTCTCTGTGAGCCAGGCTGAGAGAATCACCTCCAGGAGCCTGTCACCACTTCCATGAAGATAAATGGTATCATTACACAGTCTGATCTGGAATCTACTCTCTGCTCGAAAGTGGAAATAGCTGTGGATTCGTCTCTCAGTCATCGGATAACTGACAAAATGCGCGACAAACGTTGCTAACTCCGTTTTTTGTTGTTCATCAGGACAATTTTCGTGACCACACAGTTTGTTAATTTCTCTCTTTGTGAATTCTGATTACGAAACACTAACTCCTGCTCTGTCTGTTTATAGGATCAATACCAACACAGATGCAATTTATCCGACTCATTCTGCCAGTGTCATGGATATCTGTCCACAAACAGTCATCCTCACAGTGGGCAGAGGAGGAAGAGGAGCATGCCAGTGTGTGTGAGAGGGAGAGAGAAAGAGAGGAAGAGCGACTGAGAAAGAGACTTGCACATAGGAGGTGGGGGCAGCTGGGGGTGTGGGTGGGGGGCAGTGCGCCAGTGCTGGAGAGAGATAGGCCAAGAGAGAAAGCGAGGGAGTGTGTGTATGTTTGAGTTTGTGTGGAGGGGTACAGAGGAGGGGTGCAGGTGGCATGGAGCTGGCGCAGGCCTGGCCCACTGTCCCCTGGCAGTGCCAGGCTCCATCTGTCATCAGCAGGAACATCTGCAGCCCAAGGTGCCCTTGTCACCCAGCGTTAGAGTAACGAGTTTGGCGTTTCCATTAGTCCAGGGCCCTCGCCCGCCTGGCCGGCGCACGCCAAAACCATGGCATTTTGGGTGTGAGTTTGTGTGTGTGTGAGCTTGTGTGTCTAGATATGAAGCAGAGAGAGGGAGAATGAGGGAGCAGGCTGGGGGTAACTGGATTTGTTTGTTGGTTTGTGTGATTGAGAGTGTATGTGTGTGTGAGTGTGTTTGGAGAAGTGGGTGCCAAGCCAAAGCAACATGGCAGCGCCGAGCGTTGACCCAGCTGGGCTGAGCCGGCATGTCGAGTCATGTCCCCCCCGCCTGATGTGAGCGTGCCCAGTGCGCTCACACCACTGCCAGACCCAATCTCTGCTCCCCCTCTCCTCCTCCTCCACTCTCCATCACTCTTTCTCCCTCTCTCATCTTCCTGTCTTCCATCTGTGCACCTCCCACTTATCTGCCCTCTCTCCCGTACCTCCCCGTGCCCCTTGTAGTTTCCCCCCTGTACGCAGCGTCCTCTCACACCCTCAGTCTACACCAACATTCTGCCTCAGAGCGGCACTCACAGTTTTATCTTCCTTGTCCCTAAAAAACAGATGGTTCCCGGCTCCCTCTTTTCATCCCTCTCTCTCTGAGCCCCCCCCCCCCCCCCCCCCGCCTTCTTGTCCTGTTCCTTTCCATCCAGTCGACGAATCACTGATCCTGACTGTCACTCAACCTGTTTACTTTACCTCCCCCTCCTCTCTTCAGTTTTAATACCTGAATCATCTCGTATGTTTCTCAAGGGCAAAGCACGGTTTTATTATTACTTATTGCACTTACTTTTACACTGCGTTGTGTTAAGAATGATCACGGCCCACACAGCTACTAACTCCACCCTCAGGAACATGGCTGCTGTTTGAGTTTGCACCACATGGTGGCTCTAACGAGCAGCAATCTGTCTTAACATTAATGAACCGAGCTTTGGCTGCGATCGTGTCAATTACCCACAGAATACTAATCAGACAAACATGAGCACATCAGAATGAGATAAGATTGATTATTCCTTTTTTTTTTTCATCTTATGTATCACATGTAGGCGTGCATCATAAATCAGATTTGACGGCATCTGTGAAGCCAGTGTTTCGCCTGAAGGTCCGAGAGGAAATTAGACACCACTTAATAAAAAAACCCTCGTTCAGGCCTCCAGCTCAGTTGGGTTCTTCCAGAGAGTTTCTGACACGTGAACTTCATACGCTCGCACACTCAGATGTATGATGATGGCTCTTCGAAAAAAATCTAAACTAAAGCTGCAGCTCTCACATTTCACCTCCAGTCAGCTACTGCAAGAGTGAGAGAGTGGATAGGTTTTCGTCTATAGTTAAGATTTGTTTGCCATCTTTTTCATTCTTGGCCTGTCCTACAAAGGTTCCTCATCCACCCTGTCAACACTTAAAAACTGAGTGGAGATAGAGTAAATGAGGCAGCAAAGGAGAGCCACAGTGAGATAAAGAAAAGGGAAGCGACAACTGCTAATCAATAAGATTTCTCCAACCTAGTTTTTTTTTTTTCTTCTCTCCCCCCCTGAGGCCCGCGGCATTCAAGACGAGCCAAGACGAGCTTGGCATTGTCGAGCATGCCTTAAAAAGAAACACCTGCGAGGTGGAAGACTTAAAAAAAAAAAAAAAAATCCTGCTTTTCGCAGCTCTTAAAAATGTTGGCAAATGTTCCATGGGTTTTCTGGGAACAAAACAGTAAAAAAGAAAGCGCTTCCATGCAAGTGAAGACAAAAGGGGATGGTTTTCCATAGAGATGGAGGTGTCATTACACTTGAGACGGTTGCCAGATTTGGAGTTATCTTATCCCCACCTCCCCACCCCCCACACGTGTCCTTGTATCTATACCATCTCAATTTATTATCGGCCCCCGAGCAGTGTGGAAAACAAACGATGAATGGTAATATTTAGCTGTTGACAAAATATGTATGTGGCTTTAGAGGAGAGCTGGGAAACGCGGGAATGTGAGGGCAGACAAAGATGGAGAACGACGAGGAGGGATGGGAGAGCGGGAGAGGAGAGGAGAGGAGAGGAGAGGAGAGGAAACTGGAAAGGGGGGTAACTCAAACAGATGGCACTCTTGGCATCCACCTCTCTCTTAAATCTGTTTCTGCTGTTTTTCTCATGTGCACGAGGCTTTAACCCTGTGGTAACCTGTGTCCCAGCCTGACCCCGAACCTAGCTGCTGTATGTAACAAGCCTACAGTGTGTGTGCGTGTGTGTGTTTGTGTGTTTATCTCTGGTACGTCTCTGTCCACACACTCATGTAATCGGCACCCAATGGAAGTGAGCAGCCAGACTCTCAGTTACTTTACCTGAGAAGGATGATCTCGGGTTTGGAGCGAAGGTGGTTTTAATGATCCCACTATTATCTGGACGTCTCAAATTAACCTGGACCCCAACATGCTGAGATTCTCGCACTTATTATCTCCACTATTTCCTCAATTGGGCTCATTTCTGCCCTTTTGCAAATGTGCAGAATCAGTTTTTCAATGATATTCTAGTGAAAGTAAATACTACAACTGCAGTTTTGAGGTATTTATACTCTAATTGCTCAAGCATATTAAGTAACTGCAGTTATTTTTTCATATGAAGCCATGAAAAGCCTCTGTGTTCATCAGAAGAAATGCATTTATAAATGTTTCACATAACCAATGTAATTTATATTGACCGACTTTTATCTAAACCAGTTGAAATGTATAACACTACTCACACACTAATTAATCAATGTTTATTTGCAGAATAACATGTTTGGACACAGGAGTTTTACTTTACAAATCATTATTTTATGTTTTATTACCTTTCTGAAGAACTGGGTTGGTTGGTTGGTTGGTTTGTACTTCTTCTGATTGCTTCTAAGCGAGATGACAAAAACATAACTGGACAGATCACGATGACTCTTGGTGGAAGGATGTCGTATGGGTCAGGGAGGACTGATGAAAATCCAGCATAATAAGAATATCAATCTATCATACCTGAAGTCTATGAGTGTGTGGAATGTGGAGCAGCTTGTTGGGCCTTGGTGGAGGTATGAGCTAAGTAAAGATCTAATAACTATACTAAATTAACTTTATACTTCTACTTCATGGAATTTATGCACATTGTGATGTATTTTTACTACTAGATTTATAATATTCTTAGCTCCTACTCTTTAAACACTTTTGAAGTATCCTTTGAAACAAATCATGCCAACATCACTTGTTAGAATACACTGCATTATTTGGATTTTTAATACATTCATATAGACTATGATATGCAGTAGTTGTTGATCGTGTCCACATCCATCTCACCTCGCACTACAATGACAGGGGCTGTTGTTGTGTTTTCTGGATAATTTCTACTTTACTTGTTGTTACTTTTGTTCTTTTACCAAAGTAAACACATGTTATGCTAGGGTGTTGCTTCTCTTACTGAAGCCGATGATTTGAATACTTCTTCCTCTGCTGAAATTAATAGTCCTTGTGATATGCCGCACATTTTTCGGCTGTACTTGCTCGGGGAAATTTGTTCCAAGCAACATATTGTAAGTGTGCTTCCATCAGTCCATTCACAGCTGCTGCGGATCAGATAATCTTTTATTTTCTCAGCAGCGGGTCCAGAGATCCGCCTGCAAGCGTAGGCCATATTTTTGCTGGTGTAAGCAGAAATCTTTCAAAACATATTTGAGGTACAAGACATTTTTTTTTCAAGGAGGCAACAATAAAGCACTGAAGTTTGGGACTGACAGGGAGAAAATACTCTGGTTCCAACACCTGGGACGTCGACTGTGTATTTAGACCACATCCGTCTCTCAGTGAGAGGAAACATTCATGTGCTGACTCCCATGCATGCTCCCATAGACACGACTGCAGTTTGCTGAATGCACATCACTTATATGTGGGGTGCCGCGGTGGTGTGAGCTCATTTGCATAATCTCCCATTTAAAGAGGGATGTGCTGGAAGCCGGTGGGGGGTTGATGGTAAGGGCTGGGGTGGGGAGGTGGGAGGGTGTACAAAGTGCCCATTGTGCAGTCCCAGGATGGGGAAAATGCCCTGTAGGGCTTGGTGTGTGTGAGCGCATGTGAGAGAGCGTGAATGTGTTTGTGATTGTTTATCTATGTGTGTCTGTGTGTGGGAGCCACACCTGTCAGGAGAGCCTGAGGGAAGCAATGAGACCACTATAATGAGTGTGTGTGTGTGTGTGTGTGTGTGTGTGTGTTTGTGTGTGAGACAGAGAGAGAGAATGTGTGTGTGAGTGTGTGAAGCAGATATAGTTGAGAGGGTTTCATTAAGACAGACAAGAGCATTAAAATATGTGAACCATATCAATCTTTTATGTCCTAATTGTTTCCCTTTATTAACTTGGCTTGTTATCCTGCCATTTTCTCTTTCTTGTCACTGACACACACGTACACTCACACAAATACACATGGTCACACATTCTCCCACTCCCACTTTCTCCCACACTCAGCAGTAACCAGCCGCAGCAGCATGATTTGATTACGTCTCTCCATCATGCCAAATCATAATCTACCCAAGACGCAGCAGGCCGATAGGATCAGACTGGAGGAATAATGGTAAAATCAGATTTTTTTTTTTTTAGGGGGGCTTTCGAGGAAAAGCGCCCAGAAGTGCTGAAATAGCTGGTGGCTGCGTCTCTAATTGTCAAACGTAGATGCTCAGCAATCTGCTTAATATCCCCCGCCACGCTCATTAGATTAGTGAACATTAAGGAGATTGGAAGATTTGCACTCTATTGTTTTTCTATGGCAACACAGGGACACAGAGCTACACGGCCAACGATGAAGAGCAAGAGGGTACATGGGGGCCGGGAGGTAGACGAGGAGGTGACTGGAAGCTTATGGGATGCTGAAAGTGAAAATTTTTCACATTGAAATCCTCAAAACGAGCCATAGAGAGAGATTTAAGAATTCAAAACACATGCACTTACTGAAACATTTCTTAACTCACCCCCCAGAACACCACAAAGATCATTGTACAATTATATTCTGTCTTCATCAGCATGGGAAACAGTAGCCGTCTGAATTTGTCCCCCTATTAGTGACTAATTCCTCAGCTTGGTTTGGCTCAGGGCAAGACAGAAAGCAGTGTGTGACCACCACCAGTAAAAGCAGCGCCGTGCTGGGATTCAGGAACGTTATCGGAGCTCAAAGTCCTAATTCCACACTGGGAATTCTGCCATCAGTAACATAATAAGTCCACTTTGGCTGTGAGGGAGAGAAAGGTTTTTTTTTGTTTTATTTGCTCTGTAGTCTTGGCTCCTTCGGTGGTAAAGTTCCTCAGGCGAGCGTAAACAGATCAACAGAGAAACAGCTATTTTATTTTGCAGGCTCCCAGCAGTTGTACAGGCTAATAAGAATAACTATTAAACTCATGCTCTGGGGCCTAAAGAGGGGTTTTCTTCAGGGAGGAGGCAAATTATATGACCTGAGCTCTGCGGGGTGTTTCATACTGCTCGGGTGTGTTGTGCACAAAATATCTAAGATTGTGACTGCAGAACTTTGTTAGAGGCTTATTTCCAAAGCCTTTAAAATCCTCTGTTCCCCTCTTACTGGCCTGATCTCTGCTCACATCTCACCCAGAAAACAGATTTTGTCTCATTCTCAGACCGTTTTACACCAACATTTAGTTTTTGGATCATTATTAAATATATGAAAGACTATTTTATCCTGGCTTATTTATGTAAAGCAGTGTTTTCTTATGTTTTGGGGGGACTGAGGCAAACTTTGGCAGAGCCTGAGATGGTCCACATTCCTTTTCGCTTGGAAAAGGTCACACAAAGCTTCGAAAGAGCACACAAGAGGGACAGTGAGCTCAACGGACACAGGACAGATGGCACTGATTCTGTGGAAAACACAAGATTATATGAACATTTGCTTAAATTTTAATGAAGGTGCTTCTCTTTATTGCCTTAGTATTTTAAAACTGATTTGGTAAATCCTCTGTAACCTGGTTGGTGTTTACAGAGAGCATCGGGACGTTTTCCTCAGGAATAAGCAAAATAAACTCTTAGGCCGCATTTGGAGCTTTTGATTTGAAAAACACGATCTGAATTTATTTAGGGATTTAATGTGGTCTGTTGGTGTTCTTTTAAAAACCCAAATTACTTTCTTTTTAAGAGTTGCAGCATGAAGCAGATTTTAGGCAGAGTCCTTTTCTCCATTTCATTTTATGATGATTTAAGGATATGACTTTCTTGTTGGATGAAAACAGGATTTTTTTGTTTTAATAGAGCACAGGATTGAACCTAAGTTTTGTAATACATAATGTGACGTGTCTACTTCACCACTGCAGTTAAAGTCAGTGAGCGTTTGTGTTTTCATTACATAGTAAATAGTATTTTTTTATGTTGTTCAGAGTGTATAAATCTATATGTAACCCACGTCAGGAATGTTTGAAGCAGTTCAATTCTGCATTCACCCCAATTACAAAACATACTGGCTCCAAGCTTAATAAATACACTGAAAAAAGAAAATCATTCACCAACTTCCAATGATACTTTACTTGGAAATACACACATTTATAAAGTTTGTTCAAAACACAATTGACAATTTGAATTTGAAAAACTTTTGTGAAATGAATTAGCGTCTTGCCAATCAAAATGTTTTTTAAGGTTGGCAAACAATTAAATTCATTCACTCTAGGGTCACTATTTGAATGCTGTGTCTATCGATGCTCTTCACCCACTGCACTCAAGAAACGGAGGCTCACGGCTCATAAAGTGAATATTAATTGTAGATGAAGAAAAACTCCAAAAACATTAGAAAAGAAATATTGAGGAAATAAATTTGATACTGTTTTCTAAAGTTGGATTAATTTCTTTTTCATATTAAATGGTTTATTATGTTGATATATTTTCTGTGTTGATTATCATGGAGTACACAACGTATAGAATTCATATATAAAGCACATTTTTTGATACAGTTGTGTACAGAGTCCAAAGAATACTGTATCACATGTATTTTCACAGCAACATCATATATAAACCACTAGAGGCCACTAGAGGCCCTGTCCATAGGATTGCATGGCTGTGCTGAGGTATGAAGGCATGTGGAGTCGTTTTATTGTCTTGAAGAGGGGTGCTATAATATTTCCTGTTTCATCTCATGATCATGATGGACTGATTTTAAAAGTAAATGACTGGATCTGGAACAAATATTTGACCGAAGAACTATTTTTTACCACTTTTGTACAGTTTTTTAACTTAACCAGTGGAGTTGCAGTTTATATCCATGCCGGTCCAGACTCACACAATTTATGTTACAAAGACTTTGAAGAAGAAGAATGAAAAAAAGT